>NW_020664413.1:65017323-65041913 GCF_002925995.2 Terrapene triunguis | reverse complement strand
AATACTTCTGTTAGTCTTAAAGGTGCCACAGGACCCTCTGTTGCTTTATGCTAGGAATGCTCGTTTAACTCTCTTCCACAATTTAACTGATTTCTGACACTTAACAAGGTATAGAGCTGTATTTTATGTAAAACCTACATCCAACGCAGCATAATAGAGGAAGGACACTGGTTTCCATATCTGCCCTGAACAGCACAGCAGGAGTTCCCTAAATAAATAAATAAATCTAATGGGCATCAGCTGCTTTTCCCATGAATGGAAACAAAGCATGTATTTTTTAATCAAATTAAGCTGACCTGCGCAGTTATTTTGTGAATGGGCTTTTATACTGAAATAACCAGCCAAATCAACGTGACCTACAAAAAAACAACATTACCTCTGTCTTAAACTATTTTATCCTGGAAGATATGGACTAGATAACTTAATAAGAACTTGTACAAATGAGCCGTGAGATCAATCTTAGAAGAGTAGCTGACATAATCATTTTAAAGATCCAGCATTTTAGATACAGTATTATTATTCTGCTCTCAGACAGACATTCAAGGTATCAGCACCATTCCTCCTATAAAATGTGGCTTTAATCCCACTGCTGTTATATTGTTCACTGTTCTTCATAGTTAACCATAGCTAATGCATTAAGAAATTATGGATTTGCTTTTCATTTCCTTCACCTCGTGACTGTTTATAATTAGAAGGAACTGTAAATTGGGGAGGGAATGAGACTAACGTGACCATCCCTAAGTGCTGTCACCTCTAGAGAGAGGGACCAGAAACACAACCTCAGGGGAATTTTGGGGGAAGCATAAATTCATGGAGACGTCACCACAGCTTCTCTTGCCACGGACATTTGCGGAGAGGGTGAACAACAGCCAGTCAAGCCAAGCGCTTTAACAGATTTGCCATCATTACACTACTTATTTATATTTGACTGAAACTGCTTTTGAATGGTGGAGTGCAGAGACCCAGAATCAAAACATTTCCTCAAATCACAGGCCGAACTGGCTAGAGACTCTGTGTGCCTCCCTTTTCAGTGGAGGAGTGCTCACGCTTTCCTGCCTGTCGCACACTGAGGACACCCCAAATCATTTGCCACTTTTGAAAAGCCAGGCCATCGTTTTCAGACAGACAATTTGTGATTTTGACCAGAAATAATCTCCAAATCCCCATAAAACCCTGTAACATTCCCTACTCTCCAAGAAGGGGCAAAGACCAGTTTTCAGCTGCCAGCACAGACTAGCATTAAGGCCTGATTTTTTAAAACAACATATTGCCTCAAAGGAGAGGAACTGGGTCAGGGCAAACATGAGAACACCTGGATTGCAGGAACCCTCACTTCCCCATCAGTCACCACACACACTCCCTCATCTCAACAGTCTTTGGACTCAATCTGTTTCCAGCCAAGGAGCCAGACCTTGAGTTCTGTTGCATTTAAATGGTATAGTTCCCTCCCCATCTTCGCCTCAAATCACGGCAAACTAATCAAATGATTTAACATTTTCAGAAGGTTTGATGTATTTTTGGTTGGGAATAATGTTGACACTGAGAGAGAGAGAGCGCGCGCTCTTACCTGACGTTCAGGCCAGCATGCCTAAGACAGTTTGCTGTTCCTCCAGAGGCAACCAAACCCAACCCAAGAGAGTTGAGGCATTTTGCAAATTCCACCAGGCCAGTCTTGTCTGAGACGCTGAATAAAGCTAGAAGAGAAGAGAGGGAACATTCTGGTAACACACAGGTGGATTTTTTCCCCCTTTACCACATTGCATAAAGTAACAGATTTGAGGCCAAATATGCAGCTAACGTCACTAAACAATTTTTAAATCAAAACTAGAAACTACTCCTGTAGACAATCTGCGTGTTCAAATGCCAACAGGATCTGCTGCTGGCTGAGTAACTGCCCAATCTAACAGTATCATTAAACATTTGCCTGTACTCCTGGAAGGCCGTGCGGCCTAGTAGAAAGAGAACTGAACTGGCACTAGGTTCTACACTTCCAGCTCTGCCACTGGCCTGCTGGATGACCTCGGGCAAGTCATTTCACCTCTCTGTGCCTCCGTTTCCCCATCTGTAAAACGGGAATAATGACACTGACCTCCTTCGTAAAGCACTTTGAGATCTATGGATGAAAAGATAGGAGCTGGGTATTGTTTATAATAATAGTGTTTAAGTGAGGTTTTGGGGGTGAGATTTGAATGCCCAATTCCCATTCATTTAAAAACTAATAATTTTGATTATTAATATGAATGGGAATTATGGTGGGGGGGGCGCGCAAATTATGTTGACAGCTTTGAAGAGCTCAGTCAGTATACTTTTTCTAAAACACATGCTTAGCTCCAGACATAAGGTGTTCGCTTACACAGGAAGGAAGAATAATTCCCGGCTGACGTTTTCTGGCCTGTGTAATGCAGGAGGTCAGCTGAAATAACCTCAATGGTTGCCTTTTGGCATTTCAAATTAGTCTAATTCCACCTGCAAGACCAACATACAACTGCAAATTTTTTTTGTGCTCAAACGGAGTGTCCACAACTCTGAAAAATAAGGCCCCGGATATTTACAAAAATAGCAAGTTGCTTATTTCACTTGGCTTGTGAGTAGCTAATGGAAACTTTACAAGGGAAGAACAACAGTGTCTATGAATGGATTTATCAAAAGGTGGCGCACGGTGACCGTGAATTCTTATCTACTATCTTAGCAGTGCAGATTAATGGCACCTACAACCCACAGTTCACAGATCCAGCACACTGATATCATTAAGCCCTGAACTTGCAAACATTTACCTCTGAGTAACTTCATGCATAAAGAACAGGAGTACTTGTGGCACCTTAGAGACTAACAAATTTATTAGAGCATAAGCTTTCGTGGGCTACAACCCACTTCTTCGGATGCATATTGAGTGAAACATATATCGAGGAGATATATATACACACACATACAGAGAGCATGAACAGGTGGGAGTTGTCTTACCAACTCTGAGAGGCCAATTAAGTAAGAGAAAAAAAACTTTTGAAGTGATAATCAAGGTAGCCAAGTACAGACAGTTTGATAAGAAGCAAGTGTGAGAATACTTACAAGGGGAGATAGATTCAATGTTTGTAATGGCTCAGCCATTCCCAATCCCTGTTTAACCCTGACTTGATTGTGTCTAGTTTGCATATCAATTCCAGCTCAGCAGTCTCTCGTTGGAGTCTGTTTTTGAAGTTTTTCTGTTTTAAGATAGCCACCCGCAGGTCTGTCATAGAATGGCCAGACAGGTTAAAGTGTTCTCCCACTGGTTTTTGAGTATTATGATTCCTGATGTCAGATTTGTGTCCATTAATTCTTTTGCGTAGAGACTGTCCGGTTTGGCCAATGTACATGGCAGAGGGGCATTGCTGGCACATGATGGCATATATCACATTGGTAGATGTGCAGGTGAACGAGCCCCTGATGGTATGGCTGATGTGATTAGGCCCTATGATGGTGTCACTTGAATAGATATGTGGACAGACTTGGCATCGGGCTTTGTTACAAGGATAGGTTCCTGGGTCAGTGTTTTTGTTCAGTGATGTGTGGTTGCTGGTGAGTATTTGCTTTAGGTTGGGGGGTTGTCTGTAAGCAAGGACAGGTCTGTCTCCCAAGATCTGTGAGAGTAAAGGATCATCTTTCAGGATAGGTTGTAGATCTCTAATGATGCGCTGGAGAGGTTTTAGTTGGGGGCTGAAGGTGACAGCTAGTGGTGTTCTGTTATTTTCTTTGTTGGCCCTGTCTTGTAGGAGGTGACTTCTGGGTACTCGTCTGGCTCTGTCAATCTGTTTTTTCACTTCAGCAGGTGGGTATTGTAGTTTTAAGAATGCTTGACAGAGATCTTGTAGGTGCTTGTCTCTATCTGAGGGATTGGAGCAAATGCGGTTATATCTTAGAGCTTGGCTGTAGACAATGGATCGTGTGGTGTGTCCTAGATGGAAGCTGGAGGCATGTAGGTAAGTGTAGCGGTCAGTAGGTTTCTGGTACAGGGTGGTATTTATGTGACCATCGCTTATTAGCACAGTAGTGTCCAGGAAATGGACCGCTTGTGTGGATTGATCTAGGCTGAGGTTGATGGTAGGATGGAAATTATTGAAATCATGGTGGAATTCCTCAAGGGCTTCTTTTCCATGGGTCCAGATGATGAAGATGTCATCAATGTAGCGCAAGTAGAGTAGGGGCGTTAGGGGACGAGAGCTAAGGAAGCGTTGTTCTAAGTCCGCCATAAAAATGTTGGCATATTGTGGGGCCATGCGGGTACCCATAGCAGTGCCGCTGACTTGAAGGTATATATTGTCCCCAAATGTGAAATAGTTGTGGGTGAGGACAAAGTCACAGAGTTCAGCCACCAGGTTAGCTGTGACATTATCGGGGATACTGTTCCTGATAGCTTGTAGTCCATCTTTGTGTGGAATATTGGTGTAGAGGGCTTCTACGTCCATAGTGGCCAGGATGGTGTTTTCTGGAAGATCACCGATGGATTGTAGTTTCCTCAGGAAGTCAGTAGTATCTCGAAGATAGCTAGGAGTGCTGGTAGCGTAGGGTCTGAGGAGAGAGTCCACATAACCAGACAAGCCTGATGTTAGGGTGCCAATGCCTGAGATGATGGGGCGTCCAGGATTTCCAGGTTTATGGATCTTGGGTAGCAAATAGAATGTCCCTGGTCGGGGTTCTAGGCATGTATCTGTACAGATTTGTTCCTGTGCTTTGTCAGGGATATATGTTTCACTCAATATGCATCCGAAGAAGTGGGTTGTAGCCCACGAAAGCTTATGCTCTAATAAATTTGTTAGTCTCTAAGGTGCCACAAGTACTCCTGTTCTTTTTGCGGATACAGACTAACACGGCTGCTACTCTGAAACCTGTCTTCATGCATAAAGTTACTCAGATGTGTTTGCAGGGTCATACCGAGCAGGAATGGATGCAGTTGCTACTGTTCTGAGCAGTGCTCCTCCGAGTTAACCAGATTTTATATTTCAAAGTGCTTTACAAGCATTAAACACAGACACTCCTAGGTATACCTTCATTTTATGATGGGTAAACTGAGGAAAAGAAAGGTTAAGTTACTTGCCTAAGCAAGTGCCATAGCAAATTGGCATCAGGAATAGAAAACGCAGGCCCAGTCTCCTTCTGTAACTACAAGATCTTAACCAATGCCCTGACCAGGAGTTTGGATCCGCACATGCAGACCCCCAGAGCACCAAAGAACTGATTGCAAAGCTGGGTCTCTTAACATTTCTAAGTGAGGACACCAGGTCCCAGAAGATCAATGAGCAGGGAGGCAGTTTTTTATTCACTATTTTGAAAGAGCTTCTGTGTATTCATAGCTGCATCTGCTTATACTTCCAGCCAAATAACTTAAAAAAACTCTTGTTCACTCTATCAGCCCTGCAGAGCCAGCGCACCTACGGAGCGAGCTGGGTTCTATTCAGCTCCAGATATCACCCCAACTAATAACTAAGGCCATGTGCACACTTACAAGCTTACAGCAGCCCTGCTGTAAGAGCATTCGTGTAGCCATGTTACGCTGACTTTATGCTGCTCAGAGGTGTGAAAAAAACACACCCTGAGCAACAAAAGTTTTGCTGACATACGTGCTAGTATGGACACGGCCTAACTGCCATGTTAACAGTCATGGCATGGGGCCAATTCATGGTTGTGCCTTGCACTTTGCGCAGTTATTTACATCGATGCATCTTACTAGATGACCTCCTGAGGGCTCTTCCAACCCTAATCGTCTATGATTCTATGAAATGGCGCTAGGGTGACCAGACAGCAAATGTGAAAATTCGAGACAGGGGTTGGGGATAATAGGAACCTATATAAGAAAAAGACCCCAAAATTGGTACTGTGTCTATAAAATCAGGACGTCTGGTCACCCTAAATGGCACGCTCCCAGATCTAAAATGCTATTTAGAAACATTTTGCACATGCTTTACAGTCATGTGACACTGGTGCAAACGACTGTGATTTGGAAACCCTGGACAATTGCAAAGGGAACCCAACCAAACCCCAACCCCTGTGCTGGCTGTTTCTTACATTTCAAACAGGATTTCACTGCACCCTTGCTGGGCGTGAGGGATTTTGAGATGGGAGCATCCAACTAATATTTTTAACACCCAACATAAAAAAAGTCTCCCAGGCCCCATTTCAACCTGCCCAGGGATGTACAGCGATCGTGTTTCAAACACCTGCTCATCGGCTCTTCCCCCCCTTTTTTCCATGGCCCGGGGCCCCAGCAGCTCAACCCCCTTTCGCTGGATCGAGCATCAGCTCCGGATCCAAGCAATGCATCGTCAGGCCCCTGCAATACAGCCCCGGATTTCACCCCCTCCGCCCACAGACCCCAGTCACGCTGCGCCCCACGCAGCTCACGAAGGGTTAATGCCCCCCCTCCCCCGGGCTAGGCCGGAGGCTGCTGCAGGAAAGGCTCAGACACTGCAGCTGCCAACGGGGGGGGGGGGGGGGGGGGCGCTGCAAGACCCCCGGGCGCGCGGCGCGGGGCATTACCCAGCTGCTGCCCCGTAGCCATGCTCTGCGGCGGGCCCGATCCCGGCGGCGGCTGCACCTGGGGGGGGGGAGAGCAATGCACGTGGGGCGGCCCTAGGAAGCGCCGGGCAGGAAGTGGGGTTGCAGCTGCATGCTGGGAGCGGCGGAGCCCCAGCCCTACGTCCCCCAAGGGCGGGGACCAGCCGGGGACAAAACGCAGAGCCACGCGCCGCCCTATGCCTGCTGCAAGCCCCCACGTGCGGCTGCATCCCCCAGGCAGGGCCGCCCCCCCCCCCCGCCCCGGGAAATTGCCTGCACGCGACAAAGCCAACTTCGGATCCTCATCCCAAGCCTCGCTGGGAAGGTTTGACCGGTGTAGCCGGACCAGCAAATTGTAGATGCAGTTTTACTAGCAAACCTTCCCCCCCCCCCAAACCAACCCACCCCACCACCACCACCACCACAAAAACTTCTAACTTCTTATACCACTGGCTAAGGCTTTTGCAGGCAACGCTATGGTGTGTGACCAAAACCCCACAACTAGGCTGGCAACACTTTCTAGCATAGACCTGCCCTAAAACCCCAGGTCTTCCCCCAACCAGCCCCCCACAAAAGGTCCAGAGCTGGTCGAAACTTTCCAAATTTCAATGAAAAATGTCAAAAATGGTTTGAATGTCAATTAAAGGACAGGCTGGGTCTAAAATAACAAAATTGGTGCAAAACCTGGTTCTTGAGTAAAATGGTCATTGCAGTTTCGTCTCAAAACAAGCATCCCCCCCCCCACCCCTGCAATGAGCCATGAGCAGATGTGGTTCTCAACCAGGGGTACAGGTGCTCCTGGGGGTACACAGCTGTCTTTAAGGGGGTACATCAACTCGTGCAGATATTTGCCTAGTTTAACAGCAGGCTACATAAAAAGCACCACCGAAGTCAGTACAAATTAAAATTTCATACAGACAATGACTTATACAGCTCCACATACTGTACACTGAAATGTAAGTACCATATTTATATTCCAAAGGATTTATTTTATCATTATATGGTAAAAATGAGAAAGTCAGTAATTTTTCAGTGTGCTGGGATGCTTTTATTTATGTTTGATTTTGTAAGCAAGTCGCTTTTAAGTGAGGTGAAACTTGGGGGTACGCAAGACCAATCACACTCCTGAAAGGGGTACAGTCGTCTGGAAAGGTTGAGAGCAACTGAAAAATTAAACCTGTAAGAAAGATGATGCATTTCCCCATTTGGTCCTATAGGGGAAGCCGGAGAGCTTCGGTTCCTTGCAGACCACCTCAGACTGAAGCTTAACATCAGAATATAAAATTCTGGGCATGCTAACTGAAAATGGATTTAAAAAAAAAAAATAGCCAGTTTAAAAAAATTAAGTTGACAGCTTAAATATAGCTAAAGTGCAACAGCAGAGCTACAGTGAAAAATATTGTGTGCTGGCTCTGGCCTATATAATAATACCAAGCTCTTATATTGCACTTCTCATCAGCAGATCTCAAAGTACTTTTCAAACAGGAAATCAGTATCATTATCCCCATTTTACAGATGGGGAAACTATGAAGGGGTTTGCAGTTAAATTATAATATGGACTCTCTCGGTAACTACACATCGTAAAAAGCAACAGAGAGTCCTGTGGCACCTTTAAGACTAACACATGTATTGGCGCATAAGCTTTCGTGGGTGAAGTGGGCATTCACCCACGAAAGCTTGTGCTCCAATACATCTGTTAGTCTTAAAGGTGCCACAGGACTCTCTGTTGCTTTTTACAGATCCAGACTAACACAGCTACCCCTCTGATACTATCTACACATCAACTCGACACCCACAGCTGGCCTTATCGGAAATTCTGGGAGGCGCCCGCCCGCTTCGAAGGGCCCCTCTCCGAGCCTTGTGGCAGGAACCACTGGACCCGGGACCCAGCTGAATTCGGGGGACAACTAAGGAATAGCAGGGCAGGGAGTGGCGGTCACAGGTGCAGAACTAGGGATCCAGTGGGGGACACCAAGCAGAGAACCCCGGACAGCACCCACTGCTCCTCAAAGCTGTCTAGGGAACTCTGACCGGAGGCGTGAGACCAGGGAGGAGCAGAAATGGGCCCCACAGTCGCAGAGCACCCCCTGGTCCAGCATCCTCCTCCTGGTATTGCAGATGGCCACTTTGTCTAGGGCCAGGAGGAGGTTGACGACTTTGTGGGGCCATGGACAGGGTGTGAATATATGAAGAGGTGTGGGGAAAAGTGCAGCCAGAACCTGATCAGGAGGTTCTGGAGAAGCCGGAATAGGGGCTGAAACCTGGCGCATTCTAGATAAGCGTGCACCAAGGTCTCCCTCATGCTGCAAAAGGGGCAGACGCCCGTGCTCATGGCTCCATGAAGGAGCTGCCAACCAATCTCCCCAGCGGGCCGCAGGACCAGGGTGGAATAGAGGCTGGCCCACCGGGGTTCCTCCCCCCATAGGTGGTAGAAAGTCCCACAACTTGGTATCGGGGCAGGATACCAGGGTGAGGAAGTGAAACGTGTGGAGCACGAGCGTGTAAAGTTGTTCCCTTGGCGCATTTCAGAAGCAAACCGGTTGCAGGGCGCGCAGCCAGCTCAGATTACGGTGGGGAGGGGCCTGGGCGGCTCGCGGGACAGGGGCCTGATTTAAAGGTCTGGAGGACCTGGGATGAGCGGGGAGCACCCTCTCACAGGACCCTCTCAAAGAAAACCTGAGAGGTGGGTGACAAGGCTGCCCCCACCACATCCTGGAGTACGTGCAGGGGGGTCTGAAGGGTGGAGAGCCCCTTGCACTGACCGAGCGCTCGGGGATTCACCTACTACACTCGCAGCTGGCCCGTGCCAGCTGACTCGGGCTCATGGGGCTCGGGCTGTGGGGCTGTTTCATTGCTGTGTAGACTTCCGGGCTTGGGCTCTCGGACCCTGTGCGGTGGGAGTGTCACAGAGCTTGGGCTCCAGTCTGCACATCAATGAAACAGCCGTGCAGCCTGAGCCTCACAAGCCTGAGTCGACTAGCATGGGCCAGCCATGGGTTTTTCTTTGCTGTGCAGAGAGACTCAAAATGGCCAAGATCCAGTTGTGCTGGGCCTTTGGAACAAATAATGTATGAAAAATGAGAAATTGTAGGACGCTATGCGGTTATTCAAGGACATAACGTAGATTGTATAATATTATAGTGCATTATCTGAGAAACCGTAGAGAGAGACGGCATATGTTGTTTGAGCAATAAGTTATTGTATTATTACAGAATTCATATGTGATCATACAATTCATTCCTTTAGGCATTTGAAGAGTACCTTTGACTTCACGGACTACTT
This sequence comes from Terrapene triunguis, assembly GCF_002925995.2. Taxonomy (NCBI): domain Eukaryota; kingdom Metazoa; phylum Chordata; order Testudines; family Emydidae; genus Terrapene; species Terrapene triunguis. The sequence continues at coordinate 65,032,103 of NW_020664413.1, read as the reverse complement.
GTACATTAGGTTAAGCGTGTACTTTGTTTGCGGGATCAAGGGCTAAGAAGCTATCAGTTGTGCGCTACAAATACACATATCACTGTAAATATACTGTACCTATTTAATACGGTTATCTCCATAGTACTATGAAACACACAGGGACTGATTCTCCATTGTCCGTACTTTGTGCAGTCATTGACACCAGTGCAAAGTCACTTCTGGTTTGTAGCATTTGACATCCATATAGCAGACATTTTGCAGTAGTGTGATTGACTGCACGTTAGAAGGCAAGAAACAGACGGGCCCAACGTTTATGGTGGGGAAAAAACTGTTTTCAGCTTTCCTGTACAATTACAAATGCAGAATTTTCAAATCAGTAGTGAACAGTGCTATGTACACAAATTCTTTTCTGAAATTAAAGAAACGGTTTGACAGTGTGCAGAAAGCACATACAATAAACTGAAAAGTAATATTTGCACTTTATGAAGGCAGTTTGAGGACAGGTCACATAAAAAAAAACACAAGTTCATAGAGTCCAAGGTCAGAATGGACCATTGCAATCATCCAGTCTGACCTTCTGTATAACACAGGCCATAGGACTGCCCCAAAATAATTGCTAAATACAATATTTTAGAAAAGTATCCAAATCTTGATATTAAAAGTGTCAGTGGTGATGGAGAATCCACCACGATCCTTGGTAAATTGTTCCAATGGTCAACTCCCCTCACTGTTAAAAATGTATGCCTTATTTCCTGTGTGAATTTGTCTAGCTTCAACTTCCAGCCATTGGATCGTGTTAAATAAATAAACATATGGAGATATACCTATCTCATAGAACTGGAAGGGACCCTGAAAAATCCAGCCCCCTGCCTTCACTAGCAGGAGCAAGTACTGATTTTGCCCCAGATCCCTAAGTGGCCCCCTCAAGGATTAAACTCACAACCCTGGGTTTAGCTGGCCAATGCTCAAACCACAGATTGAAGAGCCCACTATTAAATATTTGTTCCCCATGTAGATATTTAGACACAATATTGCCAACCCATGATTTTATCACAAGTCTTACAATAGTTGAAATTTATTTTAAAACCCGACCTGCTAGAATCAAGAGACTGCATGAAAATTTCAGCTTTTCATTTAAAAAAAACAAAGTAAGTTTCTAGGCATCATGGTTGCCAAGAAAAGCTGGAGAACATGAAGTGAGTAGAACCTAAAGGCTCAGACACTGGAAGGCAAATAAAAACATCCCCAAATTTGGGGGGCCTTATCTCTTGATATTTGAACTCTTAGGTTAATACTGTGAGAGACAAACAAGAAATAGTAAATAGACAAAACTTTGTACATGTATTACTCTTAGGCTAGGTCTACACTACTGGGGGGGGTCGACCTAAGATACGCAACTTCAACTACGTGAATGGCCTAGCTGAAGTTGCGTATTTTAGGTCGACTTACCTGGCTGTGAGGACAGCGGCGAGTTGACCGCTGCCGCGCCGCCGTCAACTCCGCTTCCGCCTCTTGCTGCGGTGGATTTCCGGAGTCGACAGCAGAGCCATCGGGGATCGATTTTATCACGTCTTCACTAGACGCGATAAGTCGATCCCCAATAGAACGATTGCTACCCGCCGATCCGGCGGGTAGTGAAGACGTGCCCTTAGAAGCAGCTTGTGACATACAGTAATAAATCTGTTCCAAAGGGTATCTGTGGCCAAATGAAAAATACTGTTAAATAGTACAAGTGCCATCATTATTATAATTTACACCTCAGAGAGAATAAAACTTCCATAAAGAGTACAAATTTAGAAAGTTGTGCTGGGCCTTTGGGACAATTAATGTATGAAAAATGAAAAACTGTGAGGTGTTATGCACGGCTTGTGACAGATATGGGAATTTCCTGCAATAATCCTGGACAGACCTTATTGAATTAAGTTAAACCAGACTGAATTAAATTTAAGTATCTTAGGAGTTCACTGTATTAAAAATGCAAATATGTATGTATTATTGTGGGATTGTATGTAACTTCTTTAAGGAGGAGACATGGCTAATATAGACCCTAGAAAGCTTTATGAGCTCCAACAAACTCTTTGAAACAGTGTGCTAGACACACAAATTAAATGACATTCCTAGGAAATACTGGGGAAAAAGGGAAGGCAATGTCTTCTTTCGGGACCCATACTTTTGAAGCTGCGCCCTGAGGAGATCCACAGTGTTACCTGGTACATGAGCACAAGATCAGAGGCTCCAAATGGATAAAAGAGTAATTCACAGATTTATGGGGGTGGGTGCTCTGTGCTAAGGCAAGATGCTAAGGCAGTTACAAACTTGTGACCACAGAAAAATCTCTTGGTGGGATTTGAAGGTTGACTTGCCAGAGCCCTTGCTGGAATTGGGGTGATTTTTGGGAAGCTTTTTAGCATGCGTGTAGATTCTTTGATTGTTTCCAGTGTTTTCTCTGTAATGCTTTTATCCTTAGAATAAATATGCTTGCTGAGACAGAGTAGTATGGTAAATTAACTGTGGGTAATTACACTGTTGGTAGCCTCTCAGGGGAAAAGCAAAGCAGGCCTGCTTAGGCAGTTGGATTTGCTCGTGAATTCACAGTATAGGTAGGGAACTGTTTAGCTTGGAAATACCCTGGTCCGGAGGGAGAGAGATGCATGTCTCTGCCCAAGAGAAGTGATGGCTGGGAGCCAGAAGCCTACGGATGAGGGCCCTTAATTGGAGTATAAGAGGGAAATACAGTTGCAGTTGCCCTGAACTGCGACACAGTTATCCAAGGATGTAAAATAAATTGTAGGATATTGTAGTGCACTATCTGAGAAACAATAAAGAGTGAGACTGTGTATGTTGTTTGAGAAATAGGGTATATTGTACTATTACAGAACAAGTATTTGATCATGCAGCCATTCCTGTGCCATAATGCTTACACACACAAAAGCGCAGAGGAGACACAGCATCCAAAAAAATAGTTAAAGGGACACTGTCAAAGTAAATGATGGAATTTGCTTTCCCAGCTGATCCAACCGTTTGTTGTCTTTCAGGGCACGTTGCAAGGTCTCTGTCATTTCAGGGTTTGCCTGGTGGGGTAGTTAGAGCCGGGGCTGAGTGTGTTCTCTGGCTCAGGATGCTTCTTGTGAATTGACATTTTAGTTGATTTTATTGAGCTGACAGTTTAGTTGTGCTTTAGTCACCCATGTGGGTTTATATGTGACATGTATGTTCCGCAATTCACGACAGACGTTTAAAAAATAGAAAACAAAGAAATAAGAGCAAAGCCTTCCTGGGTTTTAGTTTGCTTTTTAAAATTATTAAGTACTAATTTGCTTTTTAAAATGAATAATTATTTCTAATTGCTGCTAATACATTTTTTGGTGATGATCACAAGCTTAGAGAAAGCTGAAATACCCCACACTCCTGCCCCTTCAGCAGGCAGAAAGGAGCTCACTACAGTTTTGCCTTGTGCTTTGAGCCACCACCGGGGGCTCATTTGGTCCAAGAATGCAATAGAATCGTACTGAAAATTGTAAGGAGAGACTAGGGTAAGACAAACAGTAATAATAGGATAGCAGACATCATATAAACGTGTTACTTTGTTCGTACCAAGCTCTGCATCCATGCACAGACAATCGGACTTAATTAACTGTGCGTTCTGCTGCTTTAATGAAGAAAAGTGAAAAGCAGGTCAACACTGAATAGGGATATACAAAGAACACAGTTCCAGTGTTTGCAGTTGTCAAGGCGATACCCCAGATTCCCCTCTCTGGAGAGGGTAGAAACTAATGGCAATGCTCTTTATCTACCTTGGCTTCAAATCACTATTGTAATGCTCAGTTTTTGTATGCAGCACACTAACAGGATTATAGGGAAAAAAGAGGTTGATTTAATCACTTATTAATTTTGGTATGTTAAAAGGACCTCTGGGTGGCCTAAATATTTTTTTTAGGTCCTTCTGAATAACTAATTGTTTTGCTAATTGTTCATGCAAATCAAAAGCAATTCAGAGAATATACCTTTTGAGTCAATTATGTTCGCAAAATCATTTGTCTTCCTTTATTCTCTTTATGTGACTCAACTAAAAACATCACGGTTCTAACAGCATCCAGACACAGATATTTTGTCTAATTTAAGGAGAGCCAATATGCAACATCTGTTCCATATGAACTGTTTTTCATACTAATGGTCATTTAATACATCAGAAAATGAGAATCCAACGTACAATTCAGGAAGAGAACTAAATTTTAAAAGGTGATTGCTATTATTAGCATTACAGTAGCACCTAATGTCCTCATTCTGATATAAGGACCCCATTGTGCTAGCCGCACACAAAAAGTGGTCACTGCCCCAAACATCTTACAGAGTAAGACACCAATTCTGCAAACACTTATGCATGTGCTTAACGTTACTATCAACTATCCACCGAGAGAATAGTAGGGTTGACAACGAACATTTGTCAAGAACAGATCATGTCAAACCAACCTAATTTCCTTCTTGAACAGGGTTATTGGCCTTGTGGGTGGGGGTGAAGCTGTACATGTGATGTATCTTGAATTTAGGAAGGTTTTTGAAAGGGTCCCACATGACATTCTCATGTGCTAATTAGGGAAATATGGTCTAGATTAAATTACTATAAAGTGTGTGCAAAATTGATTGAAAGACCTCACTCAAAGAGTAGATCTCAATGGTTCGCTGTCCAACTGGTAGGCTGTATCTAGTGGGGTCCCATAGGGGTCTGGTACTAATCAATGTTTTCATTAATGACTTGGATAATGGAGTGGAGAGTATACAGATAAAACCCGAGGATGACTCTAAACTGGGAGGGGTCGCTAACATTTGGAGGACAGGATTAGAATTCAAAATGACCTTGATAAATTGGAAAACTGGTCTGAAAGCAACATGATGAAATGCAATAAAGAAAAGTGCAAAGTGCTACACTTAGGAAGGAAAAATCAAATGCACAACTACAAAATGAAGAACAACTGGCTAGGCAGCGGTACTGCTCAAAAGGATCTGGGGGTTAGAGTGGGTAAAAAACAGAATATGAACCAACAATGTGATGCAGTTGCAAAAAAGGCGAATATCATTCTGGGGTGTATTGACAGGAGTGTCGTCTGTAAGACCTGGGAGGTAATTGTCCCGTTCTACTCAGCACTGATGAGGCCTCAGCTGGAGTGGTGTGTCCAGTTTTGAGCATCACACTTTAGGAAAGATGTGGGTAAGCTGGAGAGAGTTCAGAGGAGAGCAACAAAAATGATGATCGGTTTAGAAAACCAGAACTATGAGGAAAGATTAAAAAAGCTGGGTATGTTTAGTCTTGGGAAAAGAAGACTGAGTGAGGACCTGATAGCAGTGATCAAATATGTTAAGGGCCATTATAAAGACGACTGTTCAGTTGTTCTCCAGGTCCATTGAAGGTAGGACAGATACTAATGGGCTTAATCTGCTGCAAGGGAGATTTAGGTTAGATATTAGGAAAAGCTTTCTAATTGTAAGGATAGTTAAACTCTGGAATGAGCTTGCAAGGGAGGCTATGGAATCTCCATTGTTGGAGGTTTTTAAGAACAGGTTGGACAAACACCTGTCAGGGATGGTCTAGGAGGTGTACTTGATCCTGCTTCAGTGCAGGGGCTGTACGAGATGACCTATTGGGGTCCCTTCCAGCCCTACGTTTCTATGATTAGGGGATGACTCTCAAAAGTGAAGATAAGCATATGCTTAAGTGTTCAAAGGGGTTAGGCTTAAATAGACAAGTTAGAGGCACCGAGAAATGACGTGATTTACCCAGCGTCACACAGGAGTTCAGAAGATTAGAACCCAGCTTTCCTGATTCTCAATCCAGCATCCTACCCATGGGATCAACTGCCTCTCAGATTTATGGTGACTTCAGAAAGGATCGTTACTACTGCAGGATGAAGCATCGCCTGTTGGGTTATAACATGGAGTGCTAGAGTTAAGCTAAGCGTCGCTTGACTGTATGTTGTTCAAAAGCTGCTCCACACTAAACAGGCCACCAGCCTTCGGTAGCTAATTAACAGAGGTTTATTTAGCAGCTGTGCTGGGGAAAAGACTAGCTAAGCGTAGTCCATAGTAACCAGAGAGACCCGAGAGCTGTAGTTATTTTATAGTTCCCCTATCCATTGTCTATCCCTGCACAAGCAATTCTTGTGATTCTACATTCAGTTAATCCTCAGCAGTTGATACTGACTCGACTCCTCTTTCATTCAGCAGCATAGGCTGACCATTCTGCTGGCGGTCCTTGGCACCTCTGGCAGCAGGATCACAAATACAACTATGGTGACTAGCTTGTCAACAGCTGACTGTTGCTCTTCAAAGCAATTTAGGCCAGAATTTTCAAAAGCGCTCAGAACCCACAACTGGGACCAGATTTCCCCAAGTTCAGCTTCTGAGGGGGGAGGGATAGCTTAGTGGTTTGAGCATTGGCCTGCTAAACCCAGCGTTGTGAGTTCAATCCTTGAGGGGGCCATTTGGGGATTTAGTTGGGGATTGGTCCTGCTTTGAGCAGGGGGTTGGACTAGATGACCTCCTGAGGTCCCTTCCAACCCTGATAGTCTATGACTTCTGTTTATGCACCAGAATAAGCACAGAGAAGCTGAGCATCCAAAGTGCAGAACTGTTTGGAAAATATGGTGGATACTTTTGTAGAAAACGGTACGGACTAGGTAACATCTACACTCGCTGTTGGAGGAACTGCTACTCACAAGACAGGCAAAGCAAGTAAAGGACAAGAGCACGTGCTAAGCAACAGTGCCACCTGTGGGCATACTGTTATCCGATATTTTTTATGACACGTTCATCATTGGTGCAGTTTGATTTCTGGGTCTGCTTCCGAGAAGAAAGCCATTTCTATTTTCAATTGTGCTAGTGCACTTTATGATCAGCAGTGCATTCCGTACCACATAGTCCTATAACATCCGATCCCCTAAAGAGGTGGTGGTGGGGAGAATGGGACAAGGCAGGATGTACTAAACCAAACTTGTGGTCTTTTTTTTTTCCCCCCACCCAAAAATGGGCTAAAAAATTGTATTAGAAAAACAACAATTCAGTCATCTGAAGCACCAGCAGGTTAGTTATAAAAACCAGCCACGTTAGAAAAGGGTAGGTGGTTTAAATGGCCAAATTGAAAAAGGCACAGTTGAAAGTAATTTGGTTCCACCACCTTTAGTTTTGCAAGAAAGAAAAAGCACCTTCCCCAGAATTCTTTTTTGGGAGCTCAAAAACAAACAAAAAGGCAGTTTTGTGATTATATTTGTCCACTAAGTGCGGGGACCTCAACCACCACCCCTCATTAAACAGAGCTCAGGGAGGTGCTAATTATTTCCAACTTGCAGAGTTTTGATGCTTATGGTTCTCGTCAGCACCCAAGCTGTGTCCTAACTTGTTTGTTGCATCCCACAGATTAGCGAAGTAGAAGAATTGTAGCTCAAATCCCTCCAGGGTGATTTGTTAGCTTGGCTTTCATGTTATCTTCCTACACACTCCTTTATTTTATTTTAAATTCCATGAGCAGGAATCATGGCTATACACCAATTTGCGTGCAGTGGTTGGGAGGGTTCTTGTTCTGAAGTCATTTGATGCTAACGATAAAGCTGGCTATAAATTGGGGGGTTTTTTTTCTTTTAAAGATAAATAATTTTTTTTTCTTTTAAAGATAAATAATTACAAACAATTACATTACAATTTATTTGTTAGGGTTCAGCCTTTACTGTTCTAATGCCCTCTCTCTATAGGGACCTTCACCCAGTGCAAATAATTGCTGATGTAATTTTGAATGCAAATTGTAAGCACAAAAAGGAAAGTGCTAAGCGGGGTTTAAAAATAAGAGCCATTATCTCTTGTTTTCCTTCAAAATGGAGCAAATGGCCATGGCTGAATAACCAGGCCACAAGTATCTTCTCGCAACCTGCATCACAGGACAGCTATGGAGCTACTCGCCAGAAGCTGGAGGGGTCTCCATGAGCAATGATGTGCCCCACCTGTGGGCAGAGAGCATGGAAGGACTGTCCCCTCGGTGCGGTGGCTGATGTTTCCTAGGACCAGAGAGCCATAAGCAGCAGTAGGGAACAGGAAATAAAGTGGGGCCAAACTACAGGGTCTGATGAGCTATGTTTGTTTTCCAGAATGAAACTAATACATTCAAGGGGTAAAATTCTGGCTCCTTTGAAGTTAATGGCAAACCTTCCATTGACTTCACTGAGGCCAGGAATTCATCCAGAGAGGTTCAGACCAGAAGAGATCATTGTGATGATCTAGTCCAGGGGTGGGCAACCTTTCAGAAGTGGTGTGCCGAGTCTTCATTTATTCACTCTGATTTAAGGTTTTGCTTGCCAGTAATACATTTTAATGTTTTTAGAAGGTCTCTTTCTATAAGTCTATAATATATAACTAAACTATTGTTGTATGTAAACTAAATAAGGTTTTTAAAATGTTTAAGAAGCTTAATTTAAAATTAAATTAAAATGCAGAGCCCCCCAGACCGGTGGCCAAGACCCGGACAGTGTGAGTGCCACTGAAAATCAGCTCGTGTGCCGTCTTTGGCACGCATGCCATAGGTTGCCTACCCCTGATCTAGTTTGACCTCCTGTATACCATATGCCATAGAATTTCACCCAGACTGTTCAGTGTATTGTAGTATTGATTATTTTCTTCTCAGTTTTTGTTGTACTGAAGAAATGAAGAAAGTTGTTGGATATTAGTCAGCAAATTGTGCCCTTGGATAAATGTCCAATGACTTGGTAGAGCAGAGTGGACTTATCAAAGGACAGAATGTGGCTATATTCCATTGACTAGTTTAATGGAGTTAAAATTTGACATTCTAAGGACAGAATCCTGTACATTTTTATTGATGGTATGTAGCGTTTAGCTAGGGAGTCTGATAGCAGCAGGATTTTTTCACCCAATGCTTAAAAGCAAAGTAAACTTTGGCAGAATCTGCAAAATGATGGTTTGGTTCTGGCTATAGTTAGTTGACGCAGGCTGAGCACCCTGGTACCGAAAAACACAATTAAAGAAGACATTGGAAAAAATAGGCCTTAACCCAACTAAGAACAGATTAATCACAATAAGTCCGATAAGCATCTTTTAAAGGTAACCTGGGGAGTTTCTCTATTCCAAGTCTATTCCTAAAGTGCTAAAATCCTGCAGCCAAGCACCAGCAACAACTATTGGACACACAGGATTAGGTGGTTAGTGACTACTTGTTGCTTATTGTCTTAAATTTAGATTGCAAGCCCTTCACGACAGGGACTGCCCTTTTTATAGTATTGTACGGTGCCTAGCACAATAGGGATTGGGCGTTTATACAGTAACAATGATAATAGCCATGGCTGGAAGTTAGAAGTCCTGGGTTCTATTTCCAGACTAGGCACAGACTTCCTGTATGAATCCTGGGCTAAATTCTACCCTGGTGCAAGTGCACTGAAATTGCTAGTATTACAGCAGGGATAAGCTTAACCTTCTGCATTTTTTGTTGTAGTCATAGTTTCGATTTTCTCCTCATTTTTCCAGAGCATCACCCAATACCTTCCCTGTTTTATCCAGGTTTTTCTAAACAGGGCTCAGTCTCATTACAAAAAACCCCGTACCAATTGCCCAGCTTCTTACAGACAGGTAAATGCTTCTGTTCTCTGCAGAGATTTGCATAGGCTTTCCAGGGGAGCCTCTCCTTTCCTTACTAAAACACACAGTTCCTATGTGCTGGGTTTGCAAACAGAGCCTCAGCTACAGCTCATTGAAATCAATGGAAAGACTCCTAATAACTTCAGTGGGGTTTGGATCAGCTCACAGAGCGCCTCCATCAACCCCATATCTGGATGATGGGGAATCACGTTTAGCCAGACAGTCCCTAAGGGTATGGTAATATAGGCAGACCATGGAAGCAAGCAATACTGGTCATGCTTTGCCTCTAGTTCCCAGAGCAAAGGGGAATCCCCAAGGGAAGCTATCCGACAAGAAGTGGTAGCAGCAACCTACAAACCCAGTAGCAGCAATGGGAGGTGATAAGGAAAATCTAACCTGCAATAAAAGGGAAAGAACCTGCTCTACCAGCTGTCACTCAGCACCATGTGCATGCACCCTGCTCTTTCTGGAGTTTTCCCTATCGGGAGTAGTTGTCTAAGCAATTGCCTATGAAATTACCAGACACTGAAAGGGTTGTCAATGGCTTCAACAGTTTCCAAACTCTGCTAGACCAGTTTTCTTACCCGCTGGCATTTAGAGTGAATCACAACCCTGAAATTCACATTGTTAAAGGAGACTGAACTAAACAGGATTCCAGTGACTCAACAGAATGCCTGATGTCATCTGATACAGCAGCTACGGGATAGAGGAGAAATTATCCTCTCTCTGCCCACTCTCTCCAATCCTCTCCTTGCCTTTCCAACTAACAGCATGATCAGTTTTCTTATCTCCACTGCCAGAAATCTAGCTGTCATTTTTGATCAGCAACTCTTTTTTTTTTTTTAATCCACTCCTAGTGTTGCCAAATCTTGTGGTTCTGCTGCAAATCTCGTGATCATTGGTGTGTTTTTTTCTTAAAGTCTCAGCTTTTAGAGTCATATGAATACATGAGAATCTTAGGTTCCCTTTTTAGAAGAGTATATTTCTAGCCCTTATGGCTGCAAAAAGAAGTTTGAAAACATAACCCCAAAAGGTTCAATAACCAGTAGACAAATACAAAGAATGTAACATTATTTGAAAACCCATCTCATGATTTTCAAGGCCCGACTGTTGATTTTTCAAGCATACCAGTACCACTCCTCCCATGCACATATCTCACGAACGTTGAATATATCCTCAAGCGTCTTCTTCTTGACAGTGCTAAAAGGTTAGTATTCTGCCCTCAGCTTTTGCAGCAGTATCCGTGCTAGTCAATTCCATGCGCCAGCTTGCTCTGAACTATGCAGCACACCTAGCTTTGTGATCTGCCTTCCTGCTCATTGACTTACTGCCCTGTGTTGTTGCTTTCAGGTTTGTACCTTTATTTTCACTTCATCCTACTTCTCAAACTGACACATACTGTACTTCCCTCAGCTCTCCTCACCCTCTTCCTTCCTTCAGCTTTTCAGAACCTGATCAGAGTTCAGACACAAAGGGCTGTCCCTAACCCTCGTGCTCCCACTCTGCTTACTGTTTGTCTCATTTTCAGTTGAAATCCCCTCTTAACCCCTCACTCCTTTGCATTTGATATTCTACATTTTATTTCTGTCACTTCCACCTAACGATACTGACTTTCCACCTCTTCCCATTCCGCAGGCTGGGATGGAATTTGGATGGGGCGCTACCAGTTTGTTGGTTTTGGCCGTTCTTTCAATTGCGTTATTCATTGTGTACGTCATTGTTTCCTCTGCAGTCCCTGCCCAGCGAGGTGGTAGTAAAGGCATTACGCAGATAAATATAAGGTAAGGCCATGCAGTGCTAACTATTAGAAATGGACAGAACTGAGATGGTTTTGCGGAAGTCTTGTCAGTCAGGTTTTGGTTTGGTTTCAGGCCTCGTTATTATTTGTTTATGGTAGCGCCCGCTATATGCTAGGAGCTTTCTACGTGTTCAGTTCTCCCACTCCAAGACTGGGCCCTGGGCTACAGTATCCTGCGTACCAGGGCTGGTCAACACTTACAGCGCTGCACTGCGGTAGTGCTTAGTGAAGATAGTATCTACGCTGAAGGGAAAGCTTCTCCTGCATGTGTAGGTACTCCATCTCCCCAAGAGGCAGTAGCTATATCCATGGGAGAAGCTCTCCTGTCAACATAGCGCTAGGAGTTCAGTCGGAATACCAGGGTTGTTGATTTCCACACCCCGAGCAACATAGTTATACTGACATAAGTTTGTAGTGTAGACCAGGGCTTAGTCATTCTTATCCTGGACTTCTTCCCTTTGGTAGTCTTAAATCAATGGTGAATTGAGTGACCAAACAGCCTTCTTAAAACCAGAGTATTGTTTATATTAATAGTAGAAACAAAGCTTTAAAAGGGGTTTTTTAAAGCACAGTCTACATGCATGTCTATTTTACCTAGTCTTTCTTACCAGCCCTTCATGGTAACCTCAGCCAGCCTAATTTCTTCAGACACCTCCAACAGATGTCATCTGTCTCCGTCTGGTTTCTTCAACAACTCCCCTCCCCTCCACCGCTTGAGACCGAGTCCTTTCAAAGGCCATTATAGTTATTTTGATCTGTTGTGTTCCTGTCCGGACTTTGGCTCTTAACAACTCTCAAATGTTTGCTCCTTTCCTGCTCATGTTTCCTGATCGCCCCCATTAAACTAAATCAATATATTCAAACCGTAACCATCCCAGGAACCAATCAACCTACCGTATTCATCAGTTATTACAGAGCAGCTCCAAACCCATCACAGATGGTCCCTGCCCTGAGTGGCTCACAGTTTAAGGCAGACAGACAACAGACAGGTAGGCTGAGGTTATGGGGAAGAGAACAGGGAATGATGGCTGTAATTTGCCTAAGCCAAAAAAATTGTTCAAGAAATGCAACTATTCTTATAGCTGGTTAAGCAAAATAATGAAAAAATTCAAAATATTTGAGGCAGCTCTTGAAGGCTAGAGGATTCCCTGTAGACAGTATGGAGAAAGTGAGCTTGTCAGAGGGCTCTACCTGCGGAGAGGGCAGGGGCTTTTGGGATGAGCTCTCGGAAGTCTTACCATGCACATGGGACTGTGTCTAAGAAGGCACAGAGGTGATGGTGGGAGAAGCTGGCATATAGGGAGAGAAGGCTGAGGAGCAACACAACGCAACAAGGGCAAGTAAGCAATAAGGGTGACGTATACGATGGATGGACAGTACTGTGTAGTAACTACTTACAAGGAATTTATATATGGAAGCCTCACTTGTAATGTCACTATTCCAAATCTCTGTTTTACTCATGTCCGTAGCACTGTGGGATGCACTGTAATAAGGCCTATCCCAGTTTTTCAAAATAAATCGATCATCCAAAGTGAGTTTCACTATCAGGATAAAGTTGAAACTTACCTACCAGGTTTTAACATGCATATTAATCCACCCACTTTAAATTTAAAAACAGTACTAGCCAAAAAAGACACAGACATTATTCAAGTTAGCAATGACATGCACAAGGTAAAACAAGACTTGAGTAACCTTATCCATGATGAGGTTTGAAATACTGATTTCCCCCACTTCGATAGAAATTGCACTTAAGGCTTTGCTTGTGCTACAAGGTGTATTCGTTTTGGTTGCGTTAATTATGTATTGCCACTTACAGAGTTTGTTAGAACTCTTTAAATCACATATAAAGGCTCTCACCACTGCTCGATATATTAATTTGGCAAAGGTGTCTCCTTGACTATTACAATCATCAAGGCGACAAGCAGGGGCCTGTTGACCAATGTATGCTGGCAAGCATATATATAATTATATTAATAATGTGTAATATCTGCACCATATATGTATTAGTTTGCATTAAGAACAAATAGCATTAAGCACAAATATTACAGCAGTTATATAGCCTAAATTGGCCTATACATGTCCTATAATCCTATTCACTTATGCTAAGTATCCTATAACACCTTGCATTAGCTGAAGTAAGCTTTGGCTTAAGTAGATAGGAAAGTCAGGACCAGGATATATGAGTATTTTACTATGGCAGCAGGTAGGGAGTTATTCTCACAGGCCTGTCCTGGAATGTCCCAAAAGAAGAGGACGAGACATATGAATGTCTTTGCCAAGATGATCAGAGACACAACCCTATGCTCTGGGTGTTCCTAAACCTCTGACTGCTAGAGGCTGGGACGGAATGGATTACTCGATAAATTAGGGGACTGGGGATTGATTACTTGATAAATTGCCCTGTTCTGTTCACTCCCTCTGAAGCATCTGGCACTGTCCACTGTCGGAAGACAGGATACTTGGGCAGATGGCCCATTGATCTGACCCAGTATGTCCCCTCTTATGTTCTTATAAACCCCAGTTTTACCCTAATACAAACCTAGGAGGTGTCTTCACGCCCACTGGTATCTAGAATGGATGTGTTCAGAAAAACAAGGTAGAAAGTCGATTGGTTAAATCTAGTTTCTGATGATGTACGTGGTACCTTTTACTTCTAAACAAGTAGGTTATAAAAAGATGACTTAAGAAGTGTAAGATAAATCGATCCCCGATACATCGAACACTCCCCGCCGATCCGGCGGGCAGTATAGACATACCCTTTGTGTTAGGCCATTCTCCTTCAGTGAGAACTGGCTGGGCAGAGCCCCATTGCCAGATCAGAACCAAGAGTGTAAAGCATTCTGGGATCCTTCAGAGTGAAAGGTGACCTAAGTCACAGTATGTTTTGCAGCATGGAAGAATATTAAGGGAACAGAGGAAGTAAGGGGAGACCATTTGTGGTGCATGGTGCTGTGAGACAGCATGCAGACCAGATACTTAACACAATTCATATGATCAACCAGGGAAACGAAATACAATCCAGAATACAGAACGAACAAATTAAAGAATTTTTTGATAATTAGATGTATTCAAGTCAGCAGGGCCTAATGAAATTCCTCCTACGGTATTTAAGGAGCTAGCTGAAGCACTGTCAGAAGAGCTAGCGATTTTCTTTGAGTACTCATGGAAGAGGGGTGAGGTTCCTGTTAACTAGAGAAGGGCAAACACAGTACCTATCTTTAAAAAGTGGAACAAAGAGAATTTAGAGGATTATAAACCAGTCAGCCTAATTTCAATATCTGGAAAACTACAAGAACAAATAAACAAACAATCAATTTGTAAACACCGGCCTGGTCTACACTACGACTTTAATTCGGATTTAGCTGCGTTAATC
>NW_020664413.1:65015908-65016923 GCF_002925995.2 Terrapene triunguis | reverse complement strand
GGGGGGGTTAGTTTGGTTTCTGCAGGGATTTTCCCTGTTACCAGCCACGCGGTCGGGGAGGGGTACATTGAGCATTCCAGGGAATTCATGGCGGGAGGGGGGGCGGGGGGGTTAGTTTGTTTTCAGCAGGGATTTTCCCTGTTACCAGCCACGCGGTCGGGGAGGGGTACATTGAGCATTCCAGGGAATTAATGGCGGGAGGGGGGGCGGGGGGTTAGTTTGTTTTCTGCTGCTGAAGGTTAACAGGAAAACCTCAGCAGTCAACAGGCTTTGATTGGTATGTTGGAAAGGAGGGCGCAGAAGCCGAAAGACAATGGCTTACCAAGGCTGCCTGCAAGCTGAATTCTGTTGCCCGGACCTGCGTCTGTGATCTCTAACACCAAAGCCACAGGCACTCAATATTAAGATGGAAAATGCGACCTTGTACTGAAATCACATGTGCTATGTAATGTGAATAGTGTTCACCATGAAAGAGTACAAGCATTGTTCTGTAAAATGTATCATTTTAAAAACTTCTCTACTTTTTTTCAACCCTCCCTCTAGCAGCTGCAAATGTTTCAAGCCTCCCTCCTGCGTCCAGAAGGCTATCTCAGATAAGGCGTCATAGAAAGATGACGCGAGACGACATGTTCAAAGAAATAATGAAATCCACCCACAATCAAAGAGCTCATTTGAATGAGTGGAAGGACACTGTATCTAAATTTAGGAAAGATGCCAGTGACCGTGAGGTCTTGAGGGATGCTCGAGATGAGAGGTGGCAGGCTGCAACGCTGGGGCTGCTGCGTGAGCAAACGGACATGCTCCGGCGTCTGGTGGAGCTTCAGGAACGGCAGCAGGATGACAGACTGCCGCTGCAGCCGCTGTATAACCTACCTCCCCCCTCACCATGTTCCATATCCTCCTCACCCAGACGTGTAAGAACGCGGGGCGGGAGGCTCCGTGCACCCTCTCACTCCACCCCAGGGGAGAGCCCAACCAAAAGGCTGTCATTATATTGAATTTGATCAGTGGCCTT
>NW_020664413.1:64966561-65015898 GCF_002925995.2 Terrapene triunguis | reverse complement strand
AAACCTCACCCAGATTACCTTCTTGGTTCTATCCCTATGTTTATAATCACTTAATAAAGAATACATGATTTTTAAACGATAGTGACTTTATTACCTTTGAAAGAAAGCTGGGTGGAGGGTGGGTTGCTTACAGAGAATGAATGAGAATGAAGGGGGCTGGTTTTCATGAAGGGAGAAACAAACAGAAATTTCACACTGTAGCCTGGCCAGTCATGAAACTGGTTTTCAAAGCTTCTCTGATGCACAGCGCTTCCTGGTGTGTTCTTCTAACCGCCCTGGTGTCTGGCTGCGCGTAATCAGCAGCCAGGCAATTTGCCTCAGCCTCCCACCCGGCCATAAAGGTCTCCCCCTTACTTTCACAGAGATTGTGGAGCACACAGCAAGCAGAAATAACAATGGGGAGATTTCTTTGGCTGAGGTCAGAGCGAGTTAGTAGCGATCTCCAGCGCGCTTTTAAACGGCCAAATGCACATTCTACCACCATTCTGCACTTGCTCAGCCTGTAGTTAAACAGCTCCTGACTCCTGTCCAGGCTGCCTGTGTATGGCTTCATGAGCCATGGCATTAAGGGGTAGGCTGGGTCCCCAAGGATAACGATAGGCATTTCAACATCCCCAACGGTTATTTTCTGGTCCGGGAAGTAAGTCCCTTGCTGCAGCCGTTTAAACAGATTAGTGTTCCTGAAGACGCGTGCATCATGAACCCTTCCCGGCCACCCCACGTTGATGTCGGTGAAACGTCCCTTGTGATCCACCAGTGCTTGCAGCACCATTGAAAAGTACCCCTTGCGGTTTACGTACTGGGTACCCTGGTGCTCCGGTGCCAAGATAGGGATGTGGGTTCCATCTATCGCCCCACCACAGTTAGGGAATCCCATTGCAGCAAAGCCATCCACTATGACCTGCACATCCCCCAGAGTCACTAGCTTGTGTAGCAGCACCTCAGTGATTGCTTTGGCTACTTGTATCACAGCAGCCCCCACAGTAGATTTGCCCACTCCAAATTGATTCCCCACTGACCGGTAGCTGTCTGGCGTTGCAAGCTTCCACAGGGCTATTGCCACTCGCTTCTCAACTGTGAGGGCTGCTCTCATCCTGGTATTCTGGCGCTTCAGGGCAGGGGAAAGCAAGTCACAAAGTTCCAGGAAAGTGCCCTTACGCATGCGAAAGTTCCGCAGCCACTGGGAATCGTCCCACACCTGCAACACTATGCGGTCCCACCAGTCTGTGCTTGTTTCCCGGGCCCAGAATCGGCGTTCCATGCCTATAACCTGCCCCATTAACAGCATGATCTCCAAAGCACCGGGTCCCGCGGTTCGATAGAATTCCATGTCCATATCCTCATCACTCTCGTCGCCGCGCTGCTGTAGCCTGCTCCTCTCCGCCTGGTTTTCCAGGTTCTTGTTCAGCATAAACTGTACGATAAGGCGCGAGGTATTTACAATGTTCATGACTGCTGTCTTGAGCTGAGCGGGCTCCATGCTTGCCGTGGTATGGAGTCTGCTGCGTTCAGCCAGGAAAAAAGGCGCGAAATGGTTGTCTGCTGTCCGTTGCTTTCATGCAGGGAGGGGGGAGGGAGGGAGGGGTGAGGCTGTACCCAGAACCACCTGCGACAATGTTTTGGTCCCATCAGGCACTGGGATCTCAACCCAGAATTCCAATGGGCAGGGGAGACTGCGGGAACTATGGGATAGCTATGGGATAGCTACCCACAGTGCAACGCTCCAGAAATCGACGCTAGCCCCGGTACATGGACGCACACCACCGAATTAATGTGCTTAGTGTGGCCGCAAAAAATCGAATTTATACAACCTGTTTCCCAAATTCGAATTATCTAAATTCGGATTAATCGCGTAGTGTCGACGTACCCACCTAGAGGAAGGTAGGGTAATAGGTAGTGGCCAACATGGACTTGTCAAGAACAAATTATGCCAAACCAACCTAATTTCCTTCCCTGACAGGGTTATTGGCCTAGTGAATTGGGAGAAACATTAGACGTGATATATCTTGATTTTAGTAAGGCTTTTGACACAGTCCTACATGACATTCTCATCAGCAAACTAGAGAAACGTGGTCTAGATGAAAATACTAGAAGGTGGGTGTATAAATGGTTGAGAAACCATACTCAAAGATCAGAGGGGGTAGCCGTGTTAGTCTGTATCCACAAAAACAACAAGAAGTCTGGTGGCACCTTAAAGACTAACAGATTTATTTGAGCATAAGCTTTTGTGGGTAGCAACACTGCACAAGACGGCATCCCGGAGACTGGAATCATATAGAACCATTTTCCTGTACTATATTATTACTGTCTAACTGAGGTTGGTTATTTGGTCTCTTGGGTATATTTCATAATGTGATAGCGCATGAGGGATTCAAAGAGGGGAGTTACATGGTCAAACTGATGCACAATTCACATCCACAAAGTGCAGGGTTGTTGTTGTTTTTATTAAGAAACTGTGTTTTGTCCACCTGTATTATTTAAAGTAAGGCCTGATGTTGTTCCACTTAGAGTCAATGACAAAACATCCACTGACTCACTGAGAGGTGGGATCCAGTCCTTAGAGTTCTCAGAAATCAAGGAAAATCTGATACCACTACCAGCTAATTAAATAAGTGCATTGATTTCCCCAGTTAGGCAATTAAAAACATGAAATGCTGCGTTGCTAATTTCTTTCTTAAAATTAATTTTACAAATGATTGTTGACTCAAATTAAAGGAAAACTGTATTGCTCAAAAGGAAAAGGCTTTATTTGGTAAAAATGCTCCAAAATTTGAGAATATGTTCTTGCAGTCCGCAGATACTGGTTAGTTTAAATCCAGTGCAAATAATTTAATTCTGTTTCTCTACCTATTTTTCACATCTTCCCAGACTAATACATTCTGCATGGGGAAGATGTTAAGGGGGATGATGACACATCCTCCTCATAGGCGCTGACTCCGTGGGTGCTCCAGTGATCTTTTTTCCACAAGGAATATGAAGGAGACTCATCACCATTCCTGGAGAGAAACGTCTGCTAATCCACCCAGGGTGGATAACAGGTTTAACGCCTTTCCTGCCCAAACCATTGTGCCCTCTCACTTCATTGCAGATAATTGTGTGTGTGTGGGGGGAGCACTATGGGAGCAGCTAATATAGTGCCATTTCCAGCTGACTGACAACATTAGGAGGAGTAAGCGGAGTCGATGGGGGAGCCGCGGCAGTCGACTCACCGCCGTGAGGACGGCCAGGTAAGTCAAACTAAGATACTTCGACTCGTGTAGCTGAAGTTGCGTATCTTAGTTCGAACCCCCCCGCTAGTGTAGCCCAGGCCAAAGCATCACTGAAATGTATCTGCCCCTTGGTTGGCAAGCTACAGCTAAGTGGAAAAGCAGCAAGCACCATAGTGAAGAACAGTGGTGAGAGGATGACTTTGGTCACAGTCATCAGGGTAAAAGCTGAGTTGGTTAAAGACATAACCTAAAGGCTTGTCTTCACTACCCGCCCAGGTTGGTGGGTAGAAATCGATCTCTCGGGGATTGATCGATCGCGTCTCGTCGGGACGCGATAATCGATCCCCGAATCGACGCACGTACTCCACCAGCCCAGGTAGGAGTAAGCGCCGTCGACGGGGGAGCCGCAGCGGTCGATTTGCCGCCATCCTCACAGCGGGGTAAGTCGGATCAGATAGGTCGAATTCAGCTACTCTATTCCCGTAGCTGAATTTGCGTATCTGAAATCGATCCCCCCCCGTAGTGTAGACGTAGCCTGATACAAAGAGGCTATGAAGAAAGTGGGCTTCCTAAAAGAGCTGGTATGAACTCACATTTTGCATTGACACTTGTAGAGAGCTGGGTGAGTCATACGTAAATAATTTGTTGGTTCATTATGCCTATTTTTTTTATCATGAATAGACCATTATAAGTAGGCTTAGAAGGATTAGATTTTTATTGGTAAATGTCAGTATACGTCGGCTTCACGGCACATACACAAACTGAAAACAAATATTTCCATCCATAATTGAAATGTACAAATAAGCAAAGTAAGAAAAACGCTGCTTCAGAACTTCTTAGAGTTTGTTTTAAGGATATTTACTTCGTATAATTTGACGTGATGCTGACAATTTGTGTTTTAACAGTTGTAGGGCTTTTACTTTTTGAATCTCAACATCTAATGTAATTAAATAATTGTCTGCCCCCACACCACTTCCCACACCTATGAAAATTTAAATAGATAAAAACAGAAAAAATGCTTAAAATAAACATTGGTATTATCCGTCAAAATTATAAAAATAAAAATAAAATTCTGCTAAGCCTAATTATAAGACCATGATTTTTGCAAATTTACTTTGTTCAAAATTATTGGTTAAATTATTCCTACAAGTAATTCTGGATCTGCAACTTCTTTGAGAGCAGTTCATTACAAGTGTCTGATAGTCGGGCGTTTTGCACATAGGTCACATGGTATGTTTCTGCTCCCTATTGTGTAAGGGTAACTCTTAGAATCAGGTTTCTGTTGCAAATGCTGGTGATCATGAGTTTAGTATTTCCAGCTCCAAACATTTAAAAATCAGGCCACCAAAACCATGAGATTGGCCTAAATATCATGAGATTTTAAAAATATCTTATTTTGATTTGCTTTCTGGTATTTGAGACTTTAGGGTTCACATTTTCAAACTTTTCTCTGCAACCATTAGGACTAGAACAGGGATGAGCAAAATTTTTGGCCCGAGGGCCACATCTGAGTGGGGAAATTGCATGCAGGGCCATGAATGTAGAGCTGGGGAGGGGGTTGGGGTGCAGGAAGGGGCTCAGGGCAGGGGGTTGGGGTGCAGGAGAGGTGCGGGGTGTACAATGGGGCTCAGGGAAGGGGGTTGGGGTGCAGGAGGGGGTGGGGAGTGCAGGAGGGGGTCAGGGCAGGGGTGCAGGGAGGAGTGCGGGACGGCGCTCAGGGCAGGGGGTTGGGTTGCAGGAGGGGTGCGGCAGGGGGCTCAGGGCAGGGGGTGCGGGAGGGGTGTGGGGTGTGGCAGGGGGCTCAGGGAAGGGGGTGCAGGAGGAATGCGGGGTGCGGCAGGGGGCTCAGGGCAGGAGGTTGGGGTGCGGGGTGCAGCAGAGGCCTCAGGGCAGGGATTTGGGGTGCAGGAGGGGTTTGGGGTGCGGGCTCCGGCCCGGCGTCGCTTACCTGGAGCGGCTCCGGGATGGCAGCAGCGCGCACCGGGTCCAGGCCCTGCGCCACTCCCGGAAGCAGCCGGTACCACGTCCCTGCAGTCCTTGGGGCAGGGTGGGGGGGCAGAGGGCTCCGCGCGTTGCCCTCACCTGTGGGTACCTCCCGCAAAGCTCCCATTGGCTGTGGTGCCCTGTTCCCGGCCAATGGGAGCTGCGGAGGAGGTACCCACAGGCGAGGGCAGCTCGTGGAGCCCTCTGCCTCCCCCAGAGGCCACAGGGACTTGGTGACGGCTGCTTCCGGGAGTGGCGCGGGGCCTGCAGCGCCATGGGGGTGGCAATCCCGCGGGTTGGATCCAAAGCCCTGACGGGCCACATCCGGCCCACAGGCCATAGTTTGCCCACCCCTGGGCTAGAAACTTGCTTTTTCTTTTAATGAAAGCTGAGGTTCTCACTTAATTAAATGACTCCAGGAGTTGGGGCTTTAAGAAGAACATCAAATATTGTGAGAGTGGGCAACAGTGCAAATTCAGAATTTGTTTTATCAGAATATTGTGCACTAGTCGCTTGATGTTCCTCTTTTCAGTGAGCTTTTCTGCCAGTACACTCATTGGAAGAGCGTTTGCTGACAGGGAACACTTCAAGAAGTGCAAAGTAAACTTGGTTAAAAATTCAGATGCCTACTTGGAGCTGTTTTGTTTTCAATATTCACCCTTCTACAGCTGCTAGAATATTCCTGATGCTCTCTACAAATCCGGCAACTCACAGCTTCCTTACTAAGAGTTATTTTTCTTAAAAGGAACAGTACTGCACTTAACAGAGCTTTAAAACTGGAAAATCACTTTTTTCACTCCCTCTCAGAACATCCCAGGGCCTCCTGGTTTTGCGGATATTCTGTCTGATGGAATAATTTCTACCGGTATAGAACAGTCCCATAGACAGCTCTGATACTCTTCTTTGGCTTTTTCCATAATATCTTCCACAGGCACCTGCACTGAGCAGTTGGAATGAGATGTCACCAGCAGTATTTTCTTCGTAATCCATATTGATTTTGATCATTGACAATAGAGTCCAGGACAATGGAAATAGGATGAATAGGATGCTGCTTTTACAAGACCTGCCTAGTCTCACTCTCCTATATCGGATCTCTCTATCTATCAGAGAGTAGCAGACTCAGCTGATGGCAAGATATCTGCAGCTCCCTCCCAGTAATAATTAACTTGGGTGGCGTGTGCAGGTACTCAAGAAACAGCTTGAATCTGCAAAGGAAAAGCTTAGCGGTGGGATTGCATTTATTTTTTTAAAGCAGATGCTGAATGCAATATTCTTAACTGAATCTCCGCTACATTCTCAGTGGGCATTGGAATGTAGGTACTTTAAGTCCACATACTACTCATTAGCCATGCCTGTTTTGGAATAACATCTGGCATCAAAAGAGAACACAAAAAGAAATCTGTCAATTCAGCAATAAAACACAAGGCGTGCCATGCTGAAGATCGCTAGGCCAGGTAGATCGTTTAGGTACAAAGCTGTAGGCTGATTTATGCAATCGTTTGAAGGTGGTGATGTCCCATGACACACTCCCTGTCATAGATAATTGCCTTTGAAGATATTTTTGAACGGCAAACATATTATTACATACAAAAATACAATTCCATAGTCCAGGATAAATTAAATTAAATTAAATTATGCACATAGTAAGAATTAAGCCTTTTAAAACTAAGTTTTCTTGCGCTAGACAGAAGCTGGCCTTAGAACTGATTTTCTTTTTGGTTTGTTGTTTATTTATTTGATATCTGCTGGTTTTCCAGTATGGCATAGAAATGAGCAACACACGCAAAGGAGTGAAGACAAGAATACAAGCTGGCCCAAGCATCCCAGTGCACATCATGTGATCAGGTGACCTCTGGCTTTCAAGGTCGTGTATGAAATTCTTTTACTCTGGACTGTAGTGTATGGGGCCAGAGAGACTTTTGAATATGATCGGTGTTTTAAAAGTAAAGGAAGCTAGATTCTGTGGTTTTACCAGGAACCTTCCCTAGTTGGAACTACAGCTTTTAAAGATGTTTTATGCTGCACCAACCCTTTTACATCATGTATAGGGGCTGCAGCATGGACAAGGGTCTCACTCCAGAAATTTAAGACTTGGTTCATCACTGTGTTATTCCAGTTTTACCCTGCCCTTACACTGGTCTCCAAATAACTAGCGATTGCTAGGGGACTTGAATCCACAGGGTGATTTGAAACTATTTGAGCAGAAGAGAGCCACTGGGAATATCGCGCCGCCAGAGCATTTTTTCAGTATTTCCAGATCCATCATGATTTAACTGAACTTAGGGCAAGATTAAGACAGACTGATAGTTACTGCTCTAGAAAAGATACACTGGATAGGACAGTCCTTATGCAAACCCATATCTAAAATTTGCCAACTACGTCTTAATATCAGGGGTTCTTAAATTTGGAAGAAGAACTAAACCTTAATTATAGGGGAAATGGTTGGTATGTTGCATTCAAACAGGTTTAATCTATTTTGTATTATTTATAACACTTATGTACATCTAGATTTCTTCATACTGTATATCTCATGCCAGTGCAATGGCCTTCTTTCGTAAGAAGTAACTCCACTCGGTGTCAGATGACTGTAGAGAAGAAATATCTCCATACCGTATGCTCTGGTTATGCAATAACTTCTGGGAAGATGCCATTTCCCAGATCTGGGGCGTAAAAAAATTGGGATCCCTGTTTCCCCTGAAATATCTTCACTTTAAGTATCTTGTCAGTCTCAGGGCAGCACAAATTGAAGTTGCTGCTTTTACTGTCTATTTGGTAATATGCTTGCACATAGCACACGGGCACATGGTGAAAGCACAGGCGTGAGGGCCCCATCCTGAAACCGGTTAAACATATGAATAACTTCACTGCCACAGATTGTTCCATTGACTTCTATCGCACTAGTCACATTACTCATGTGCTTAAGCGTTTTCAGCACCAGGCCCCACAATTGGAATTCAGCCGCAGATGGTGCCATTTAAAGGATAGATTATTCTTTAGGCACAACTCTGAGCAAGAAGTGGTACATAAACTGCACCTCCCCAGAAGCAGCTCCTGGAGGGGTGCCACAAAAGTCTTCAAATAAAAAATTCATTTTCATTTACTTTTTCCACTGAAATTTCGATTTTCAGTGGAAATTTGAAAACCAAAATATTTTGATTTGGAAATGCCACGCTAGTGCCTCATGGGAGTTGTAGTGTGTATACCTTAAACTCCCATTCTTCTCTAGAGGCTGGGGCCACGGTTCCTTGGTTGGACAACATCTCCCATGATGCACCATAGTTTCCCCCCTCTTGGAGAGCAGAGGCAATGCATCATGGGAGTCAGTGGCCATGGTGCACAATGGGAGAGGTAGTCCAGCTAGGGAGCCCAGCTCATAGGGAGAACGGAGATATCAGGCAATTGAACTACAGTACCCATGAAGCACTGTGGCAGCATTTCCAAATAGAAATATTTTGGTTTGGGGGCATTCCATTTTTGACCCAAAAAAAAGTGAAAATTTTCCAGAGAAAGCAGATGATTTCACAGAAAATTTTACTGTGTCAAAACCCCAATTTTCTATTGAAAAAGGTTCTATCCAGGAGTCATTGTTCCTCAGAGGCACTATTCCTCCCAGCTTCCCGTTTGTACTGGGAAGGGGGACTGGGCTGTAATTTGCTGTTGGCCATTACCAGGAGCAAAACACCCCCCATACATGACTCAGTCATCCTGGCTGGTTCACTGGGGAGGCGAGGGGGTTGAAGTCAAGGGTCCTGCCACTCCCCGACTACCTGCCCTTGGAGTGTGGAGGAAACAGTGAGTGCCCTGTGCTCACCCCCACATGCTCTGATGCAAAGTCCAGGTGTCTCACAGAGGTGCTCAAGGGGGATTCTTACTCCCCTGCACAAGTGCACAGTCTAGTCACATCTTTCCAGGGATCAAGAAGATTACACAGGTGTTAGCTTTAGAAAATTAGGCCTCAGCTAACTCGTGCCAAGGGATCCAATATCCTGGATGAATTCTCCTCTTGCATCGATTCCGACACCAGAAGGGCCTCCAATTGCTTGTGGATCATGACACAGACTTTGAATGTTTGGCTTAATATAAAATAAAAAAAGTGGCATTAGCAAGGCCTGCATGTGGCAAAAAACTGGGACATTGGTCTCATGCTGGGCCCTCTGATGAGGGGTGAATTTTATCCATGCTAATAATCAGTGATTTTCTCAGGTCATACAGCTGGTCAGAGACAGGGCTAGAACAGAATCTGGGTCACCTGCTGACTCCAAGGGCATGTCTGCACTGTAGCTGCGGGGTGTGACTGCCGCACGTGTAGACAGACCGATCTAGCTAGCTCAAGTAACCATAGCAGTGCAGGCATGGCAACACGGGGAACAGCCAGGGCTAGCCACTAGAGTCGGTACCCAGGATCCCGGCTAGGACTGCATTCGGGAGGATAGCCTGCACTGCCGCCCCTGCTGTCGCAGCCACGCTGCTATTGTGACTCAGAGCTGCAGTCACACCTCCCGAGTGCGTTTCCAACCCTTTCATGGGGGAACATGCTTCTCTCTGGGAAGGATCGGGTTAGTCCCTGGAGAAGTATTTTATCTGATTTCACCAGACGAGGCGCTCTTTCCTGCGCCAGTAAACCGACCCCCAAATTTACCCTTGTAACTCCCACTTTGAAACCTTCCCTTCACACCACACCACAGACCTCTATGACCTGAGTCAGAAGATGGATTCCAGTGTCTTGTTGGAGCGGTAGCAGGCAGCTCTCCTCTGTAGATGAATTAAAGAGGGGAGATGCATACGACTTGATGAATAGTGGATGACATTAGCATTGCTTATCTATAGCTTAGAGACCTGCTTGAAACACCCTCTGAATGGGAGCAAATCTTCCAACCACAGGTTTCAAAGTAGCAGCTGTGTTAGTCTGTATCCGCAAAAAGAACAGGAGTACTTGTGGCACCTTAGAGACTAACAAATTTATTTCAGTATAAGCTTTCGTGGGCTACAGCTCACTTCTTCAGATGCATAGAGTGGAACACACAGACAGTCTGCTTATGCTGAAATAAATTTGTTAGTCTCTAAGGTGCCACAAGTACTCCTGTTCTTCTTCCAACCACAAGCATTTATATTCATGCTCCCCATTCACCTACAGGGCCTAAAGGCCTTTGTGAAATGATTTGCATACACACATTCTCTTGCAGTGGGTGAGTTCAAGCTTTGGGGAGTTGTCATGCAGCTTAAACTTGTGCAATTTGCACTTACTCATCAGTACACCCCATTGCAGCTTGCAAATAAGGGTGTGTTTTTAGATAGCTAATTTTGTAATAGCACCCAGCTACCATGGTGCTGGACACCTAAGAAATCATTCTAATAACAGCAACTTATAAATGCCACATATCTGCACACAGTGTTGTTGTAGCTGTGTGGGTTATTACAACAATCTGCAACCCACTAATAGCCCTCTCCAGCTGCTTCTCCCCCAACCCTCTTCCTCCCTATAACTGGAGGGGTGTTAACGGGCCACTTCACCATGAACGGTCCCTTGAAATGTGTTAACTACTTATGCTAAACAATCCGTTCCACCTTGTATTTAGCAGTGACACTCCTGAGTTAGTTTCCCAGACCTAAAGAAGAGCTCTGGGCAAGCTGGAAAGCTTGTCTCTATCACCACCAGAGGTTGGTCCAATAAAAGATATGACCTCACCCACCTGGTTTCTCTACAGATCTGCACCACATGTTAACAGATCACTTTT
Organism: Terrapene triunguis; assembly: GCF_002925995.2. Taxonomy (NCBI): domain Eukaryota; kingdom Metazoa; phylum Chordata; order Testudines; family Emydidae; genus Terrapene; species Terrapene triunguis. The sequence continues at coordinate 65,004,971 of NW_020664413.1, read as the reverse complement.
TTGAAATACAGTTTGATCTATAAGAGGGTCAAATGGCTTCATGAGCAATATCATGTTCACTAGTTCTTTTGGTAATTATTTTACTATCTGGGAGTTTTTCCCACAGATCCCAGTCCTTCACTCTAGGAAATAGCCTCTAGAAAGTTCTACCTCCAAGCAAACTAGAAGATAAAAAGAGGTTTTATTATCCAGTAAAAAGTGAAATGTGTCCATATAGATATAAAATGTATTCACTTTGATCTACACAAATCCATATTTTGTTTGGCTTTATTACAGTAACCACACTCTTAACCTAATCAGATGGTTTCTGTATTAGCTCCATAACATCTCATTTTACCATCCATTCAATTCTGCTTTTACTTGTGCAAGACTCTTGGGACCAAGAAATGAGCTTTGTGGTGATTTTTCTATTCTAGCAGCTTGGACATAACATAACTTAATCTTTTGATCGCTTTTCCTCTCTGCTTATGTGCTTGATTAAGCTATATGGGCTTTTCCAGTAATTTGACTGTAGCAGCACTATACCAGAAATACCAATGTGGTTGGTTACAGATGCCATTAAGTTACTCTTTGTTATATCAACATCCTGCTGAATGGAATTGGCTTCTAATTCACTGGACCATGGTAACAAGACAGTAAAGTTCTTTTCATTTTAAAAGGTTCTTAGAGGAAAAAAACATTTTTACTTTGGCTGGTAATTTGATTTGCCTGATGTATGTATTTTTGGTGGCACGCTGGGATCAATAATAATGTGCTGTATTCTATCACTGATGCAGTCACATCCATTGAATACCTAATCAATTTCTTTAAGAATACTTTTCTGGAGGCAAGTTACGCTTTCTGACCCGTTTGATCATCAATAAGGCATAAGTTTTGACAGTTAGAGTAATTAACTGTTGGAACAATTTGCCAAGGGTTGTGGTGGATTCTCCATCACTGACCATTTTTAAATCAAGAGTGGACATTTTCTAAAAGTTCTGCCCTAGGAATTATTTTGGGGCAATTCTCTGGCCTATGGTATACTGGAGGTCAGATGAGATGATCACAATGATCCCTTCTGGCCTTGGAATGTATGAATCTGCAACTCACGCCCGTCTTCTACCCGGCTACATACACCTCTACCCCGATATAACGCGACCCGATATAACACGAATTCGGATATAACGGGGGAAAGCAGCGTTCCAGGGGGGCGGGGCTGTGCACTCCGGCGGATCAAAGCAAGTTCGATATAACACGGTTTCACCTATAACGCAGTAAGATTTTTTGGCTCCCGAGGACAGCGTTATATGGAGGTAGAGGTGTTCATCGGACTTCCTAAACCACTATCTCAAGCTCTGTTGATGGGTTTCTGCCCTTATGTAGATGTGTGCGTTACCTGGACTGATTTTGTGCCCAGTATACGAAGCAAGGTTAAGTTTCTGTTTAACAGTGGATCATCCCTAATTATTTTGTACTGAATACACTTTCTGTGATTACGTTACACCTAGCTCCAGTATCTATTGTGGAATACACTCTTTGTTCATTTATTTCCAATGCCCCAAACCAATCTCTTGCAGAGTCTTGCCTAGCACATTTGTTAAAAGATCCCATAAAGAACTCTATCTGTGAAGCAACACTATCAGATCTTTGTCCTCCACCCCTATCTTGCCGGATGTATTTTATATTTGTGTGTTTTTGCAATTTGTGCTGAGGGGAACACATTTTAATAAGAGGCTTTTAGTGTAGGCATGAAACCACACGCCTGATAGGGAAGAAGACCTTCGGGTGATGTTGGAAACACCTCCACATTTCTCACAAGCAAATGTGGCTTTTGCCACTTAAGCCGTGTACTAAGGGTTGTGGTAAAATCTCCATGACTTGCAACTTTTAAATAAAGATTGGGTGTTTCTGTAAAAGATATATGCTCTAATTCAAACAGGAATTATTTGGGGGAAGTCCTATGGCTTGTGTTACACAATGATCCCCTCTGGCTTTAGAGTAGATGAAACATGAATTTCTTTACCCTTGTAGTCTGTCTAAATGCTTTTTAATTAGTTGCAGTTCAGTTTTTTGATTGCTTACTGACACTTTTATTTGGGAAGTATCATTCTATGCAATAAGGAGAAAGATAGTCCGGAAGAGGATCTTGATAAATGGAGAGATGAGAGACATGGCCTCAAAATCAGCAGAGAAAAAAATAGAGTATATGGTCTGTAATTTGAATAATGTGAACACTGAAGAATTAGCCCCGATAGGCAGACGATACCAAAAAATGCAAAGTTTCAAGCGTCTGGGTTCCAGAATCTGGGGAAATGTGGAAACCGAGGACGAAATTAGGATATGAAGTGCCTGGCACAAATGGAGAGAGAGAAATGGTGTAGAATGTGATTGGAAGATACCAGTAAGATTAAAAGGGAAAGTCCATAACCACTGGTCCATCCCATTTTAATGTATGGTACTAAACGTTGGGCAAAAAGGAAGAAACATGAGGAAATCCACAGAGATGCAAATGTTGAGATGGATGAGGGGTGTCCGCAAGAAAGACCATGTGAGGAATGTGCATGTTAGAATCACTCTAAAAAAGAGCAGCTAGCCAAGAGCTTGATCCCACCACCAATGGTACAGCTCCCATTGACTCAATGGGACTATGTACTTGTATTTCTTTGGGGTTGTGTAGCTGCCTAAATGGATGGCACCAGCTCTCCTGTGTGATGGCTGCTTCATGGGGGAACTCTTACAACTTCCTTTTAACAGAGAGAATTAAAAGGAACCCATTATTTTGCCCCTAAAACATAGGAAAACACCTGGTCCAGTGGCAGCGTGCTGCCATTGCGGACCAAGCTGTTCCAAAGTGAGTTATGATTTTGGTGGCCTCCGTTCATGGGTGCCTAAGGTGAGACATTTTTAAGGGGCCTGACTTCAGAAAGTGCTGAGCACCTGTCCTCAGATAATCAGGTTCCCTTGCAGCTGTCTCAGTTGGACACCTAAGGCCCCAAAGCCACTAGTCACTGTGGGGAAAATCTCAGCCCCTGACTCCCATAGGGGAGACTTACATTGCCAGACACAAGGAGCTTGGAGTGGTGCATCAGGCCCCTTTAATCGCTCTCGGAGGGTTCTCTGCCTTGGGTTGCCCCACAAAGCCTTTTATGCAGCATTCCTGCTCGGGTAGCATAAAACTCACACGCCTCTTCAGCATCAACTAAGTGATGGTGTATCACATTGCCCAGCGAGATCAAATACTCCTGCAGAAACCTACCCTGCATAGGAGGAAGATAGCAGACTGAAGGTGGCTGTGGGTCCCTTAACTTTGATTTTCCTCATTGCTGCAAGGGCATTTTAATACTAATGAATTAACTCTTTCATTGCTGTGCTCTGCTCCATCCTCTCTGCTGGGGTAGAAATGATGTTGGTGCTGTGCAGCACATGAGTGCAGTCCTGCAGGCACTCCTAGAATCACAGGATTTGAAGAGACCTCAGGAGGTCATCTAGTTCAACCCCCTGCTCAAAGCAGGACAAATCCCCAGACAGATTTTTACCCCAATTCCCTAAATGGCCCCCTCAAGGCCTGAACTCACAACCCTGGGTTTAACAGGCCATTGCTCAAACCACTGAGCTATCCCTCCTGCCCTAAGCTAGTACAGCCCTTAAGCAAGTGCTTAACTTTAAGGATGTGAGTTGACCCAGAGCGCTCAGCACCTTGTAGCGTTGAGTACTACCTGAATCTTTCTCTACGTCGCTGGTAGATTATGCAGCAGTCAGAGGGTTAATTCTTTTTGCAAAGAATGTAAGAATGCAGGGAGGTTTTTATTGTGCAAATAAGATGTCTGCCATTGTATCATGCTGCAATCTGATCGAAGACGGTGTCAAATCCAAGTGACATTCTCACCAATGGAATATAAATTAGGACTCCAGAATGTGGCCTGTTTGCCAATCAGACCATTACACAACGCACCCCTGCAGATATCTTGCAAATCCTTCTGCATTCAGTATGGTTTTTTGGAATGGTGGCTAATCTGAGTATGCTCCAATGACCACCTTCAGAGCTCACCCCTCTCCTCCTCCAGGTCTCTGCTGGCACCTAACTACTGCTCACCTTCTGCTTCTTAAGTTTTTTCATGGTTTAGTCTCTGCATGCATACAGCAGCACAACACATTTTTCCATGATAGGTGGAGGGCAGCTCTTTCAATGCTGGTTCCCTTGCCTGCTCGCTGAAGTCTTTGCATGTGCAGGACTGTTCTACCTTCCTTCTGCAAGGGAAAGCTAACGGTGGCACCAGCCAGTTTAGTGCCTTTGCACACTTGGTAGAACATCACTCACCAGGCCCGACAGCGTCTCAAAGATTATAGCCCTGATTCAGCCATGGATTTAAGCCTGTGCTTAAGTTTAAGCACACAAGTAGGCCCATTTGGTGTTGCTATGCATGTGTATATATTTGTGACTTAAGAGTTTTTCCTTGCTGACAGTGCCGTTTCCTCCTTGCTGCTTCTGGATGTTTCAATTCCCTATCAAACTGGCTCTGTCTGGGCAACCCCCCTGCAGAAGCCATGCTGCAAAGGGGCTCAGAGAGCTGAAGTAGCATCTGGACTCCCTGCATTGGAACTGGGGAAAATAGACCAGAGAGCATTTAAAAAGCCTAGTCTCTTCACATCAGTGATGTACACACCCATTATAGGTGGGGCTTGGCCTCACCAGCTGTAGGGGACAGGTTGCGGAAGCTTGGCGAGGAGCTAAGTGGCGGACCGAGTATGTGACTGAGTGCGAGCGGAAGATGCAGGCTGTGTAGTTGAAGGCCATGCAATGAACTTTGTTCAGCAGACCCTGCCAAAAGGTAGTTTAGTATAGTTCAGCATGTTTTTGGCTGTAAACAAGTTAACTTATATAATAAGTACGATTTATGAATGAAATAAATGTAGCCAGCTGTTAACCCCATGTAACCTTAAGATAAGCGCGGGGGAATATAGCATTGCAGCGGACTCCCTTCAGTGGAGTCCTGCCTGGCCAGCTGTCCCAGACGGTCAGAATCCCGCGCAGCCCCTCCGCACGTCTCAGGGACTCCCCGCGCTGCTTGAAGTGTAAGTTCTTCCTTCAGTAAAGCCTTGCTTTTTACTCTCAGGCACTGAGTGTCATTCTTTCACCGGTATCACGGCCCCCCTTGCGGGCACAATTGGCATCACGAACAGGATACCGGCATGAGAATGCCTCTGTGGGGGAGGAAGGATAAGGGGGAGGGAGAGAGCTGCATCCCCGGGTGGCCCACCACGGGACGGTGGGCTCCGGTGGCTCATAAGCTGGCGGGGATGGTTGCCCCCGCCGCATGGCCGGAGCTTGAGCAGGAGCCGGGGGTTACCCCAGTTAGGCTGGAGGAGCTGATATCCAAGCTCCGGCTGGATAAAGCAGGACCCGCAGAGCGTAAAGCAGCGGGAGACCTGGGATGGGTTTTCCTGACTGCGCTCCACGCGGTGGACAAGGCGCTGCTGGTTCAGCGCCAGAGGATAGGACAGTTAGAGGCTGATTTGCAGCAGGCAAATGAGGCACATTCACTGACCCAGGAGGTCATCACTGGTACAGCTGAACGGGCCGAGCGGTTGGAGCACCGATGCACGGTCATGGCGACTCACATTGCGAACCGCCGGCGGCGAAAGGGAGGGCGGCGGGATGTGCGCCCCCTCGCCGTACGTGCACTGGTGCGCAAAACCGATTGGGACCCAGAGATCTGGGATGGGGACATCTGGGAGACAAGTGAAGATGAGTCCCCTGGGGAGGGGGATGGCGGGAAGACAGGGCTCTACCCGCAACTGCGGCCCGTTGTTGAGACGTGGTATGAGGGGCCGCACGGGGATAATGATAATATGGTGGGAAGGGATACTATCCGGGAATTTAAATCCTCTGAGACACAGGACTTCGTGCAGCATTTCAAGCAGCGCCCCAAAGAATCGCTGCTGGCGTGGCTGCTCCGATTGAGGGATGAGGGGGTGGATGCGATTACCCTTACCCCCGCTGAGCTAGGCAGGATGGGCTCGCTGACCACAGACCCCCTCCTTCGTAGGAGCCTTAAGGCAGGGGTCGCCACGACGACGGACTTTCCATATCCTTCCCTTATGTCATGGTTAACCATGGCTAGTAAGAGCATTTGGAGTTCGCCCGCAGACATGGATGACGGGTTAGAGCAGTGGGCTTCCATCCCAGAGGGGGTTAGCCAGCTCCGACAGCTGGGAATGCTCACCGGCATATTTGCCGAGGACTTTGAAGGGCCTGACGCTGTGGAGCTGACCCGCACCATTCGTGCCCGGCTCCTGCGGAACGCCCCACCCCCACCTGAAGGCGATGATCCTCCCGATGGTTGGAGGGGCCATAGGGTCGGTGGGTGATGCGGCACAGCTCATGGTGCAATTGACAGAGATTGATGGTATGATGAAAACCACCAAGCCGCGGCAGGTGAATGTAAAGCAAAAGGACAGGGTTAGCCGCAACACTGTGTTCAAAGACTTACTGAAAGCGGGGACCCCCTTAGAGGAGGTAGATGGGAAAACCAACGCTGAGCTGTTAAGGCGCTGGTTACAGCTCAAGCCGGAACAGCGCACCAAGGACAAAGGGGGGCCCCAACACAAGGCAGATGGCACCCCTCAGCGGGCACAACCGTCTGCCCCGCCCGCAGACTATGTTAAGTGGAAGCTGCCCACCCAATACTGACGGGGTGGCGGGTCCCCCCCGCCCCCCCCCTTTGGAAGTGAGGCGGTTTGTAGTGGGGAACCACCGCCCTTATGTCCCAGTGGAGATCTACTGGCCTAGCAGGAGGCGGCAACAAGTAATGGCCCTCGTGGATACGGGAGCGGAGGTGACTATACTGCATGGCACTCCGCCCCGTCGGGGCCAGTCAGTAATGGTGAGCGGCCTCGGAGGGGCGGATGTTCGGGCCGCGCCGATGCAGTTAAGGCTGGCCATTGGAAAAGCCCCTCCCATGCAGGTCACCGTTCTGATCGCCCCCATTCATGAGTACATATTGGGCATAAATCTCCGAGGGTAAACCCTAGATATTCAGTGGGGACCCTTTTCCTTTGGGTGCCCACTGTATGTCTGAGCAGTTGTAACCATGCTGCGAGGGCATCCGCGGTGGGACCCCATGGTGCTTCCGACCCCTACCACGGTAGTCAATACCAAACAGTATCGAATACCTGGTGGGCACGAGGAAATAACCACCATCGTTAAAGGATTGCTCCAGGCGGACATCATCCGTCCCGCCATGAGCGCGTTCAACAGCCCAATTTGGCCAGTCTGCAAAAAGGACAGAACCTGGCTCATGACGGTCGACTACCGCAATTTGAACAGGGTCACCCCAACCCTAATGGCGGCAGTTCCCGATATGGTCTCCATCATGGAGCGACTCACAACGCGAGTAGGGCAGTGGCATGTGGTAGTGGACTTGGTGAATACCTTCTTTTCCATCGCCATTGCCCCGCAGAGCCAAGATCAATTCGCCTTTACGTGGGAGGATCGGCAGTACACGTTCACTGTACTGCCCCAGGGGTACAAACATAGTCCTACCATCTGTCACCAGTTGGTTAGCCGAGACCTGGAGCAGGTGGCTCTCCCAGAGGGGGTGGTTTTGGAACACTACATTGATGATGTCCTACTGAGCAGGCCCCACGAGATGGCACTTTCTGAGGCTAAGAACAATGTTTTGCAGGTCCTGGCGGCCAGGGGGTGGGCCATCAACCCCAGTAAAATCCAGGGACCCAGCCAGGAGGTGATCTTCCTGGGTATACTTTGGTCAGGGCCTCAGCGTAAAATCCCACAGAAGGCCATTGAAACGATTACCCACTTCCCAGAGCCCACTAACGTAAGCCAAGCCCAAACTTTCTTGGGCCTTTTAGGATACTGGCGCACGTTTATTCCCCATCTAGGGTATATCCTGCAGCCCATACAAGCAGTGGTCCGGAAGAAAGCCACATTTAGTTGGGGAGCCAAACAGCATGCCGCATTCCAACAGGCTAAAGAGGCACTCAGCCAGCATGCAGTACTGAGCCCAGGTAAACGGGGCACCCCCTTTGAACTTGAGGTAACAGTGGTTGACCACGTGGCCTCGTGGGGGCTATGGCAGCAAGCCTGGTCTCGGAAGGAGCCCATAGGGTATTGGTCATGATCCCTACGAGGCTCAGCTGAACGATATACGCCCCTTGAACAGCAGCTGCTTGCAGTAGTATGGGCCCTCCAGCAAACTGAGCCCATAACAGGCACGGAGCTTGTGAAGGTGCGTACTCCGCTTCCAATTATGGGTTGGGTCCGGGACAAGAGCCCACTTACACGGACTGGAGTAGCCCAGGCCCAAACCCTATGGAAGTGAAAACACTACCTGCAGTTCCGTATGCAAATGACCCAGGCGAACATTACCGATACGCACACACGGCTCCTTGGTGCTGTCACCTTTGAGGAACTGCCCTCTAAAGGGCAGCATGCCTACGCCCCCCTCAGTCGAGGTACCTCAGCCGCCCTGTGTGGAGGCCCCTCCCTACGCCTCCTTAACCGAACAACAACGAGAAGCCGCATGGTTTACTGATGGATTGGCTTCATATAGGGGAGCAGAACGCTGGTGGCGAGCGGCCGCGTACAACCCCTGCCTCAAGGAAATACTGTTTAAGACCGGCCCCAGCCTGTCTAGCCAGTGGGCCGAGCTATGGGCAGCGTTTATAACCATCACCGAAAACCCAGGGCCCCTCTTTATATATACAGATAGCTGGGCAGTCTACAAAGGCATAATGCAATGAATGGCCGTCTGGCATGCGGCTAGCTAAAAGGTACATGACAGACCCCTTTGGGGATACAACATGTGGCCTGCAGTCTGGGATGCCTGTAGTCAGAGGCCCGTTGCTGTTCGTCATGTAGACGCCCACCTGATAGGGGAAGCAGACGAGGCCCGGTTCAACAAAAAGGTAGATGACATGGTCACAGTCTACGCAGTAGCTGCCCCCGGCCTGGCCGAGTGGATACACCAAAAAAGTGGTCACCTGGGGGGGGAAAGGCAATGCAATGGGCCACCGATCGTGGGTTGCAGACTATGATCGGTGCACAGCGGGACGCCCGTCAGCACTGCCCACAGTGTACTAGGCTCTCCCCCCAGTGCTTAAAAACAAAAAAGGGGTACCTGAAGCGAGGCCAAAGACCTGGGGAGGTATGGCAGGTGGACTACATTGGCCCGCTGCCTAAAAGTCAGTGGCATAAGTACTCGCTGACTGCAGTAGACACGTATTCTGGCCTGCTCTTCGTATATCCGTGCACAAGTGCTACACAGAAGCAAACTATAAAGGGGTTAAAAGAACTTATCCGCTATTACGGATCCCCCTTAAAGTGCAGAGTGATCAGGGAACCCATTTCACAGGGATGGAAGTAAGAGAATGGGCTAGGGGGCAAGAAATCATGTGGGTGTTTCACATCGCATACCACCCGCAGGGCGCCGGGCTCATTGAGCGCATGAACGGTTTGCTTAAAGAGCAGCTACGCAAACTGTCCCCCACTGAATCCCTGGCCAGATGGAGTTGTAACATCCGCCAGGCTGCAGCCGCGCTCAATGACCGTCCGCTGTATGGCTCCACCCCATATGCCAGGTTTAAGGGGGAGGTCATCGAGCGGCCCCGTGTGCTGTGAGTGCAGCGTTTGCACCCGCAAGCCCACCTCCCCATTCGGGCCACCCCGGAAAGCGCTGGTCTTGATCTACGGGTCCCTCAAAAAAGCCTCACTCTGCAGCCTAATAACCGAAACCTCGTGAGTATTGGCTTAGCCATTGGGCTCCCACAAGGCTATTATGGGCGCATTGCCCCACGCAGTAGCCTGGCCCTCAAGGGCATAGATGTGGTGACGGGAGTGATCAACGCTGACTACACGGGGGAAGTTAAGGTGCTGTTGGTGCACAATGGCCCACAGGCAATAACCCTCTCCCAAGGCGAGCGGGTTGCCCAGCTGATTTGCGAGCGCATTAAATTGCCTGACGTGCAGGAAGTGAAGGCGCTTACGCCCACCACTCAAGCAGGGGGGTTTGGCTCGACTGGGCGTGCAGTTTGGGTCCATGACCCCAACAAGCATAACCCGCTTGAAGAAAAAATCCTAGCCGATGGCCCCGGGGATACTCACCTTGTGTTGCTAAAAGGGGAAGATGCCCCAATTTATGTGCCCTCTAAGTGTCTTTCTTCCAGGCGACCATGACCGCTGCATTGCAGTTTGCACAACCCCGTGGAGCACCCCGGGCGCGCCACCCGAAGATCAAAACCTGTATGATGTCCCTGCGATATGCTCTCTACAGCCTAATCCTTGGACTAGGTTTGATTGCGACTGGTGCCCAAGCCACATGGCACCACAATTCCGCTGTCCAGTGAATGCAGTCAGTGGCACTAGCAGGTAAGAAGTCGAACTGCTGGTACTGCGCACACGTCCCCCAATTGGCAAGCACTGGCATCCCGTGGGCTGCAGTACCGTGGAATGAATCCTGGGTCCTTAACGATACCACCTTTCTCACCAAGTATAATGAAACACCCCCCTACCGGCGCCAAGGGACACCGGTGGTGGTATTGGGGAATGCGCATTGGTGTGTGCAGCAATTTCCAGCAATGGACGCTGTTCGTCCTGTTGGAGAACTTCCCCTATCCTTGTGTGCAGTAGTAGTAAAATACCTGCCAGGCACCGGGCAATTTAATGTCACCGCCAGCCTACCGGAATTGCACAGTAAGTGAATGGCTGGGGAGACGTGGGTCTCAAGTGACAATTGTTCCGGTTCTTCTGGAACTAATTTGACCTATTCAAATGGCACCACCTTCTGCCATCGGTGGTGGCGTTGGGGCGAGTGGGGACTACATACTCGTGGGTTTTTGTACTATTTCAACACCAGCACACCGTATGGAAAATGCCCCTCAATACGATTAGATGCGGGCATATCCAGTGCACCCATTATTGGCCTCAGTGGAACCAGAGCTCCGACAGCTGGTGTCGCAACACCTCAGGCAGCATATGGCTCCCCACAGCAGGGCTGCCAGGGTTGTCCTGGCTATGTGGCCGCTGAGCGTATAAAACCCTACCCAACCAATGGTACGGACGGTGCACACTGGGACGGCTTCTCCCCTATTCGTATGGAATGCATACTATGCACGCTCGTGCAGTGCACAATTATATATTGGTGACACGTTCACGACGGAGCACAAACCCCATTGTGCAGAAACCCACAGGCTTTCATCAATTCGTCCGCGCTTTCCTCCCCTGGCTAGGGGTGGCCGAATTAGAGCGTGCCATTGTAAATATTTCAGCCACGTTAAAAATTATAAAAAATAATACCATAGATGCGATTTACGCTTTGCAATTAAAGGTAACTTCTCTATCGCAAGTAGTATTGCAAAATCACATGGCATTATTTATTAGCTGCCCAAGGTGGTGTTTGTGCCTTGATTAATAAAAGTTGTTGTTTTTATTCAAATCAGAATAAGCGCATTAAAACTGATGTTCACAATATAATGGACCACTTAAAAGTGTTACATAATGTAGGCTCTAAGGCCTCTGCATGGGATAACTCTTGGCAATGGCTAACCTGGCTTCCGAATCTCGGCGCCTGGGGGAGACGCATCGGACTCCTGTTATTAATGGGACTACTGACATTTGTATGTGTATTTGTCCTCCTACAATGCTGCATAAACTGCTTCTCCACCCTCCTGGCCCGGCTGGCAACACTCAAACCGGTGCGCGCGCTCACCGTGCGCTGGTGGCAGTAACTAGACTAATACACCTCAGTCCGCCAGGGGGTGGCGTGTAGGGGACAGGTTGCGGAAGCTTGGCGAGGAGCTAAGTGGCGGATTGAGTATGTGACTGAATGCGAGTGGAAGATGCAGGCTGTGTAGTTGAAGGCCATGCAATGAACTTTGTTCGGCAGACCCTGCCAAAATGTAGTTTAGTTTAGTTCAGCATGTTTTTGGCTGTAAACAAGTTAGCTTATATAATAAGTACGATTTATGAATGAAATAAATGTAGCCAGCTGTTAACCCCATGTAACCTTAAAATAAGCGCGGGGGAATATAGCATTGCAGCGGACTCCCTTCAGTGGAGTCCTGCCTGGCCAGCTGTCCCGGACGGTCAAAATCCCCTGCAGCCCCTCCGCGCGCCTCAGGGACTCCCCGCGCAGCTTGAAGTGTAAGTTCTTCCTTCAGTAAAGCCTTGCTTTTTACTCTCAGGCACTAAGTGTCATTCTTTTGCCGGTATCACGGCCCCCCTTGCGGGCACACCAGCCCATAATAACCAGCCACTATTGCAATTCCTTTTCTCACATTCATATCGGGTAATATCTCTGGCTATTCTCATGAAACTGGATCCCCTCCCTCAGTCCCTTTCTCTCTGCTTGGCTCTGCTGCACTCTGCTTCCTATCTCCCTGATGGTGGGAGGGCTAACATCACCTCTTTGATGTGATCCTCAAGGGTGATTATGGGACCTTTGGGTCATATGTACAGCCCCTGGGTAGTGTAAAGAGGTGGTTCTAGAGAGCAGTTGTCTCCAGGCACTGATTCCCTTGCTTCAGTAGTTGACCACTGTCTCAGGGTTTGGGGTGGAATCCTGACCAGTGAGAGACTGAGTCACCCCTGCCCTGTAACCTGGGTTGCCTCATGTGCTTTACTACTGTAACTCCCTGCCTGGGACGTTCAGTCAGCAGCAAGCATGCATGCCATCACCTGAGTGTCTGTATATAGCTGCAACCCTGATCCAGCAACTTTGACCCCATCAGCCTGTCAGTCACACACCAGTCACGCTCGCTGGTCTCGACCAGCCTGGGTTACTACTTGTAGGGTGACTCCGACACACTCCCAGTTCTGAATTTTTCCAAAACCATGTGCTCTGCAGGGGCCAGCCCTCTCCTGGACAGTTCAGAAATAAGTTTGGTTTGTTCCTCTACAGGCACAAAAGCACACCACAGTTTATTAATTTAAGTGGGGGGTAAATATACCCTTTTATTTAAACACAGCATTGAGTTGGTTTATAGTGAAAATAAAACAAATTTGTTAACAATTAGACATAGGTTAAGTGATGCCAAGTAAAGAATAAAAGTAAAGGTGGTTGCAAGCAAATCAAAGTGAAAACAGGTATCTAAAAGTCTAGAACTTAATCTAGCAAGGTATTGGTTTTGCTCAAGATGGTTTCTCTCACCAGTCATTCTGCTTCCCAGCCATGGAGGACTTTCTCTCAGTCAGGCCCTTCCACAGAAGGTGCTGGGTTCCCTTGTCTTCCTAGGTGAAAGATCTTTGCCTAAGCAGGTTTCTCACCTATATTCAGTTTCCAGACACTTCAACCCCCCCTTGGCTGAAGGACCCATCTTTCTCAGCTTCCAAGAGCTCTGGCCCCTTGTGTCTGTCTAGTGATGGGTGCCAAAGATGACTTCTGTCTTCTCTTATATCTTCCAAAGTTCAATGCCTTTGTTTCAAGAGACAGGATGCTGTTTTCTCCTTCCTGTGTGCTTCCATTCACCTATCTGTAAATGGGGCTTCTGTTATTTTGATTCAACCATGCTTAATTTACATAGGAGACAGGTAAATAGCTGCCTTCTCTCCTGTTCCACCCTGTTTGGCCACAGACTTCAAAGTATACATCAAGTATCCATATTTCCTAATATGGGCATTGTACAATGATATTAATCACCATGGTGCCAGTAGCTTTCAGAAAAGACCTCACTCTATACACTTTTGTAATATTGTATACGGTCAGTGAATTCAATTGCTTATCACGTGCCCTGCATCTTTATAGACCAGTAAACCTTTGCAATGTATTCTTTGAACAGTAAAACCGAGACCCAGCTTCTCTCTCCTGCTGGGCATAGATGCCATGCTGTCTCCTCCCCCACTTGTTAGCTTGATCGCTTTGTTTACCAGATATTTAACTGGACCTTCATTGTCTCTGCCTGACAACTAGTCAGAGAAGCAAATACACATTCCTTTGGCTAGGACAGATCTGTTTACCAATGCGCCCTGACATATCTGGCTTACACACATTTTAGTCATCATTCCAGCATGTATCCATAACTCTTAATACACGCTACATATGTGCATCATGCCGGTATATTAACCATCACTGAGTTATTAATTTTCCGATGATACCTCACAAGGCATATTTTGTACAAAGAACATTACAATAGTGTGTAGGCTGTGAATGTAGGGATAGTTAGGGTCACTACCACACAACAGACACCTTACTACATGCTGTCATGCTGTGACACGTGTAGTGTTGGCTCGATGCTGAGCGTTCTGCTGCTGCTCCAACAGAGAACTTCAGAACATGCTCGGCCTTTGGCATGAACACCAGTGAAACCCACTCAGTAGTTTGTTTCATTCTCTCCTATTTGCACTTGCTAGCTCTCTAGGGTCTGCCTACCGTGCAAGTGGCGGTGTGATTGTAGCTCAGGTAGGCAACCAGTGCTAGATTTAACCTAGTTAGCACAGGCAACACTAGTAGTGTAGATGTGGCGGCATGGGTTAGCAACCTGGGTACACACTCTCTGGGAATCCTGGGGACCCTTAGTTTCTCACTCCTTTCCAGAGCTCTCAGTCCCAAACACATAAAGCTACATTATATAGGGTAAAGATATGGAACATGAAGATGCTCATTTGCATTCACTAGTTTATGCTCAGACACCCGTATTTGCATGAATAAAAACTTCCCAAACAAAATCCAGATGTGTCAATGTTTGTGGGAAAGCAAACTAAGATAATAAACTGTTTGGGGGAGGAACCATCTTTTTGTTCTGTTTGTAGCGCCTTGCACAATCGGGTCTTGATCCATGACTGGGGCTCCTAGGTGTTACTATTATTTATATTACATAATAACTAAAAAAAGTGCACACGTGGATTATACCGAATCATGCTTCAGAACTCACAAATGTGTTTGCAAATCACTTTCCCCACGCTTTGCGCATCTCCACGTTCACAGGAACAGATTCTGCTTTTCACTCCTGTGATCAGAACTGGCAACTTGCACCTGAACCCAGAATGGTGGAAACGTCATTCTCTTCTACTCTTCAACAAGTTACCCTCTGGCTACCTCCCACAGGGCGTGTTTGCTGACTCAGTTCAAAAAAGGAAGTGAGGCTATAAATTTGCTTGAGACAATTATTATCCCAATCACAATGTTCTTTTTAAATAAGTGTTTGAGCGAATACCAAAAGGGAGCAATTAAGACTCTTGCCTCATAAGAACTTGGCAAAGCGCTGAATGGTGAAGCCCTAAATCCGTTCTCTTTCTACCTTGCCCCCCAGAGCAAATGTGTCTATTTCTGCAATTTATTCAGCTCAAGAGAGTAATGGAGTCAGATTTGTAAATGGCAATCGGACAAGAAGAAGTTGGCCCTGCTGGAGCCTCATTCACATAGTTAAAATTAGAGTTGTGTTCCCAGCATTAGAAAATGCTGTTGACACAGACACAAATCACACTTTTCTCCTCACAGCATAGAGTAGTGGGCAGCTGTGCACAGCTTTGGGAAGTGGGGACTAGAGCTGGATGGGTCACATCGTTTGGACAAAACGTTGTTTTTGGGTGTGAAAAATGTGGATTCCCATTGCCCAGAACATTTCACGAATTTGTGTTGAATTCATCAAAATTGTTTCAGTCGGGAAAAAAAATCCCCCAAAATCTAAGAGTTTCATTTTGACATTTTTGTTTGGATTTTTGTATTTGAAATGACATTTGGTTTTGAATTTTGTTTTAATTTAATTTAAAAAGGTTTAAAAAAAATCTCAAAGAGGGAAAGAAAATGTTTCATATCAGTTCAAACCAAACATTTTGTTTGCCCCGAAACAATTTTTTTTTTTTTTACTTTTTCAGGTCATCGCAAAATTTTCATTTCAGGTTGACCCAAAATAAATGTTTTCCACAATTTTTCAGTTTGAGCAGAGAACCAAAAAAATCAGTTATTTGCCCGGCTCTAATGGGGACTTTTGATCCTCTTCCTAGTTGCTATATGAGTGGCCAGAGTATGTTCTTTAAGTTGTCTGTGCCTCTGTTTCCCCTTCCCATCCTTTGCCCTGTCTGTTTACATTCTGAGCTCTCCTGGGCTGTGGTCGCTTCAAAGTCTTTGGAATATTTCTTTCACAGTTCCTGAACCCACACACTCCCCCTCACAGCCTTCCAAACCTATGCAGGGAAGACGCATCTCTTCTGCAGGCAACAGCTCCGTCTTTGTTATTTCAATGCCATTGGCTTGTAGTTGCTCTGCCATCTCTTCAAGTTGTTTCTGGCCATTAGGACTGGCTCCAAGGTACGGAGAGGGGAGGGCCTTTTTAATTGTCATTTTGGCTTTGCAAGTCACAAAGCTGGCTCAAGTGTGGCAGAACTATCTTGCCATCGGCACAGGAATTGTTGAGTCTTTTTCACCCCACATGAGTTCCCAAATTTTCTAGTGAGAGGAGAAAAGACCCATTCGCCCAATGATAAAATAGATGGCGGGGGACAGGAAGTGAGGATCAAGGCAGGCTTTGCTTGTTGAATTCACCTCTTCTCTTCATCCCCCCGTTCCACGCCATTATTATAAAGTTCCCTTTAATTTCAGCAAGTGTGAAATTTGGGTGTCTCAGCAACAATTAAACCAGCTAATTAAGCAATGCTAATAACTCGGGGGCCAGGCTAATTTGTCCCTTCTGTTGCCCGATCCCATCCTAAAAAGATCCTTCCATTTTGCCAGCTAGCCCAGAAGAACCTGGTCAGACTGTCTGAGTTAGGTAGGGGGTGACTCATGGTGAAAGAGATTCAAGGAGAGAAGTAGTAACCAAAATTGCATGTCCATTGCCTTGGAACAGGAAGTCAGGATTGTATTGTGATTATTGTTAGAGGAAAAAAGAAAGAAAATAAAAATCCTGCAGCTTATTCCGCAGTGTTTAACTCTGCTTCCTTCCCCAGACCTGAAGAAGAGCTCTGTGTAGCGCTAAAGCTTGTACCTTCCACCAACAGAAGTTGGTCCAATAAAAGCTATTACTCCACCTACCTGGTGTCTATCATATCCTGGGACCTACATAGCTCAACAACACTGCAAACCGTGTTTAACTTCTCCACTGAGTAGCTGGGGTTCTCTCCCCATTTATATATGCCAAAGTTCATAGAGGTCAAGTCCACAATAGCGTTCGTATGTGTTGTCGTTATGTATTATATGTGTAGAGTTGGATGTAGGCGGTTGGAGGTTCTGTTCTCTTTTTAGGGTGTGTTTGACAACGTTGCCTTGTCTGATCAAATCCAGTTTCATTTATTGTTTTGTTAAGGTCACCACAGAGCTTTGTGCTTGGACCCCCAGGAATTTAGCTCCTCAGCGGGTGTTAACCAGCTGAGCATCTGGCCTGTTATTTTGAATATTCTTCTGCAGGAGGATTCAATGGAACACTGCCAAGTGCTCGGCTACGACTCAACGGGATGGAAAAATGGGTCAGACTTTTTGTCAGCCCACGGACCACTTTCCTTTAAGGGCAATGAAAACACCGGGGAGCAGCTAATGCATTCAGACACTGATCAAGGGCAATCAGGCTATTTCTAATCACACCTTTGACCAGGCTCTAATCCCTGCAGTGGCGGTGTTTTGTTCAACCCTGAACAGCAGAGAAATGAGATATTCTACACAGGATCTCAGAGTTGGCCTGGTAATCCAGTGCCATCGCAATGCAGAGGACGTGTCCTAGCTCGGCTGGGGAATGCACAGTGGCAGCCCATTCAGCCCTTTGCACTTACTTAGCATCTTCCACCCCAGCACCTCAGCTCTCTTCACAAGCATTAATTAGTTAAGCAACACAGGACAGGGATGTAGACATTACTACTCACAATTTATAAATGGGGAAATGGAGGTACAGACGGAGTAAATGACTTCCCTAAGGTCAGATGGGAAGTGTTGTGACCGAGACAGGATTAGACTTCTGTATCTTCTGACTCTTAGGGTGGGGTGGGGGAATGGGGAGCCTAATAATCATAGTGGGTTTATAACCATATTTGGTAAATCAGCGGAGCTGGTTGGAAAATGTTTTTTTTCTCCCATGGAAAATTATGATTTTTTTTTAAATAAACAGGAAGAGTCCCCAAAACTAGAGAAAAAAAAAAGTCCCAAAACTGTTGGGAAAAAAAATCCTCAAACTACTGAGTACTGGGGGAAAATTGACCAATTTAATTTTTTTCAGTTTTTGGCTGCAAACTTTCTGGGTTGGGGTTTTCAGTAACAGGTTGAAAATTTTCAAGGAAAGCTGTTACTTTCTGCAAAACTTCTCATCTAGTCAAACATAATTTTTCAACAACAAAGAAGCTTCAGGAGAAAATTTTCAGCCAGCTCTATGGAAGATCTAAAGAGTAGGCTCTCCCCTCCGAATGTGACTGTCATCTGGAGACGAACGCTGGCCTGCTGACTGGTTCGAGAACGCTGATAGACATCAGAACCGTGCCTGGGGAAGGCTAAGCTTATGAAGAATAATAATTTTACATTTAAATAGAGCCTTTCCTAGGGAAAGATCGCAAGCTGGTTTTTGTATTTGCCCTCATATGGGAACCGTTCTTGCAGCTCCATGTGGAGTAGAACAAAGGGTACATCCAGGGCCGGTGCAACCATTTAGGCGACCTAGGTGGTCGCCTAAGGCGCTAGGATTTGGGGGGCGCCATTTTCTTCGGCAGCGACCGCAGCGGCCGGATCTTCGGCCGCCCTGGTCGCCGCCGGCATTTAGGCGGAGGGACCTGGGGCAGTGGAGCGCGGGGAGGGCCGCCTGCAGCAAGGGGGGGGGGCGGCACGCAGGGGAACTCCCTGCCCCAGTTCACCCCTGCCCCGCCTCCTCCCCGAGCACGCCGTGGCTGCTTCACTTCTCCCACCTCCCAGGCTTGCGGTGCCAATCAGCTTAGGCGCCGCAAGCCTGGGAGGCGGGAGAAGTGAAGCAGTGACGGCGTGCTCGGGGAGGAGGCGGGGCAGGGGGGAGCTGGGGCGGGGGGGCGCCTCAGGGTGGGGAGCTGCCACGGGGGGGCGCCTCAGGGCGGAGGGAGGGAGCTGCCGCAGGGGGCGCCTCAGGGCAGAGGGGGCCTCAGGGCGGGTGCTAGGGGACGGGGGGGCGCAAGGTGGAAGTTTCGCGTAGGGTGTGAAACATCCTTCCACCGGCCCTGGGTACATCTGCACTGCGAAAAAACAACAACCCTGGGGCAGCATATCTCAGAGCCTCTGAGCGTGGCTGGCATGTATTTTTTTGTTTTTGTTTTTTGGTAGACGTAACCTTATGCACCAGGCATCCTGCACTAGTGACACAACACAACAGTTTTTAGGAGGGGAAATGAAAAAAACCCATTGATTTTCCAAAGGGCGCAGCCAGTTGAATTAGGAGACGTCTCTTGGAGTATGGCTACTGCAGATATTATTATTACTACTTATCATAGCCACAGTGTAGCATAAAGCTTTGATAAGCGTAGTGCTCTACTGACCTGGGAGAGCACGCCATGCTTAAATGCAGTAAAGGCAGGAATTTAGACAATTGTTATCACATTGTCGCACCTGATAGCGAGTCTGTAGTACTCATTATGTGAGGAGAAGAGTCCTCTTGGAAGTGGAAGGACTTGGCTGAGCTCTTGAGCTGCAAATTGTCTTCCTCTTGGGAAGGGGCAGGTCCAGATTAGCTGTAGCATGGAGGTAGTTTTGATTGGCACCAACACCGGCGGGGGGAGAGAGGGGCGTGAGTGATACTGAATGACACCTGCATATAACAAGGAATAAACAAGCAGAATCTTACAGCAACTAGACACACAAACCATCTGACTGGAAATATGCATTATAAAATGTGCTTTTATAAAGTGGTATATCTAAAATTTATCCCCAGAAGTGTACATATTTTAAAGCAATACACAGATTAGGATTAAGTATCCTGTGTCAACTCATTTCTCTCTTGGCAAGGAAACGGCCCACTCCTGGAGCCAAATCCAGTCTAATCTACCTATTTACCAATCCATTTCTACTGCACTCATCACCGTGATGAGTGACAGTGGAAGTAATTAACCATTGGAACAATTTACCAGGGATCATGGTGGATTCTCCATCAATGACAATTTTCAAATCAAGATTGGATGGTTTTTTTTAAAAGCTCTGCTCTAGGAATTATTTGGGGGCAGTTCTCTGGCCTGTGCTATACAGGAGAACAGACTAGATAATCACAATGGTCCTTTCTGGCCTTAGAATCTGTGAATTTACGAAACTTCCTGACTGCTTAGAAGCTCAGACAATACTGCGTCACAGTTCTGAGTGTGTATCCGTTTGGAACTGTACAGCTGTCTAGTGGCTGACTAGAAAGATAGATAGATGTCATACTTTAATGTGCTTGCAGTGTTCTTTTCGCCATGTTGGTCCCAGGATATGAGAGAGACGAGGTGGGTTAAGTAATATCTTTTATTGAACTGGTGAAAGAAACAAGCTTTTGAACTCTTGGAAACTTGAAATCTTGTGTCTTCCACCACCAAAAGAGACAAACTCTCTCATACTTCTAATCTAACAGATATGGAAGACTATCTTTTAATTCAAGAGCTAGAAGCCTGTGGTTTTGGTAAGAAGGGACTTCCATGATTATGACCACTGTGTGAGGTATCCAGATCATGTGGTGATCGGTGTAGTATAAAAATGTCAATAGATAGATGGGTCCTATTCCCAAATCCACATTTATTCAGGTCGCTAACAATCGTAGTGACTTATATGTAAATGTGGAGATGAGCAAAACTGGATGTGGTCTTGGTTTACATAGACTTGCTGTTGACATATAGACTTTGCAAAACTAAAACAAGGGGTATTTCAAATCCAGCTCCTATGCTATCCCAAGCCCCAGACTTTAGGAGAATTCAGATAACTGATTCTGATTATGGCCCAACTTTATTTCCAAACCTCACTGACTAGGTTATGGTTTTGATTGAGTGAGAGGGTAGGTGTGTGCCCCATTTTACCTGAATCCTCAAGATTCTGTAGTAAGAGAGATTTCAGGTCAAAGATTTTACTCTCAACTTTTCTCTAGTAGTGGCCTTAGACTATAATAGATAAATCCCACTCACTGTTTCACTGCACTGCTGTTCTCCCAACTCCTGACTATGGGATTGAGTCACAGCTAAGTTACATTGAATTTGAGAATGAACTCAGCCTTACCAGGCAAGGTGCCCATGTACGTGTGTGTGCAGCTGCCCTCTTCTACATAGAATCAGAGCTGCCCAGATCCTCCCACCTGGCTGAGCTGTTGAGCTATTCCATAGCGAATTGCATATCAGTTCCACAATTCATAGTTGTTCATACATGCTAGATGTCTTGTATGAGGTGATGCTGTCCACTGTGCTGTCTATCTTTACTTTTCCAGCTATCCAGCTATCTAGCTATCTGTCTAATTTTCCTAGTTAGCTAGCTACTAGCATGAAAATTCGCTAACAAAAATGATATTTAAATCACACCAGTGATCTGAATTAACCTCACAAAAGGCTCAGTCCTGCAGCAAAATTCCCATTACCTTGCATCTGTCACATGGAGTTCAATGAGAGTTTTGCCTGAGTGAAGACTGCACGATTGAGCCTACAGGAAGGAAGCCCAAGTTAGAAATTTGGGCCTTTGGATCCAGGGCCGGCTTTAGGAAGTGCAGGGCTGGATTCGAACAGTTTCGACGGGGCCCAGACAGGGATGACTAAAAAAAAACAACACGTACAAACAACACGTGGGGCTTGTACTCAGCGGGCCGCGCTCCTAGTCTTTGGTGGTGGGTCCTTCACTCGCTCCGGGTCTTCGGTGGCACTGAAGGACCCGCCGCCAAAGTGCCGCCAAAGACCCGGAGCGAGTGAAGGACCCGCCGCCAAAGTGCCACCAAAGACACGGAACGCCACCAGGTGAGTAAAAATTAAAAAGGCGCCTCTAGCCAAGGAAGGGATTCTCTGCCACTTGCCCCCCGCTCTGGGGTGGCCTTGCCACTGGGCGCAGGGCCCTCTTAGGCGCGGGGCCCGATTCAGGGGAATTGGTGGAATTGGCCTAAAGCCGGCCCTGTTTGGATCAGTCCATGATGGTTGAATTTTACATGCAATGAATGTATTTTTCCATCCTTAACATTCTTATAATAATTTCCTTTCAGTTTAGATTTAATGGAGAACCTCCATGTAGATACGGCTAATTTGACTTTAGCTAAGCAAAGAACGCACATGCTGCTGCTGCTGTTTTTGACTCCCAGTCATTGTGTGTGAGTTAAAGGAGGGCAGAGAAATATGACCGGTCATACAGGCCTGGCAAGCAGCCTACTGATGAATTTTTTATGACACCTCTTCCTCAGGTGCAATGTGTGGGCAGATAGGTAGTTTCATCAAGGCGTGTAGCAACTTCAGCAGACGCATCTTGGAATGCCACCCATTTTATCACTCCGGGATTGAACAAAGCACAGTTAAGAGAGACTGGATATTATAATTAACACAAGCCACTACAGGCTGCTGCGTCTGTCTCCTCACCATTAGAAGAATAACCTGTTGAATTTGCTGGGAGCTATTGCAGTAGAGAAAGGAGCTAGATTTACTGGGAATACAGCAGCGACGAGTGGCTCAGGTAGCCGCTCCAAAGCTATGCTGTGGGGAGGAGGAAGGGGCTCGTATGCTGGACGCAGCAAATCTGGTTGGGTCAGAGCATAAATTTTTGCTTTCTGAGACTGGGGGGAGAGAGAGGAAGCTGCTCGTCTGCTTTTGCTTGGGCTCTCCCAAGGATGGCTTCACTCTTTCAGCACTTGCGGATCCTGCTGTGGAAGAATTGGCTGAGCGTCAAGAGGCAGCCTGTGAGTATGAAAATGAAGCTGCTGGAGGGGTGAGGAGAGAGTCTGAGGCAACGGAATGGAGGGAAGGGAAGTTCGGTGGTTTTTAAAGCCTTTGGGAGCAAGTGACAGGTGCAGAGAGAGGAGGAGAGGCTGGAAGTGAAAACTTGTATTTTTGCATCAGCTGAAGTCAGGGAGGGATAGTTCAGTGGTTTGAGCATTGGCCTGCTAAACCCAGGTTGTGAGTTTAATCCTTGAGGGGGCCATTTAGGGATCTGGGGCAAAAATCTGTCTGGGGATTGGTCCTGCTTTGAGCAGGGGGTTGGACTAGATGACCTCCTGAGGTCCCTTCCAACCCTGACATTCTATGGTTCTATGAAAGGCTCTGGTCCTGCATCGGGATCCACCAGTATGGACCCTGAGCACCCAGGTGAAGCTCCACGGAAGTCAATGGGGGCTCTACAGGGGTCCAGAGGTCCATGCTGGCAGGACCCGATGCAGGAACATGGCCATATCTGATATGTTCATTGTCTGAACTAAGGACCTGATCCTGCTGCTAGCTCCAGGTGGGCAGAGTGCAAGGTACAGAAAAGGGCAACAAAATGATTAGGGGTCTGGAACAGCTTCCATATGAGGTGAGATTAATAAGATTTGGACTTTTCAGCTTGGAAAAGAGACACCTAAGGGGGGATATGATTGAAGTCTCTAAAATCATGACTGGTGTGGAGAAAGTAAATAATGAAGTGTTATTTACTCCTTCTCAGAACACAAGAACTAGGGGTCACCAAATAAAATTAATAGGCAGCAGGTCTAAAACAAACAAAAGGAAGTATTTCTTCACACAACATACAGTCAACCTGTGGAACTCCTTGCCAGAGGATATTGTGAAGTCCAAGACTATAACAGGGTTAAAAAAAGAACTAGATAAATTCATGGAGATTAGGTCCATCAGTGGCTATTAGCCAGGATGGGCATGGATGGTGTCTCTAGCCTCTGTTTGCCAGAAGCTGGGAATGGGCGACAACAGATGGATCACTTGATGATTACTTGTTCTGTTCATTCCCTTGGGGGCACCTGGCACTGGCCATTGTCATTAGACAGGATACTGGGCTAGATGGACCTTTGGTCTGACCCAGTATGGCTGTTCTTATGTCTGCAGCTAAATCTAATTCTGTCAAGAGAGTGCTGCTAAGGGGAGACTTCTCGCAGATGGTGAACCTGGGGCCATTTTGGCCCCAAACTGTAAGGAACAAGGACTTGTCTATAGAGAGAAACTCATAATTCATTTCCTCCCATGGTGCACCCAGCAGCCCTGCAGATCTTCCTAGCCTCCTCATAAGCAGCAGTATCTATTTGTCTATCATTGATTCTTGTGCTGCTCCCAACACCCTGGCCTGCAATTACGTTGCAGGAGTTTACATTAGTAATAATGCGAGTGTGTGTGTGTACATGCTCAAGGTATTCTTAATTAAACAACATGCATCAGAGATTTGATTGCAGGGGAGGAGGAGAAAGTGGGTAATAATGTAAAAGAATGATAAAGGTACTATTTTCAGTCACATACTGGTATTCTAAATAGCACAGAGAAGAAAAGGCATGTAAATCAGTTGTCTCTAAAGGCTAAAATGTTGCTAAATGCTGAAACTGTGCAAATAGCCGCTGAATGGGAAGGAGCATTTTCCTGTGTCTGATTTGGTGGAGTTGTTTCCCTCACTGGACAATGCAAAGACTCTCTGTCCCACTCCTAGAAATCAGCTCTGCTGTCAGTTACACGGGCGTAAGTCCACATGAGCCCCATTGGCCTTGCTGGAGTTCCTCTAATTCATCCTCCCTCTGATGGTGTATCTCAGAGATGAATCAAGCTCCTAGGCAATGGGCCTACCTCTGGGTTTTCAGTAAAGAGAACATTTCATCACCTTTTGGAAAACTGTGTGGGTAATAGCTTTTTTCAAAAAGTGTGAATATTGTTGAAAAATATGTTTAAAATGGGTCGGCTTTGGGCACAATTGACAGTAAACCAATCCTCTCATGCTTTGACTTCTGGCATAATAACCACCATCCCAGGAACTTTGATACCCTGCCATTACTATTGTCTAGCACTATCTCAATGTGTATAGCATTATCTCCATCTAAGAGATGAACCTTCCTGTGTTTTGGTATTTCCAAGTGAATCACCTTAAGGTCATTTTGCAATTTTATTGCCCTTATAAAGACTACCTGGTTTTTAATAGTGTACATATAATAGTAATACCCAGTTTTTATCATCAGTAGATGTCAAAGCGCTTGGAGGTCACTATCCTCATCTCCACTTTACAAGTGATTTGCCCAAGCTCACCCAGCAGCAGAGACGAGAGTAGAACCCTACTTTTCCATATCCCTGTTCTAGCCACTAAGGGCTTGTCTTCACTACAGTTGCTGGTTGATCTAAGCTACGCAATTTGAGTTACGTTAGTAGTGTAACACAAGTCGACGTAGCTTAGATCTACTTACCGTGGGGTCCACACTACGTTATGTCGACGGGAGACGCTCTCCCGCCAACATTGCTTCTGCCTCTCGTTGAGGTGGAGTACAGAAATCGGTGGGAGAATGCTCTCTCATCGATTGAGCATGTCTTCACTAGACTCGCAAAATTGATGCCACTGCATCGATTGCAGAGGCGCCAGTTTAGCTCCGTAGTGAAGACAAACCCGAAGCGACACTGCCTCTCAAAACAAGACAACCACTATTTACAGCATACTAATTATGATACATACATATTGGTAATTGTACTTTGTAACCAAGTTCTGGTGCTCACCAATACAACCAATATAACACATATGCCTTTATTACTGTTTTATAGCTTTGGTCGTTCACCTTAATTTCCTGGCCTTTGATTGTTTTTATAATCCTGGCTATTGTCCGAATCAAATTCCCTCCGGAGCCTCAACCAAACTGTAAGTAACTGGAACATTTCTATTTCTTTGGGATTTAATTCCCATTTCAGTGACTGAAGTATTACTTTGAAGTATTTGGTTCCTTTACATGTACAATTCTCTGTCATTTCCAGCTGAAATTTCCTTAGGTACAGAATGCTGCATACAAAACGTCTATGCTCTTCTGAGGTTATTTTTATTTACAGGTCTTTCATATTACCTTCATAGTTAGAAAGGGGGTTTACACATATTCCGCATTGAGATCTGCTCAGATACTACTGTAATGGGGGGCAATATAAACCCCTAGATAAACAAAGGGAGAGAGGGCAGTATGAGACATTCCTATTCAGCAAAGAAAGTAAGTACAAAGCTAACGGCCCGCGCCCAGATCCACGAGGGTATTTAGGCTTCTAACTTCCATTGTATTCAGAAGTTAGGAACCTAAATACTTCTATGGATCTGGGCCCATATCCTTAGCTGGTGTAAATCATAGAATCATAGAATATCAGGATTGGAAGGGACCTCAGCAGGTCATCTAGTCCAACCCCCTGCTCAAAGCAGGACCAATCCCCAACTAAATCATCCCAGCCAGGGCTTCATCAAGCCTGACCTTAAAAACCTCTAAGGAAGGAGATTCCAACACCTCCCTAGGTAACTCATTCCAGTGCTTCACCAATGGATGAAAGAGATCTGTCTCTTTATGTCAGCTGAAGATCTGGTGCTAAACGCATTCCATTTTGTTTGCATATAACCAGTGTTGCCAACTCTTGGGATTTTATCATAAGATGAGCAATATTTGCTGTTTTGTTGGAAAGCCTCACCTCTGGGAGTCATGTGACTACATGCTCGGCTTTCATTTTTGTAAAAAAGTAGGTTTTTAGCTCTCGTAGTTACAGAGGAACACTTGGAAATGTGGGGTGAAATCCTTCTCCCTGCTGTGGCCCTGTTACAGCACGGGAAAGGACTGTAGCACTGTAAAGGGCCCTAAAAGCCCTGTATCTGTCCAAAGCAGGATTCCCCTGGTGCAGCCACCACAGAAACAGCCATAAATCTGCCTTCTAAGGACTCCCTTGCAAGTGCTGATGTAGGGTGCGTGGCGGGAGTGGGACATGGGATAGGAGAGAAGGGGCAGGGGCAGGGCTATAGCACCCAGTGCTTCCTGACCGGCTCCAGTGCATATTTTTAAGGCTGCAATCACTGAGCATAGGTAAGGAATTGTTTACACTCATGTAGCAATGGACAGATTATTACATGTAGCTAGCACAGTCAGGAAAGAGAATAAGCTGCAGAGAGATAGAACGAGCTTCTCAGACACCGACTTTTGTATGCTTAAAGATTCTCACTGAAAACCTCAGTCTAAGAGCTAATCTCATCTAATCAGGGAACCTAAAAGTACCATGAGATCTGCAACTATGTCCAGTCAAGACTAACACAGCTCAAATCTTAATATCAAATTCTCCATAGGACAGGCAATCGACTGGTCTGGAATAATTCAGTGACTAATGTTCAATAATGAATAAATAGATTGGGAGGTTTTTGGGGTAGGGAGTATCTTTTTATTGCAGGCCCGTACAGCACCTAGCGCAGACTGATGCCTCTAGCTGCAACAACAGTACAGATAATAATAATAATATGCTGTTCGCAGATCATTCAGGAACAGAAAAAGAGCCAAAATGGGTCAGGTACAATTATTTGCTATGCCTAGTAAAATATTCACTCTCGGAGTAGAAAAATTAACTAGTCTGCATAGTAACTATGGAAAAAACATCATCCCGCACCACACAGGCAACCCAGATGGTCTTACGGGTCATGGGAATGTGTACAAGATAGAATCTATCCCTAAGGGCTTAACCCACTCAGTCTGCCGAGGAACATAAATTAAACTCCTAGCCCTGACTGGCACTTGCCCTACCCCACCACACCTTCCTATCCCGCTCCTCCACTTTTTTATTCTACTCCTTTGCTTTCCTTTCTGTTGCCGTCTCACATCTTTCTATTCTCAGTATATGCTCTCCTTAGGAGACTGATCCCCATCCTCTATTCATTGCATGATGTCTTGAAAACAACAACCAGATTCAGACAACTGTTTGATATTCTTGCTTAGCTGCCCAGTTACAATGCACCCATCACTGAATTGCCAAGTACAAGTACATTGCACTCCAGTTAGACCATAATCTCCGCTCTTCCAATGACATGGACTTTCTGAGGAATCGTGCTCGATACAGTTTACAAAGAAGATGTCACTGGGTTGATTCA
This sequence comes from Terrapene triunguis, assembly GCF_002925995.2. Classification (NCBI taxonomy): domain Eukaryota; kingdom Metazoa; phylum Chordata; order Testudines; family Emydidae; genus Terrapene; species Terrapene triunguis. The sequence continues at coordinate 64,977,078 of NW_020664413.1, read as the reverse complement.
CAGCCTGCTTTGCATAGGAAGGGCCTGTGCACAGAGCAGAACTATGCACTGTGTGCTCTTAATGTGATAGGAATGTACCTCATTTCTGCCCTGAAAGGGTCCCTCATCTGAGGGCCCTCCATGAAGAATGCTCTCCTCCCTGCCCATGAAGTCTTTGCCCCACTTTCCATCATCCAGCATGTCCCTGTTTTTGGCACTAGTAATCTTGGGCGTAGGGAGTAGTGCAGAGAGAAAGATGATCCTTGTGTTGCAAGCCAATCTTGAGTCTAACCTCGGCCCCGACACATTTGTATTGTAACGTACAAAGTGGGAGGGATGTTCTGCCGTGAGCAAGGACTGAGGTGGATGCTGAAAGCCCGCCGAGTGTGGAACTCCCATTGGCCTCAGAGGGGAGTTCTGCTTGCCGGATTGGGCTCTAAGTTAGTAACTCAAGAGGGAGATCGTGAGGTACGAGATAATCATTATTGAGATTAATACTGCGAAATGCCACGCCGCAGTTTAAAAGTAGAGGTTACACAATTTGTCTGTGGCATGTGAGCCAGGATTTACATAGGGTCCTACCTGTGTAGCAGAAGCAGACAGATACATATAGTACATTTTTTTTTAATAATAGAAATTTTAAAAGCCCTGAACAGTTTCACTTTGGGGCTAAGGAGAGAGAAAGAAAGAACCCCAGGTGACAGATGCGAGTCACAAAGGCGCATCTGGAAAGCGCTCAGGTACTACAGAGAGGATGATCACAGCTGAACATGAATAGAATGGATCCTGCACCGTGCTGAGCGTCCTCAACTCCCATTGACTTCATGGGTGGTACAGGGGAAACCTGCACTTCCAATTCAGCATCAGTGAAATCCTGGCCCCACTGAAGTCAAGGGAAGTTTTGCTGCTGATTTCAATGAGTGAGGATGTCACTCATGAGCCCCAAATTAGCTTGTAAAATCAGCTTCCAGACACCAAGGGCATGACCTTGTGTTCAATGTTAAGCTCATTAAAGGCAATAGGACTAAACGTGTTTAAAATTAAGCATGTGCTTGAATTTTCCTGGGTCGGGGCCTTGCTATCAGGAGCTGCAGTGCTTCATGTTCTCTTCCGTATTGGAAAGCTTTGATAAAAGGTGACATTTTTGATCATTTTGAAGTTTTTCTTTTAACAAATGATACTTTAAAATAACTTGTTGTGACACAGGAGGGAAGAACCTTTGCCCCAGGGCAAAGCAGATCACAAGCACCTTGAAGGACAGCATGCAGACAAGTCTCTAGCAGCTACCTAAGCAGCCCAGGTGGCTATAAGTTGCACCAAGGGATGAGTCTGCCTCAGGATCAGCTGGCTAGATTGGTTCTTTAAGGCCACCTTCGCTCCCTGCCCTGGTTCCTTGCCAAGGCACAGTTCAGCCGAACCTGAGAATTGGAATCTGTATAGTTTAGAAAACTTGTTTTGAGTTTTCAGACTGTTATACTTTGTTCTCCCTCTTAAGAATGTGGCAACCCCCATCACAAATGTTTAGGGAGCTAGTTCAGGGCTCATTGATGTTGCAGGTTACCTTCTCTCCTTGCTGATACAAACCTGTCGTGCAGGGACAGCCAATAGAGCTGAGCCCTGGCCTCTCTGTGGGACAGACTGCCAGTTCGTGTTGGTTGCGATGGTGATTGTTGCTATGTGGAGCATTAGGCACTGGATTGAGATCACCACAACGAATGGTTTGTATGAGGCTACCAGCAGACTGTATGCTCAGGCAGAAGACCACGTGGGAGCCAGCTGGCCACAGAGGGCACTGATATCATGGCTGTGAAAATGAAGGGGAAAAGCCTTGGTTAGAGTGGGATTACCAAAAGCAGTCGGCACCAACCTCACTCTGCTCCCATTGAAGTCAATGGTAAAACTCTTAGCAGTAGGTGATGCCTGCTCATTTCTCCTGGGCCAAGTTCAGTCTTGACTTTTGGAGAGATGCCAACAACTCTTGTCAGTATGTCACAATCAAGGGCGGCTCCAGGCACCAGCGCACCAAGCGCATGCCTGGGGCGGCAAGCCGTGGGGGGCGGCCTGCCAGTCGCTGTGAGGGCGGCAGGCAGGCGGCTTTCGGCGGCATGCCTGCAGGAGGTCCGCCGGTCCCGCGGCTTCGGCGGCAATTCGGCGGCGGGGACGCTGATGGCGCGGCACTGGCGGACCCCCTGCAGGCATGCCGCCGAAAGCCGCCTGCCTGCTGTGCTTGGGGCGGCAAAAAACATAGAGCCGCCCCTGGTCACAATAAACCATACTGCTGGCAGCAGAGACGAGCTGCTACCATTTTTGATGAGATCCTTTTCCCTGTATTCATGTGTAATATCTTACTACCAGATTCAGAAAGCTAGGGATGGACTAGCCAGTTATTGGGTCAGTCAGCAGATAATTCTGAAGTTGTTTGATTTTTTAATATGTATATTTGGTGTCAGAGCTATGTTTTGAAGAGATGCCCAGGGCTCTTATGTCAGTAGTCCTTAAAGGCCACAGAGTTGTTGCTAGGGCAGAACTGGTCAATATTTTAACAAGACTGTTTACCCCATATTGATAGTGTGGGGTAATGCCTCATCACTCGATGTAAATAAAGGAGGGATAAGCAAATGAGTTTTGGTAAAATAGGAACAACCTTAGTCTTCTATCCAGAGCAAGATTCAGATATTTGTCTAAGGATTGAAGGAGTTCATTTAACTTCCTTCCCATTTTTGTGCACTTCAATATTTTTTCATTCAGCCTGCGAGAGGCCTGCTCCAAGGCCCTGGATATGAAACCCCCAAACTTTAGGGAATTCTGGATCTGGACCTTATTAAGTGTCTGGCCCTCATGCTTATAATGGAGCAAATCGAAACCTCATATTCATACAGGTGCTTTTAGCTGAATAGTTGACTTTAATTTGGGAAGGTTCAGATCTTGACTCATCTGGATCAGTTGATGCTACCTGGTTGATACCAGAAATGGGTGTATAGGTTCAGATAAAATAAGGATTTTGATCCCATTCAACTACCATTGAAAACCTCACACCAAATCTTTTTATGAATATTCTACATTTCTTTCACTATATTTCACGTCCCCCACTGCTCTGCATTTCTGGGTTTCACCTGGAAACCAGGTGGCACTTCCACTTACTGTGGAAGTGCCAAAATAAAATGAGATAGGCTATTCTTGTACAACGTCCAGCCCAGCTGGAAGTAGAAGAGTCTTGTTTCTGTAGATCCAACATGTCAGGATTTCCTGGATAAGGTTGGGAGAAGCATCCACATTGATGGGCAAATATTTGAACAAAACTTCCAAATTTTTCTTTAGCTTTGCCAATTGCAGTCTAATAAACAATCGGATGCCAGGCCTGGAGGTTAATAGTTGCATTCTGTACAGAGTTTTATCAAATTATTCTTCACAATAAAGTTTTAGTCACCAATTAAAGAGATAAACATGGACTTGGGGAAAGACTGGGAAGTTCTGAGCAGCTTTCAGGTAACACAATGAAATCTTCTAAGGAAGAGGGCAGAAGTTCCACTGGAACTAAATATCCTTTAAAAAGCAAGCAGACAGTAACTACAGCCCTGGTTGGGGGAAGGAAGAAGTTGAACAAGGAGCAATAATTCAGTAGCATAAGAAGAAGCACATAATGCAGCAGTCTGAATTAAAAGCTACATGTTCTCATATAGCCCATGAGAAGGCAAATAAGCAAAAATGGACTAGCTGGAACACTGGTATTAGGTTAGCAGTTTCTAACCTCTCATCACTCCATAGCCCCCTTTTATCACCTCATGACATGCCCTGGGGCAAATTCTGAATAAGACCTGAATATACTTGGTAATTTTAAAAGAGGGTGAGATGAGAATTATTAATGGGTTACCACAATTCCTGGTTATAAATTAAATAGAAGAGATGGTTTAGGTTGCAGAGCCAAGAGAGCAACCATATACCTAGAAGTAGCCATAGCCTGTATCAAATGAATATTTCTTGGTGGAGGAACATGAGGTAGAATCTGTGCTTGTGAAAACATGGTGGAGTGCGTACTACCAGCGTCCTGATCCAAACAGGGATGGTGCATATGAAACACTGAGAGAGCTTAGAGAGGCTACAACTGCAAAAATGGGTGACAGGAATGTAACCACCAAGTTATGAACTGACTGAATGTCAGATTGGGGTGTGGCTTATGGGAACAGTGCAATGAACATCTGAAGCTGGGAACAATGAATTCTGGAGCTTCACCAAGCAGCATTGGGCTGGAGGCAGGGAGTTGATGTTTTTCACAACGGGTGTAACAGTAGCCACTGGAGTCATGTGTCATGAGACAGGGGTGTTGATCTTTATCTTCCTGACCATGGTCATATGACTGGGCCAGGAAATAAAGTCACAGTTCCTTGCCAACATAAGGGAGGGACATGATGGGGATGGGAGCAGAGAGTGAGAGAGGGACCTGTGCATGGGGGAAGGGAGAAGATGGCATGCACAGCAGATTTAAACATTTTGTGTGGAAAAGTCCAACAAGGTAAATTTTCATGTAAATATTTTTACTATACATTTTGTAAAATTTTAGTAAATATAAATGACAATAGACATCTAATGAGTTCCAAATGACAAAACAGCATTCAGATTAAACACAGTGCTTTTTAATGAACAAATTTATCCACAAATACGTTCAATGCACTATTTGACAGGTTGAGTGTTCTATGGAGTCCATGTGTCTCATGTATGGAGCATGGGAGGACTGGATAAGGTTTATAATATGATGGCATGGTATGGCAAATTTGAGAGGAAGGGAAGTTTCTTACCCCAAGAAAGTGGTAGTTCTGTGAGGAAAGGAGGGAGGGAGGATGGACGAAAAGATCATAAAAGTTGCCTGAACCAAATAAAGAATGAACAGGGAGGGAGGAAAAATATTCTTAAATGTCAAGGAACAAACATTTTTAAGGCCCGAGAAGTAACCATTCAGACCCCATCCATCTTGTAGGACAGAATATTAACTTTGGCAGGTGCTGCAAGGCAGAAGATGAATACAGAGAACGCGAAGAGGAAAAGTGAACCACAAAGAGCCAGAAATACAGGATGTAGACACATAAGAAGAAATTAATGAAGGACAGCAGTAGTAGGAAGCCAATGAGTGAGTCAGCAGAGCAGATTCAGTCCTGGTATAAATCAGTGTAACTTCCAAATGGGAGTTGCATATTCTTATACCAAGACTGCATTTTAACCAGGGTTGGAGAGTGGCCAATCAAAGAGAATAAGGAAAAGGTAGAGAAGTGTATTGGTCGATAGATTACATGCCAGATCCTCAGCTGGTGTAAATCAGCTTCTCTCTGTGAGTTTACAACCAACTGAGCATCTGGCTCTACGTTTGTCATTAGCATTTACCATTACCTCATGCTCCTGTGCTGGTTTTTCCTGTCCCTAAATTAATAAGTAAAAGAGACAAACCTCTGGAAGTTTAAAGTAGAAAATGCAAGATATGTAAGTTTGATTTCCTTTGCCTGGTGTTGGTAATGATGGCCCTGATCCTACAAACACTTAAGTGCATGCTTACCTTCCCTCGCATGAGCAGTCTCATTGACTTCAATGAACATTCTCGCATGAATATAGTTAAGCATGTCATGTTTGCATGGCTGTATTCCTCTGGGCCCCAATCCTGCAAGAGGACCCCTGTGCTCATGGGAAGCGCCGATGAAATCAGCAGACCAAATCCTCTTCTGGTGCAAATCCGTGTAGCTTTAGTGGCTTCAGTTGAGTAGAACAGGTTGAAAAATTTTCGATGGAACAGTTTTTCCATCAGAAAATGCAGTTTTGTCAAAACCGAAACATTTCATGTGAACATATTGATTTTGACAGAATTTGAGGTGGACAAGTGTCAAAATGAACCATTTTGACTTTACTGTTTTAATAATGTCAAAACATTTCATTTTGATACAGTAGAAAAGTTTCTTTTTAGACTTGGTTGTTTCAAGATATTTTGATTAAACTTTTATATCCTATTCAAATATTAATGCTAATGTTTTATATATAATCAATAATAATTTATAATGTTTCAGCATAATCAAAGCAAAGTGTTTTTTTTTCTATCAAAATGAAACATTTTGATGGTTTCAAATCAATTTTTTCTTTTGGAATTTCCATTCCGCAGGACATTTCAAATGTTTTGACTTTTTGTTCCAATTTGGAACTAAAACAACTGTCAAAATGTTGGGATTTCCTGGGGAACAGGCATTCCGGTGCCCAATCACCGCTATAATCAAGCTATGCTGATTTCCAGCAGCTGCAGATGTGGCCTAATATGTCTCTCCATGGGTGCGGAAACCGACCAGCTGGATCCAGGTGTAGGTTTGCAGCTCATTGTGGTGTGAGTTTTGTTTGGTTGGGATTTTGTACTTTTCTTTAAGAGTTAGTAAAGAATTAAGAAACCTAAAGTGTTTTTAGAGAGGGAACATGATTTTGACCGAGAGGGGTGTGAATGCAGTGTGTTTCATTGCTAGCAAAGGCAGAGTTCCATGGGATGTCTTATTAAAAAGATAAAACTCTGGGTTCTGAATCATATTGTCATGGTGGGTGAAACCACTTTGATAAAAAGATGCTGCTGTGAACTGTCGTTATTGCTGCTGCAGGGGAAACACTAGGGCAGGCATTTCCTTGGATGTGTTGCCACATGCTTTTAGTGACAGAAAGACATACTGTGCACAGGGGAGAATTATATGACTTACAGGGCTTTGAGTATTTCTGGGACCCCCCGCCCCCAAGGTCTGCTGAGCTATTGCATAGCAGTAGAAATAATGCAAAATTCAGTGTTGATGATGATAATGAATGTTCCATTTAAAGGTTGCAAAGCAGTTCCAATTTCTCCGCCGTGGATGGGCCAGTGCAGCTGAGCTGATGTGAGTGGGGGAGTTCGCTGCACTCAGTAAAGGGCTGCCGCTGCTGTAAATTGTTTCCTCCACAAAGCAAGGGATTCTCTGAGTTACAACTCCTGCCCTGGGTGCCCCTTGGGGCTGGGGCTTACCAAAGGCCATATAGCCAGCCAGAGGCAGAGTTGAGGTGAAAGCTCAGAACTTCCTGGTTTCTGCTCTGTGATGGATGTGGTGATGCTTTGTAATCACAGAAGAATACTGATATGGAGCCTGGTTACTAAGGGCATGCCTACACTATACATTTAAGTCGACCTATGTTAGGTTGATTTACAGCCACCGCAGTAATTACTGCGGTGATTCATGTCCACACTGCCCTTCTTCTGTCGGTGATTCGTGTCCTCACCAGAACAGCTTCCACTGACTTAAGAGGGGCAGTGTGGGGGGCTGAGAGCCCGGGCTCTCAGCTCTGTGTGCAGCTCCCTGCCAGTAGCCCAACTTCCTGCTCCCCACCAGGAACCTGGCTGCCCCATCACGGCTCCCTGCGCCCCACATATCGTCTGTTGTTTTAAGATCTGTTTTCTCTGAAATAAAAAGAACAGGAGTACTTGTGCCATCTTAGAGACTAACAAATTTATTTGAGCATAAGCTTTCGTGGGCTAAAACCCACTTCATCGGATGCATGCAGTGGAAAATACAGTAGGAAGATATATATACACAGAGAACATGAAACAATGGGTGTTGCCATACCCACTGTAACGGTTTGTACAGTACATGGCAGTACATGTACATTGGCCAAACCGGACAGTCTCTATGCAAGAGAATAAATGGACACAAATCAGACGTCAAGAATTATAACATTCAAAAACCAGCCGGAGAACACTGCAACTTCCCTGGTCACTCAATTACAGACCTCAAAGTCGCAATACTCCAACAAAAAAACTTCAAAAACAGACGCCAACGAGAAACTGCAGAATTGGAATTAATTTGCAAACTGGACACCATTAAATTGGGGAGCGGGATAGCTCAGTGGTTTGAGCATTGGCCTGCTAAACCCAGAGTTGTGAGTTCAATCCTTAAAGGAGCCATTTAGGGAATTGAGATAAAAATCTGTCTGGGGTATGGTCCTGCTTTGAGCAGGGGGTTGGCCTAGATGACCTCTTGAGGTCCCTCCTAACCCTGATATTCTACAAAATTAGGCTTAAATAAAGACTGGGAGTGGATGGGTCATTATACAAAGTAAAACCTATTTCCCCCATGCTAATTTTTCCCCCCTACTGTTACTCACGCCTTCTTGTCAACTGTTGGAAATGGGCCATCCTGATTATCACTACAAAAGTTTTTTTTCCCTCCTGCTGATAATTGCTCACCTTAATTGTTTACTCTCATTAGAGTTGGTATGGCAAACCCCATTTTTTCATGTTCTCTGTGTATATATATCTTCCTACTGTATTTTCCACTGCATGCATCCGATGAAGTGGGTTTTAGCCCACGAAAGCTTATGCTCAAATGAATTTGTTAGTCTTTAAGGTGCCACAAGTACTCCTTGTTCTTTTTGCTGATATAGAGTAACACGGCTACCACTCTGAAACCTTTCTTGGAAATGCTTTTGTCCCAGATAAATAATACTTGCCTTTAAGAAAGCCGTCGGGTCGCTGGTTACCACAGTCATTGCCCCAGAGGGAAATGAACTGCGGGTATTGAACAGAAGTCAGATCTGCTGGGAATCACGGTTGATCACAGGGGTTGGTGGCCTGGTCTAAGAGTGGGAAAATGGCATGATTCCATCTTGAGAAAGGTGACAGCTAGAGGGGTGCTCTCAGAGAGACCAGGAGTGGTCAGAGGTGAATTAGCCCAGTAACATGCTCCACTGGCATAAAGAGGCTGTAAAGATGGTAGGGAATGCCCCCAGTGCCAGGGGCTCTGTGTTACCAACCCTTGCAGCCCCAGCATAGAAGACCTGCCAGAGGCGAGCTGGAGGAATGAGTGGGCATGGCAGCTGCACATCACATTCCAGCTGTTCTGGGCCACAGTACAGCCCTTAGTTACCCCTAGCCTTGTGGCTGCTGTACCTTACCTGGTGGAGGGAGTGGGGGGCTGCAAGTCCAGGAGGTGCAAAAACAGCTTCAAGGCACTTTTGCTGTTCTCTCCTCATTTCTACACCAAGGTACAGTGTAGTGGACTGTGCCTTTAAGGGACCAGACCAGCAATGGCACACAACAGGAAAAACAAGCGGCTGGATCCAGGGCAGGTGCAACAAGGATCTGTTTGTCGGAGCCTCCAGCAATGGCATAAAGTGGGTGGAATACAGCCCACAGCTGGTGCCTTTGAGACATTGATATGAAGGCATCAGCCTCTCAGGGCGTTGATGTGCCAGTCACCATCATGGCTGAAACACTGTAGATTGACCCGGGAACCTGCAGAGCTAAATGCACGTGCCACTACAGCTTGAGCTAAAGGGCCCAGGCTCTATAGTTGGGGGCAGCACAACAAGTATCCTCTCTGGATTGTCACAGCGGAGCCCTGTAACACACACTCACCCAAGGGTTACCCTTGGAGATGAAAACCTGGGTTCTGGAATGCAAGGAAAACGTTCTCTTTAGATTGCCTAGATTTCAATGTATTTATCCCATTGACTCAGAGCCGTATGTTCCGAGCGTTCGGTATGTGGCTAACACTGATGTTACCACTGGGACCGTTCAGGCTGTCGTTTCAGCTTTGCAGGCATTGCTGACCGCTAATACACGTAATAGATCTAATGCTAGGGCCCATAAAAGAGATGGAGAGAAAGCGGTGACCAGATCAGGGAAAGGCGTGACTGGTCGTCTGTTGTGGTTAAAGGGCAAGCTAATCAATTGCCATTACAGGCCGCACAGAGCTTTCAGGTGGGTGACTCATTTCCGTGTAAGAAATAAGAGCAGCCTTCTTTGCCAGGTGTTTTTTATTATTTGTGCATCTCTTCTTATATGCTGTGATTAAGTGAAAGAGCTTCAGGATTTACTAGAGGTGCCGTCATTGAAAATAAGGGCCTTTAATGAGCTGTGTTGGCTGGCAAAGGGCAGGGCAGGGCAAACTGTATTTAAAATGCTGGCCTCTCTAATCATGTAGACCCCATTGAAATCAACCAGAGTTAGGTATCTAAACACCGTTGAGGATCTGGGTCTTTGGCTATCCCTACACTGCAATAAAACACCCGCGGCTGGCCTGGGTCAGCTGACTTGGGCGTGTGGGGCTATAAAATGTCAATGTCGATGTTCAGGCTTGGGCTGGAGCCTGGCTCTGGGACCCTCCTGCCTCACGGAGTCCCAGAGCCCAGGACCCAGACCGACCCCAAATGTCTACATGGCAGGTTTACAGCCCTGCAGCCCGAGCCCTGTGGGCCTGTCAGCTGACATGGGCCAGCCACAGGTGTTTTATTGCAATACCCTTAGTCTCAATTCTGGCCCTGGCTATGGCATTGCACAAGGGAGGACGGGGACATAAAGGCACCCACTTACTCCCCTGGGCTGGCTACATGGATCATGGATCACTGAACACGGGATGTGGGGGAGCAAGGGGAATGCAGCCACTGTGAGGCTGATCCTGCCTTTCCCACGCATGTTGAGGCCGGAGGACAGGCACTGGTAGCTCCATCCCCCTTTGGGTATGTCTACACTACAGGATTAATCCGAATTTAGATAATTCGAA
>NW_020664413.1:64941558-64966161 GCF_002925995.2 Terrapene triunguis | reverse complement strand
GATTAAGGCAGCTAAATCCGAATTAAAGTCCTAGTGTAGACCAGGCCAAACCCCTTTGTGCACAGATCAGCACAGACGAGCCCGCCCACTAGGGGCAGCCATCTGGTTCCAGATCGGCTCCTGCACTGCCCCATCTATGAAACTTGTGGCGAAAGCCACAATGGAGCCATTACTTCAGTGGGGACTGGATACAGAAGCCAGTGGTCCTGCAAAGAGGCTGTCCCAAGCAAACCCTGAAGAGCCACCCTGTGATTATGGATGTTTAGCCGTTGTGCTGGAGCTAAATCCTGCCTTTGAAAAGCAGGAACTAGCCATCGCAATTCTAAGGCTTTTCTTATCTTTTACATAGTCATCTTTTTCCCCACTTCTCAAAATCTTGCATTGTGTGTGTATTGACAGAAACCTTAGTAAAAATAAGGAACACTGGTTCCCATTTACACTAAGGCCCCTTGCCATGGTTCTGGCAGGCTAAAGGAGCTTTAACATAGGCAGAAATGTCCTTCACAAGGACCATACGTCCCCTTTGCATTGCCAGAGTGGTGTGAAGGGGCCTTAGCATAAATCAGACTCAAGCCAAAGCTCCTGAACTTAGAAAATCATTATAGATTCAAATGAAGAAAACACCACGTCACAGGAATTAGATTTTTTTTTTAATTTATTTTTTCCAGGTTACCTAGCTCCTCGGAACCTCCCCAGTGCCGGTTTCTTCCCATTCCTACAAACCGTGCTCTGTGATTCAGATGCCAAGTGCAAGGACACACCGTACACACCAGAAGATCTGTTACCAAGACTTCCTGGCAACTCCCCTCTCAGGCGGTAAGGAAATATGAAACTGTTTTGTCGTTATAGGCTAGGGAGCCAGCCATTCGGTGACGTATGGGGGCCATCATGATTGCAATCTCTGGGCATCACCCTCAGTGAGTTGTAGACCAGTCCTAGGCACTACAGTGCTTTAGAAACATGTGTCATAATGGGCAAATTGCCCACTGGGCACTAAAAATGTTTGTATTAAAATAATTGTAGAAGGAGCTGGTACTAACATTATAATTGCCTGATGCTTTCCACTATAAGAAAATCTTCTGACACTCAATGCACACACACACACACACGAGGGCTGAAGTAAGGTTGCCAGAGAAATGCAGGGGTAGCGTAGATCCTCACTGCATGGGTTAATATTTTACTAGCAGGACCCTCTGTGCACTCATCTTTTGTCAATATTCCCTAAAGCAGCGGTTCTCAACTGGGGGCCCCCTGGCGGGCCGTGGGCGGGTTTCAGGGGATCCAACTAGCATGGGTGGCATTAGACCCACGAGGGGCCAGGGCAGAAAGCCAAAGCCCTGCCGTGCAGGACTGCAGCCCAAGGCCCCAAGCCCCAACCCCCAGAGCTGAAGCCGAAGCCTGAGCAACCTAGCTTTGTGGTGCCCCCTGTGGCGTGGGGCCCTGGACAATTGCCCTGTTTGCTACCCTCTACTGGTCCTGGCTTTTATATGCAGAAAAACAGTTGTTGTGGCACAGCTGAGCCGTGGAGTTTTTATAGCATGTTTTATAGCCTCGGAAAGAAAAAGGTTGAGAACCCCGGCCCTACTTTGAGCCCTAAAAGATGCTCTTGGTAAATCAGCTCTCCCAGCTTGGAACGATGACCTCTCACCCAAGGTGGGTGGGCCGGATGCTCAGCTGGTGTAGATGATCTGTCATTCCACTGAAATCAGCGGAACTTTGCTGACTTACACACATGATGATCTGGCCCAGTACCTCTGGGGTGACACTGGGAAACTTGTGTTAGAGGAACTGCTATCGTTTCTATTGGACTAGTGTCTAGAGGCCCCAACCAAGAGCAGGGAACCATTGTGCTCAGCATTATACGAACACAGTGTAAGGGTGTGTCTACACTGCAGGGTAAGCCTGGGTCTGTGGGACTCAACTCGGCAGGCTTGGTGCTTCTAAGCCTGCGCTGGAGTGTTCACACTGATTAGCAACCCTGGGTTTAGAATTTCTGAACCCTGATTTCCCACCTGCAATCACATGTCCCCACTGCCCTACACAGACCAGAGCCAGACCAGCCCGTCCCAGGCTTCCTAGTCCACTCCCCAGCTGTAGCGCTTTGTTCGTGGTGCACTGTGGGAAAACTTGACTGTCCATTCCATGGCACTGTACCAAAAACTATCTCAGCCTGTCAACACATCCAGCTGAGTCATCTTTTGGGTCTGCACGCTCCCGGCAACCGGAGCCAGCAACATGGATGAGGCTCCATTTGAAGAACTTGTCCTGCTTGCGCTCCTGTTTCAGGAAATGGGCAGAGCACTGCAGACGGACCCTAAGTGACAGCTCTTGCACTAAAGAGTTTGCTAGCTAGATAGTAGAGCTGGTTGGAAAAGCTCTGATGCAACGTTTCATGGAGACGGTTTCATTTTGTTGAAGTTGTGACGGAACCCAGGTAGGGCTCTGCTGGAATCCTGCCTGCCAGGTTTCTGAAACCTGCCTGCCAGGTTTCTGAATCCTCGCCTGCCCAGCTCTTTGACAGCTGAGAACCTGGAAGCAGTAGGAACCTCAGCTCCTGAGCTCCTTGACTTCTCAATTCCTCTGCAGTTTTCCTGGTGGGCAGCTGTGGAGTGGGGTTCTCAGGGCTCCCAGCTCTTTGTGAGCTTATCAGGTGGCCTGATAGGGAGCCAAAAGCCAGGAAGTATTGGGAGCTGCAATTCCCAGGGGAGCTCTAGGCAGCCCACCAGGGGAACTGCCCCAGAACCGGAGCTCCATCCCCTTTCACCGAGAATTTCAAATTTTTGGGGTTTCCTTCCAAATGGGAATGACACCAAATCTGAAACTATTGAAATCCTGCATGAAACAGAATTCCCTTTCTTCTCACAACTCTACTAAATAGACCAAGGGCCGAACTTGCCCAAGGTCACATAGCAGCTGAGTAGCAGAGCAATGAATAGAGGCCTGGTCTCTCGATTCCCAGCCTACTGCTCTACCCAGTAGACCAGGCTGCCCCTGCTGTTTTGGCAGTCATTATTTTCTTTGTGCTTCTTAAAGAAGGTGGTTTATTAGGGATCAAGAAATTATAACTGTCAGGCCCAAAGTTATTTCAAATGTTGCCATTCCTCCTGATTTGTCTTTTATTGTGTTGTGTAAAGAGGACCGGATAAGGTTTTATTTTCCCAGCAGAAAATTTGGACAAATGTGGAAAAACCCTGAAAACCGATTAAAAAAAATATAATTTGGCAACTGAAAAACAAAATATTTTGGTCAATTTGTAGCCCCCCCCCTTCCCAGGTCATTTGGATTGTTAATCAGCTTTCCTGTCACTGGTAATGTTTGTACATTGCTTTATACAGTATAAAGCAAATCTATGTGTGTGTGCACATGCGTGTGTGTATACACGCCCTCATGCTCACTGATTAGATGCTTAATTTATGCGATTTTAGAGGCTGCGAAAGCCTAGCTGAAAACTGTAGGGTCTGTGATATCAGCAAAAGGAGCAAAACAACACCGGGAGGTCTCTGATTTCAGTCATGTCTCTGGGGTAGGATCAGCCAATGGGAATTTGTTTTGATTACGTAACACTTCTATCCTGGTGTTTCATTGGCTGGGTGTGTTGCCACTAGACATTTTTCTGGAGGATTTTAGGGAAGACACATTGAGAAAACTAAGAATTTGTCTCCTATTATGCAGCTTGGTTAAACTTGTCATTTTGCTAACTGACCTCTGAACTGTTCATTTCTATTGCTCCAAACGCAGTAAATAAGCCAGTTTCTCAGCTTCAGTTCCTGAGCAATGGAATGTCGTCTGGCTGCAGCTAGCCAGCGGAGATTTCCCCCAGTGAAGTGAAACTGTTTCCCATGCCAACATCCTTCTCTCCTCATTCCCACCCCCCAGTTTAGGAGATGATTCACGGGATGGAGGTACCACTCTGGTACCCTATGGTGATTCTCAAGAGGAGTACAGTCCCTTAGTGAGCACAGCCTGTTGTCTTAATTTAGAGTAGCCCCTAGGTTGCTCTAACTTGCAGTAAAGCCTGGGCAACTGTAAAATCAGGGAAACATAATCAACTCCTTGGTGTCCCACCCCGGTCTTGTGCCGAGCATGTCTTGGCAAAGGACAGAATCTGGCCTGATTATGTTTAGCCCTTCATTCAAATACAGGAAATTAAATAGAGATTGGACCAAATTAATGCCAGATGTAATTCAGATGTAGTCAGTGGGGCTACATAAGGGGCAAATTTGGCCTTCTTATAGTCAGTACCTGGGCCTCTCCCTGGAGTCAATGGTACTGAACCAGAACTTCAGTGCAGAGGGAGCATGAATCAAAACCCCTCATCCAACCAGCCCTGAAAGTCAGCTCCAGCTCTAACCTGAGCCCATCTCTAGTTTAGCGTAAATTCAGTTTTAAGCAACCATATGTGGAGTTACAGGTCTCGTCTCTTCCTTTATATCAGAAAGCAGAAAAGGTCACCTAACCTGGGGAAGACCATCCATCCATCACCACAGAGTGCTGAGGTTCCAAAAAGCAGGAACGCTCCACCGGGTATGTTATTCAATTCTATTAGTGTTTAGAGAGTTCTCGGCGTGCGACATGGAAAGGTCTAATCTTTTAAAGGTTCATCTTTTAAAGCTCTCCTGGCAGAGATGTAATTCCTAGAAGAGTGCTGTTGAACTGATTGATATGTTCTCTGTGGCTGCTTGAGTGTAGTAGTGCTATTATTTTAAACTCGTGGGAATAATCAGAAATAAATTTCTTTACAAAGCTCAAAACTTTCTTAACCCCTTAGGGATCAGAGCTTAGGCCCTCTAAGAGCTGACTCCAATGTTGGAATATGGCCAGAAGACTAGGGTTTTCTTCTAAGGAATTCCATGAGATCTTTGATGCCCACTAGGGCCATCCAAATATTTCATAAATAAAAATGCATGTAACTAATATTGCCTTTTTTCCTGTTCATAACTCATCCACAAACTGACTATGATTTTTGCAAATTTCTTATTCAAAATTCTTCAGCAGATAATTTCTGTGAAATATCCTTTCCCTGTAGCTCATTTGTGGCAATGTGAATATGTAATCTTCGAGATGTTTTCATTGGTCAGAAGTTTTTCTTTCACTGAAGGAGTACTGCATATCTTTTGGACTTATGTTTCAAGTATAAATAGTCATAATTATTATTATACAATATGTGCTAGGAGTTTCCCAAACATTCAAGATGGACATCTCTGTTCCAAGGAGCTCTCAATTAAATTATGAATTCACAATTCACATTCTGTAATATCTATTAAGTATTCATAATGACCAGAGGTGGTCGGGAAGGCTTAAATCTTACATCTCATTCAAAAGATTACAGGTCAGATGTAAACTGGCATAATTGCATTGATTTCAATGAACTATATAGTTGTGAACATGTGAATGTATACAAATTAGGGCTGTCAAGCGACTAAAAAAATTAATTGTGATTAATCGCACTGTTAAACAATAACAGACTACCATTTATTTAAATATTTTTGGATGTTTTCTACATTTTCAAATATATTGATTTCAATTACAACACAGAATACAATGTGTACAGTGTTCACTTTATATTTATTTTTGATTACAAGTATTTGCACTGTAAAAAAACAAAAGAAATAGTATTTTTCAATTCACCTAATACAAGTACTGTAGTGCAATCTCTTTATCATGAAAGTTGAACTTGTAAATGTAGAATTATGTACAAAAATAACTGCATTCAAAAATAAAACAATGTAAAACTTTAGAGCCTACAAGTCCACTCAGTCCTACTTCTTGTTCAGCCAGTCACTCAGACAAACAAGTATGTTCACATTTGCAGGAGATAATGCTGTCTGCTTCTTGTTTACAATGTCACCTGAAAGTGAGAACAGGCGTTCTCAGGGTACTGTTGTAGCCAGCGTCACAAGATATTTACGTGCCAGATGCGCTAAAGATTCATATGTCCCTTCATGCTTCAACAACCATTCCAGGGGACATGCGTCCATGCTGATGATGGGTTCTGCTCGATAACAAACCAAAGCAGTGCGGACTGACACATGTTCATTTTCATTATCTGAGTCAGCAGACGGTTGATTTTCTTTTCTAGTGGGTTGGGTTCTGTAGTTTCTACATTGGAGTGTTGATCTTTTAAGACTTCCGAAAACATGCTCCACACCTCGTCCCTGCCAGATTTTGGATGGCACTTCAGATCCTTAAACCTTGGGTCGAGTGCTGTAGCTATCTTTAGAAATCTCACATTGGTACCTTCTCTGTGTTTTGTCAAATCTGCAGTGAAAGTGTTCTTAAAATGAACAACATGTACTGGATCATCATTCGAGACTGCTATAACGTGAAATATATGGCAGAATGCGGGTAAAACAGAGCAGGGGACATACAATTCTCCCCCAAGGAGTTCAGTCACAAATTTAATTCACAGATTTTTTTAACGAGCGTCATCAGCATGGAAACATGTCCTCTGGAATGGTGGCTGAAGCATGAAGAGGCATATGAATGTTTAGCATATCTGGCACGTAAATACCTTGCAATGCCGGCTACAAAAGTGCCATGCAAATGCCTGTTCTCACTTTCAGGTGACATTGTAAATAATTAAGAGGGCAGCATTATCTCCTGTAAACGTAAACAAACTTGTTTGTCTTAGCGATTGGCTGAAGAAGTAGGACTGAGTGGATTTGTAGTCTCTGAAGGTTTACATTGTTTTGTTTTTGAGTGCAGTTCTGTAACAAAAAAAATCTACATTTGTAAGTTGCACTTTCACTACAAAGAGATTGCACTACCGTACTTGCATGAGGTGAATTGAAAAATACTATTTCTTTTATCATTTTTACAGTGCAAATATTTGTAATAAAAATAATATACACTTTGATTTCAGTTACAATATATATGAAAATGTAGAAAAACATCCAAAATGTTTAATACATTTTAATTGGTATTCTATTGTTTAACAGTGTGATTAAAACTGCGATTAATCGCAGTTAATTTTTTTAATCATGATTAATTTTTTTGAGTTAATCACGTGATTAACTGTGATTAATTGATAGCCCTAATACAAATAGTTCTAAGAATGTTGACTTCAGTGCAGCCATGCCAATTTACATCAGTTGAGGATGTGCAATATACCTCAAGTAGGATAATAAACAGTGCCACCCAGTGAATCACTGAGATCACTTCTTGCAGTGCTTTGGTGTTCCTTAGAGATGTCCCATCCAACCACAGGCCCAGCCTGACCTTCGTTACCTTGTAAGACCTTGTAAGATGACTCCACAAAGTATGATGGCTGCAAGACTGAAGACCCAGCATTAAAGTAAATGTGAAGACCCAATGAAACATTCAAATGGATGAGTTTTAAAATGTTACTAAAGGAAAATGTGACCTTTAGGATTTCATTAGATCAGATAAATCCCTTAAATATTTGATATTGACATACATCTTTGAAGATGGAGTAGTGACTAGAACTTTTTGGGAAACAGTTTTCATGAGAAAATGCCAATGTTGAAACCAAAACTTGGGTTGGTTTTGACCAGTTTTTCAAGTTGAAATTTGGGGAGGGGGGGAAAGGAATGAGACTGTCAACATGTTTTGTTTCGACATTTTTGAAACAAAAAATTCAGCTTTTTTGGTTTGAAATTAATTTTTGTTTTAAAATTTGAGCTAATTATTGTAAAAATGATTTGTAATGGTCAAAATCAAAACAAAACATTCTGAAATGATCAAAATGAAATGTTTTGAGAGTGACCAAACCTGATTTTTTTTTAAAAATTTGGTTCACAACAAATGTCAAGCTTATTACTTTTTGTCCCAATTTGGGAGGAGAAATGTTTTGATAGCTCTACAATTTTTGTGCAATGGGAAAACTGTTTCCACCTTGCACTAGTACTAATCACACAAGCAAAGGTGTAACGTTGCTAGCTGTGCTATTGCATGAGGTGGTTTACTCAAGAGGTTAAGAGTTATGCGTTTATTTGTGTCAGAACATTATATTAAGTATAATGTTTGAAAATTCTCATTATTACAGCGTTATCAGATTCAACAGCTAACCTGAAAAGCACCTTGGAGGATATTTCATCACCATTCAACTTGACTTCCAGAATAAACGTGCTCAACAAAATTCTAAGTTTGGGGAAGGTAATTTTTGCACCCGTGGTGCAGTGACATGGAATTAATTTGTTTTTGTTTAAATAACAGAGTTTTAAGCAGAATGGGGCCGACTCACAGCTGGTGTGAATTGATTTCAATGGAGTTACGACAATCGCACGCCAGCTGATAAGCTGCCCCCATCATTTGAACGTGTATTTTATTTTAGGAAAGGGAAGATAGTTGCGGAGGGTGGGTTGTTAAGTGACTATGGTAAATTTCGTTTTCCTCTAAGCATAACCCACAAGTGTTATGTTAGATATCCAAATTACTTTGCCACTTCACAGCTTACCAAATACCAACAGACCATACCTCTGATATTCGAGCACAGGATTTCTCTAGTTTATTCAAAGCAAGGGCACTCCATGAGGCAAAATGTATATTCTCTTTCACATTCAACTAAAATACCATGTCATAGTCATTGCTATCATAGTCTGCATTTGCCGACAGCAACCATACAGTGGTTTCAGAGATGCCACAGTATCCGTCTGTGATAAGAATTGTTTAGGGTTGTGAGCTTTTTGTCAGTTAATGTACAACACTATGCCCTGGACTTTGTCTACCTTTAATTGATAAATTATAAAATATATTGAATATTTTAATGTTTTTATGTTATGGCCCCAATCATGCAAACACCTACCCATGTGCTTAACTACATGCATGTGAATAGACTCAGAGAAGTCAGTGGCACCATTCACATGCATACAATTAAGTTGTGCATAAATGTTTGTGGGCTCAGGGCTAAATTGTTTAACGTAATTACCGCCAGTCATAATTCCTTACTGCTTTGATTAAAGTTACTGTCAGGAAAACCCTCTTTTTATCACCACTAATGTTAAATTTTCCTTTTAGGCGCAGACGCAGGATTCATCTGCGGCGAACCTCAAAATTGTTATCTGTGAGATCATGTCACCATATATACCCTCTTCCAATCTCCCTTGGGAAAGCATGGGAGCAAACGTTCACAGGACATTTTGTTTTACCAACGCGTCTTTTTTAGAATCATTTTTCCAAGCATTCAGAAGTCAGATATCTCAGGTGAATAGCCCACCTCCTCTTGTCTCCATTGAGAATATTAAGAACGGCTAGTATTATTCTGACTGTTGTATTGGGGTAGTGCCTGGGAGCCCTACGAATGGACTAGGATCCCATGTGCAAGGTGCTGTACAAACGCATAACCAAAAGATGGCCCCTGCCCTAAAGAATTTGCATTCTAATTCCTTAGGAGCAAGGATAATGTAATTGTTTATGGGTGGCATTTTTTCAAAGCATCTACTGTAATGAAGCACTCAATTGTTCATTACAGTAGAAAAACAATGAGTCTTAGGCATCTAACTTACTCTGATTGGTGTTTTGAAAATTCCCATAATAAAGATGGTTTGTTTCTGCCCATTACTAGTCTGTCCGCTTTAGTAAATATAGGGATCTGCTGAGAATATTAGTAGATTTTTAGAGATCATCATGACCATCTAACCTGATCTCTTTCATAGGAGCCATATAATTTCACCCAGTAATTCCTGTGTCAATCCCAATAACCAGTGAAAGTGCATATCTTTCAAACGGCCATGTAATTTATCACTCAAAACAATTATATCTTAAATAAGGTGTATGCTCCCTTTTTATCGGGATGAGGGCTGTCTCGCGTTCTCATACAGAATATTCTCAGACTCATACAGAAAGCTAATTAGGTGAGACCCATGAGCAGGATTCTCCGAACGTACTGCCTGATGGAGTCACAGCCAGCGCTGCACAGATGCAAAGTCTTTAAAACTAGTTAGACCGCAGGGATCTTATGCTTTGACGCATTCGTACTCCAACACTGAGATGCGTCTAATATAGGAATCCTGGTCATGGCACTCTGCCACTTAGAGCCAAATGCTCGGCTGATGTAAAGGTGCTGCTTCATTGACTTACATGGATTTCTCCCTGTTTGCACCAGCAGAGAATTGGGCCCGTGTTCTTTTCTCACCCCTCCCCTAGGTTCTAGTTTTACCACCTGTCATCTCCCTTACGTCTGTTGCTTTATGATCTCTGCTGTAGAATCTTGTTGTTCTGGGTCCACGAGTGGGAATCTGTGGAGGGGATTTCATGAAGGAGAACAAGTTATTCCACCACGCCGTGCTCATCAGTTACTCACCATGAAAAGACTCGCTAGAGCTGGACCCATCCCAAGTCCTGTATCAGCTGAAACAATCGCTTGAAATGGAATTTAGATAGGCGGGCCAAATTCATCCCTGGGGTAAACCCATTCATTTCAGCAGAGTTACACTTGGGAGGAATAGGTTCCATTGACACAACTGTAGGCACAATGTGCAGAATCACCCAGATATGAGCCCTGCTGAATGCCTGCACTGCACTGGGGCCTCCTTGCCTTCACAGTGTACCTGAATTGCCAGATCCTAAGTGGAGGGAAATCAGTTGCCAATGGGCTGCTACCTTTTGTCCCTGGCCCCCGCTAGGGTGACCAGATGTCCTGATTTTATAGGGACAGTCCCAATATTTGGGGCTTTTTCTTATATAGAAGTGTATTACCCCCCACCCTCTGTCCCGATTTTTCACACTTGCTATCGGGTCACCCTAGGCCCCGCACAGGTTGGTGAGGAGTGGCTTGTCGGGGGTGCGGTATAAGCAGAACCCCATAAAGCACCAGGCAGCACAACTAAGCTGGCTTAGAGGAGGTCGTAAGCTGTGTTAGAAAAAGGGCGGGGGCATCTTCTGTCCCTACAGAGCAGGGATTGAACTGTGACTCCAAGAGACCCCAATTTGGTTCCTTTTTGTGCTCTTGGGTCATTGCAGCTGTGTGTTATCCCTTGCTGAGGCTGGATTGCAAGGGTGCAGCCTCGCTCAGAATAAATAGCGTACTCAGCCCACAATTGTATTGCATTCAAAAATATTTTCCAATTTTAATTTTCATGCAACTGGTAAACACCTTCCAAAAGTGTCCTGGGGTTACCAGAGTTTAAAACGCTCTGCTACGAATTCCAGAGAGCTGTACCCGTTTGAATGCGCAATGTGAATATTTTGGTTATGTGGTGCAGCTAGTTAACAAATATTAAATATCCTCTTAACCTGTAAATAATTGTATCTCATTTTTATGGTTTAAGTTGCAGCAGGACCCTCAGTACCAGGTGACATTTGTCGAAGAAACCGTCTCGTTCCTGTCTCTCATCTCACGAGTGCAGAATGACACCTCTTTGTGGCATTTCCTCTTGATGGCCCCCGATGTGGTCCAAGGCAGTCTGAGAATGAAGGATATATTTGCTTTTCTTCAGAACACAAGCAGGTAGGACAACAGAAAGGATGGGAAGGGCGCTGACGGTATGGTGGTTATGCCTGTTATTGAGCAGGCAGTCGTGATGTGGCAACTCAAAGCAACAAACAGGGAGTTAGTTTTGTTGGTGCAGGGCTATCTTACTGTATATCTGAAGGTCTCTAAGGATGGTGGGTAACACTTCGACTTTCAGTGAGACTCGCGCCCCTATGGGCATGTCTACACAGCCCGCAGAAGGGAGCCTTTCAGCCTGGGGTTAACAGACTTATGTTAGTGGGGCTCGCACTAATGTACTAAAAACATCACTGCAGATATTCCAGCTTGGGCTGGAGCTCGCGCTCTGAAGCCCATCTAACTTCAAAGTGGTGTCTACACAGCTAATTTTAGAGCACTGGCACAAGCCCTGTTAGTCCAAGTCTGTCAACCTGGGTTGGAGGGCTTGCTCCTAGGGGCTGTGTAGACATGTAGACATACCCTGTGTTGCTGAGTCAGTTGTGAAAGTGACTCCTGTGTCACTCAAGTACTTTTGCAAATTTTACCCAGTGTCAGCTGGCGATAAACCTGTTCTGAGGCATAGTCGGTAAGCAGCTATCATTACCACGTGGAAGTTGAAAGGCTAGGTAAGTGACTGTCCAAAATGTCAGATGAAGACAAATCCTTTCTTCCGTGCTCCTCGATAGGTTTTTGATGATGATATTAGCTAACCAGCTCCTTCCAGAAGATCTCAGGGCCAGATGCACTGGTATACTCTAGCTGCTTTGTACCACTCTATGAATTCGGCTTAGAAGAAATATTAAACTAGGTTTATGGTTACTTTGCATTGCTACATTGGCATCAAGCAGCCAGACCAGAGTGGTGAATCTGGCTTTTAGAGTTTTGTGGCTTTGAAACTATAGCTCTAGGTAGGAAGAAGTATCTTTGGCATGATATTTGTTGCTCGACGGTTAAAGGGAAAATGGAGGGGACAAAACAGAGACTCATACATAGTCTTTATTGCCTGGATTGAAACCTTTGACACTCTCTCCAACTAGGATTGTGAGAACTTTCCTCAGTGGGCTCAGTCCTGAAGTCCTTTCCCAATTCTTACTCAGACAAAACTCCCATCTAAAGCAAAAGGACTTCAGGATTGTGCCCCAAATTGGGGTATCGGGAGAAATTTGTGCAACTCATCCACTGGCTGCATGACTGAAAGCTGGATAGTGTATCTGTGGAGATCATTGTGTCTGGTCCACTTCATAATATCCAATGGAGTCAAACCAAGTGTCTCTTTGTCAAGTCTCTTTCCAACAATGATTGATGGAGATGATGCTGGCAAGTTGTATTTAATATCAAACACCTGGTAATTAACACCTTAACTTGAGCAGTTTGAAGACCCTTACAGAAGTTGCCAAGGGGGTTGGTTGTGAACTTTTTTATGGAGCTGATTGTGATCTTGGTAGACTTGGGACTCACTCTTGCTCATCATTAACAAGAAGCAGAGGAAGCTAAAAACAATCGATGTGCCATTAGTCTGGAGAAAACTGAGATCATGTCCTAACCTGCACTTGGGGAAGCACATGTAAGATGTAGTTATCACGATCCTCAGTGGAGCCACTCTCAATATGATAACAGATTTCACTTCCTTCGAAGGAGTTTTGTCAATGCTACTTTTCTTAATCAAGGAGCTACCTGTGAGTGTCTACATTCATTAGACTGCTGCTTCCAGATCTGTAATCAGGACTGTATCACACCGGAAGACATAACATTCACTGTGCTATTCCATCTCACAGGGACATGTTATCACCTCTACATCAAAGAGCTGTGCAGAATTTCATCAGTGGCAACTTGGAGCTGGTATACCTAGAAAGCGGCATGATAAATGCAACAATAAAGGGTTTGTGCAAAGAGGTTGCACAAATACAATTTGAAATTATGATTATGGAAGTACATCTTAGCCAGACTGGGCATGTTCTCTACATGAAAAAACAGGTTCTCAAGAAAATATTGCACAGTGATTTTTATAGGTGAATGATCAAGAGGCACGCAAAGAACCTCCACCCACGGTGACATTGATATTAATATATGGGAAGCTGCCTCACCAGAGCAGAGCAGTGAAGTAACATCTTGTGCAGAAAGTTTTGGAGCAAATTTTATTACCCTGTAGGAGAAACTGAGGCCTTGCAAGCAAAGAAGACAGGAATTATGGATAGGGTTGCCAATTTTGATTGGACATATTCCTGAAGGTTTCATCACATGACATAATAATCCATTAAAGATTAATCTTTAATTCCCGAAGACTCCAGGACAATCCTGGGGGGTTGGCAACCCTTATTGTGAACACACCTAGTAAACATTCCTGGTTTTTAAATTTTCCTGCCCAGCCAGGGAATTAATAATTGGACTCTTCAGCTACCTTCAAGACCACAAAAGTTCTTGCAAAACTATTCAACTTTGAAATAAAGGACAAACAGCAACACCAGTTTCTATTTCTACCACCTGCTCCTTTACATAATTTGTGCTCACTTTTGGCAATCCATAGCATCTAGTGCCCTCACGATTCCTTTCCTGATGCTTTTGGCACAGTGAGACAGGTGCAATTTTTATGCATATCCCAGCAGCAACTTCCCCTTTTGAGGCTCTTGCTGCTTACTCTCCCTAATGTGCACCTGGGCAGAATGAAAACATTCAGGTTAACATCGAGGGGGGAAAACCTATCCAAGAACATTACAATAAATATGGAGACGCAATAACCACCATACTTTGTCCTTGCTCTGGGCCCATTCTTGCAAGGCAGCATGTGTTCATCCACACAGTACGAATCAGCTCTACTATGCCGTTTGCATATCTCTTGCAGTATGTAAACAGGGCAGCAGTTGTAACTCCACATGCAATGCTGAATTGTACAATGACTCTGCACCTACCATAAATGTTATACATGCAGAACATAGAGCGGCTGATCCAATGCCCATTGAAGTCAATGGAAAGAGTCCTAAAGATTTCAATAGTCTTTGATATATGCAGTGGTGTTGTAACCGTGCTGGTCCCAGGTTATTAGAGAGACAAGGTGGGTGGGATGCTATCTTTTATTGGATCAACTTCTGTTGGTGAGAGAGAAACAAGCATTTGAGCTTACGCAGAGCTCTTCTTCAGGTCAGGTTCTTCAGGTTTTTCAGGCCTGTGTAAGCTTGAAAGCTTGTTTCTCTCTCCAACAGAAATTGGTTCAGTAAAAGATATTACCTCATCCACCTTGTCTCTCTAATGGTCTTTGATTCACATCCATAACACTGTGAATATTGAATAGATATTTTAATGGATACCGCTGCAATACAATCAACCTGACAGCTTTTTCTTTTCTAAAAGATCCCTTGTTTCCCTTCAGTCTGAATGTTTTAGAGAGAAAATGAATCCTCTGAAATGGCCTCCCATTTCCCATCCATTTATCTTGTCTTCTGTGGATTCCCACTTCATCTTGATCCTTACCTGCTCTATTTCTTAGTTTCTTTCAGGAGAAAATTCACCCGGCACTGTGCACCGCCAGGACGGTGTGTCACTTTCATCCTGCGTACGCCCTATTTTGCGAATTTAAGTAGTGTATAGGTTTTGCTTGAACTTCTTGATAGGAGTGAATTTAATGAGTATAAAGTGTGTGACAAAGCTCTGAGCCTGTATTGGTGGGTCCTGCACTTCCAGGCGGATTCAGTGGTCTCAGAAGCTCGCTAAGGCCCTCAATGTGATCTCCCTTTCTCAGTATAGCGGCAAAGGTCACAGCTTATTGAGTTACTTTCATCACAGGCCGGTATGGGAGGTGGGAAGGTGGAATACCCACAGTCTCTGTTGCTCCTTAGAGCTCAGTAGGCGCAGTTCGGCCTCCTGCCTGGACCAAAGTCTGCTTCACCTCTCAAGGGGATCTCTGTAGAGCATGGCAGGGAGGGAGGGAGGGAGGGAACCCGGGCCCACCCTCTACTCCGGGTTCCAGCCCAGGGACCCTAATGGTAGCAGCTGTTGGCGGCTTCCCCTTCACCACTGACGCTGCTTTTATTCCCTGGGCCACTTCCCCGTGATCCCCTTTTCCCAGCTTCACCCTTACCTCAGGGTACAGTAATGCTTCCTCTTCTCCAGCTCCTTTCACCTGGGCTTTCTTGAGGAACTGGAAGGAGAGCTTTTAAGCAGTATGAGTAGGACCTTGATTAGTTCCAGCTGTCTCCATCAGCCTAACAGCCTTAACTGACCCTTTGGCGGTTAATTGGAGTCAGGTGCCGGCATTAGCCCAATGACCTTAACTGGTTTAATTGGCGTCAGGTGACTTGATTGGCCTGCAGTAGCCTTTGTTTGGCTACCCAGGGAACAGGGACCTGCTCATCCTGAGGCTGATATATTTGCCTTCCACGACTCTTTTATAGCCTTCTGGTGTGAGTCCGTCACAGGTGTCCTACATTTCTGCTAATATACTGCTATGGCGTTCCTTCAAAGCACTTTGTTAGCATTTTGTGCATGATCAAACACATAATTAAACATAAGGGCAGCGTCTTTTTTGTCATGTATTTTAAGAATGGTAAGCCGCACTCCATCTATTTCCCACGCTCTTTTGTTTCTCCCTGGAAACCTTGAGCCACAATTTGTTTTCATTGTTTTTTCCCCTTAGTGCTCTGATGGCATCTCAACAGGTTTCTCCTCCAGTCATGAGTAATGATGGAATCAAAACTATCCACAACAGGGTTTTGCGTCTTTTGTCTTCCCTGAACTGTTCAGAACAAGGTAAGATCCTTCAAACTAGCTGTATCTTTGTTGAAAAACTGCATTACCAAGGAGAAACATACTGTGAGCTTGTAGGCAACCAGCCCAGCCCTGTGCGATTCAGGGCTTGTCATAATGAATTGTCCCTTCAACTTTTAACAAATCTAAATAAATAAATAAAATGTCTCATCACCAATGGAAACTTAAAACTCTTCCTCAATTAATCTGCTGCTACCAAAAAAGATATGTTTTTACAGCATGATAATTAACATGAATTAGCTTTCTTAGTGTAATATCTTAGTGGAGACAAAGTGTCGTAGTTTTTACCTCAGTGTAACTAGGCACGGTCAACCCCAGGTGGAGAGTGTGGTATTGAACTCAGGTAACTACGTAGAGGTGAAAACTGCAGTGCCTTGTCTCCAGTTGGACTTTACAGTGAGATAGCTATCTCACGGTAGTTGTCTTGCTGTTAAAACACACTTATTGGCAGTGAAGGCATAGCCTTTGAAACTTGTAGGGTATACATGAGGGGTCAGGAGAGAGATAAAACATATTTTATATATACATATACAAAATATGCTATTCTCCATATGCTCCTTTACCTAGTCATAATCAGTTTTCTGTTGTCTTGTTCAGTATGAGTCATGGATGGTAGACATTGGCATTGATAAGGAGGTTGTGGGATTAGTAAAGGGTGGAATTCCATGCCTAAGGTGTGGTGTGGAAAAAAGCATGAAGTCAACTGGTGGGAGAAACAGACAGGGGAAGGGGTTCGAGGTGGCAATGTTTGCAGAGCAGAGGATATGGAGGGGGGTTCCAAACAGAGATAAGAACAGATAATTGAGGGAATTGTGAAGGGCCTTGAAGATGAGCACAGGAAGCTGAACAAGCAGGCAACATCAAGTTGTGTTACTGGAAGCAAGATGCTGGTAGTGCTAATGGAGTACCTCTGCTAGCAGCCCAGATGTTCATGATCCCAAGGTGTTCCTCAGATGGGGAAAACATAGACGGGGAAACCATCTTATTTAGCTGCCTAAATATAGATTTAGGTGCCTAACTTTAGACATCCAAGTTTGCAAATATAACCATAATTTTCTGTTCAGTTTCCAAACCAACATATGCATCTTCTTTATGCTTCCATTGTAGGCAAAAATAACAGCTCAACAGTGGCTGATATTTGCAATCTCTCCATTACCTGGAAAGACAACCAAAGTTCGGTATCTCAGATGGAAGAAGTTTGGAGGTAAAAAAGGACTTACAGAACCATGGACAATGACAAAAATATCATTGAAATTTGTGCTCTTTCCTCCAAACTGCTTTTATGTTTTTACTTAAACTGATTTCATATTTTCTAAAACACGTTTCTTTCTTTTTAGAAAAATCAAATTACCGGAGTTTGATGGAGAAGACTTCAGAAGAGCTATTTTCTCAAAGGATTTAGAAACTGTACAAAAGTCCCTATATCTTTTAAAGGGCTTCCAACAACATTTGAATAGAAACAAATCAGAAAACTTAAATCCATTCACAGAATCTGTTGGGAATGAAACCATTCAGCGATTGTATGAAATTCTGAAGTTGGGAATGAATATCCTCTATGACTATAAATTAAGGAAACCATTAAGTAAAGAAACAATTGATGAAGTCTATAACTTCACATCTCTTCTACTTCAGAAAGACTTCAACGGGACTTCTATTTTCAATACAGCAGCCCATTGGAAAGAAATTCAAAGTGCTTTTAAATTAGCTAGTGTGATTTGGGATCTAGCATTTTTAAATAAGACTAATTTTAATACAGTGAAGACATGGGATATTATCAAAATGAAGATATCTCATAGGATTTCATCATTCTCTGAAGACATTAAAAACTATCTCTATGCAATGCAAAAAATCCCATCTTTGTTTTCAGATTCTCTTCTTAAACCTACTATCAGTGAAGTCTTTCAGGAGCAGCTCTTTACTTCCCAGAAAACCTTTGCTCATGTAATGAATGTGAATATGATGAGTCGGTACTATCTATTGAGAAACGTGTTTGAACTTATGGAGACAATCCAAAATTCCACTGATGAAGATCTGTGGAAGGAGCTGGATGGCGATTGGCATACTGTTGAAAAACTAAGGTCCACAAAATGGAACACTGACATCATTGCATATCAGCAGTTTTTAGATATATTGCACAACCGTTTATACACACTGAATAATGATTCAGATGTTCTTTTCAATAAAGAATTGGATCAACTGACAGAATTTGCTACCTGCATGTTACGAGAGTATGGTGGAGAAGCCTCCAGAGTGGCCAATATCTCAATGACCATAGAAGCCATACAAAAAACCCTGTACATATTAAAAGATTTGCAGAAAAAAATTAATATTAGTACATTAGAAACTATTGATCTAGTCTTTAATTTTAAC
Source organism: Terrapene triunguis (assembly GCF_002925995.2). Taxonomy (NCBI): domain Eukaryota; kingdom Metazoa; phylum Chordata; order Testudines; family Emydidae; genus Terrapene; species Terrapene triunguis. Next base: position 64,947,644 of record NW_020664413.1, on the reverse strand, counting down.
AATAAAAACACTGGTAGATTGTTGGAAATATTGAGGGTAGGAATGAAAATCCTTTATGACAACAGATTGGGCGAAGCATCTGACAAAGAAAAAATTGATGCTGTCTATAATTTCTCGCATCTGCTACTTCAAAAAGAGTTTAACAAGACTTTCTTACAGCACAATACTTCACTGGAAACAAAAGTGTTGGATCTCTTGCATTTAGTCTTGAGTCCCTTCCTCGTGGAAAATAACAATCGTAATGAAAAGCCACAGAATTGCTCTGTCCAAGACATTCTTCACATAATTCTTCAGATGTTGCTTAAAAATATCACACTAAGTGAGTCCCTACCGGGAAGCCATTGCAAATTCCTATTTACTTCCATGGATATTCAGACCAGAACAATGGAAAATCAAACATTTACTGAATTGTTTCAGCTTGCAATAAGAAACCTAGAGCAGACTCCAGAATTTGCTAGCATCTTCAAAAACAATAATGAATATTTTTCAAGGGAGCTGTTGTGTATCATCCAGTCATTACAATTTTCTTCTAGTTTTCTTTCAAACTTAAATACTGTCTCTAACTTTAAGAATCTTTGGATAGAAGAAAAGTATCAAACTCTGACAGCCATCTCTAAGGAGCTTCCCCAGAGTAATGCAACGTGCCTAATACCAGGCTTTCAGAATATGGATAGTGTATTTAAATCTTATCCCTTAAACATTTTGATTCCTATTATTTTGAATGAAACAGATTTGAAGTCACAAAATTTCTCTGGCAGTTCATTGGACTGGAATAGGTTGCCTTTGTCTACTGCCAGTCTACTGCCAACTGTTCCCCAGTGGAATGCCAGTATATATGAATTGGTACAGATGGTCCAAAATGCCTCCAACCAGCCTGAATGGAGACGTTTCTCAAGAGTCTGGAAGAGCATTGGCAATCTGATGATTACCAAATGGAACCTGACAGAAGTGGATTCCAGTGTGAAACTATTGGAAATGTTGAAAAAAGCTCTCAATGTTGTTGACATTGGATTAGCTCCCAGAAAAGCAAAAGCACATCAGTTCCTTCATAACTCTAGCTTGGGAATGAAACCCTCCGATTTGGAAGGTATATTTAGTTTGTTAAAACTCTTCCTCAACTCAACTTCTGCCACAAACAACAAACCTGACTTGGAGAGGATGTTTAAAAGATTTGCCTCACCAAATGAGATCCCCGCTGAAAGACTTTTCTATACTAATCCCTATTCAGAGGAAACACGTTTTTTAAATTTAACTAGAGTACTTTGGTATAAACTCATTTTAAATAAAGAGCTTTTATCCCTCCAAAAATACCTTGCTACCATGGCAAAGGTGAACATAACTCAGCATTACCTATTGATCTCTTCCCTGCCTAAACTAATGCAGCGTATCCAAAATTCCACTGATGGAGCTCAGTGGAATGATCTCAACAGCTACTGGCATATTGCTGAAATACTGCAGTCCATGAAATGGAGCAGCACCGATGTGATTGCCTACAAGTCACTGTTAGATGCATTGCAAAAACATTTACGTACAGTGCAAAATGGCTCAGGTCTCCTTTTTAGTAACGAATTGGAGCAGTTGATAAAACTTGCATCCCAAGAGTATGGCGGAGAAGATGCCAGAGAAGCCAATGTCTCAGAATATTTGCAAGCAGTACAAAGGAGTATATTAATTATAAACGACTTACAACAAAAGTTTAATATCAGTGAATTGGAAACTATTAATCGGTGGATGAATTTTGACAATAACTCCACCCAGAGATTGCTTGAAATATTGAGGGTGGGAATGAAAATCCTTTCTGATGCCAGATTGGGCAAAGCATCCAATAAAGAAAAAATTAATGCTGTCTATAATTTCTCACACCTGCTACTTCAAAAGGAATTTAACAAGACTTCCTTACAGCACAATACTTCCTTAGAAGCAAAAGTGTTGGATCTCTTGCATTTAGCCTTGAGTCCCTTCCTGGAGGAAGGTAACAATGACAACGAAAAGCCACAGAACTGCTCTGTCCATGACATTTTTTACATAACACTTCAGATGCTATTTAAAAATGCCACGCTAAGCGAGTCCTTACCAGGAAGCCATTGCAAATTCCTGTTTACTTCCATGGACATTCAGACCAGAACAACGGAAAATAAATCATTTGCTGAATTGTTTCAGCTTGCAATAAGAAACCTAGAGCAGACTCCGGAATTTGCTAGCATCTTCAAGAACAATAGTGAATATTTTTCAAGGGAGCTATCGTGTATCATCCAGTCATTACAGTTTTCTTCTAGTTTTCTTTCAAACTTAAACACTGTCTCTCACTTTAAGAATCCTTGGATAGAAGGCAAGTATCAAACCCTGACAGCAATCTCTAAGGAGCTGCCCCAGAGTAATACAACATGCCTACCACCAGCTTTTCAGAGTATGAATAGAGTATTTAATTCTCATCCTTTAAGCAGTTTGATTGTTTTTATTTTGAATGAGATGGACATGAATTCACAAAATTTCTCTAGCAGCTCAGTGGATTGGAAGAACTTGTTCATTCTCTTCAGTGATGTGCAGGCTGATGTCCAGCGGAACTCCAGAGTATATGAACTGCTACAGATGGTGCAAAGTGCCCCCCGCCTCTCTGAATGGAATAATTTCTCCAGAGTCTGGGAAGCAGTTGACAACTTGCTAAGCACCAAATGGAACCTGACCGAAGCGGCAGGATATGTGAAGCTGCTGGAAGTGATGAAGAGGGATCTGGCTGACAGAGAATTAGCTTCAGGAATAATAGAAACTGCTCATTATGTTCTTAAGAAACTGAATTCTTCTGATCTACCAAGCTTATTGAAAATGGACCTCAACCCAGAGTCTGCTCCTAACAGAGCTGACTTCGATACTGTATTGGACAGTGTTGCTCATCCTTTCAGTGTTATGGCAGAAACCCTTTTCAATAAGACCCTGACTTGGAATGAAGGAGAACCAACCCTGTCTCCTAACAGTTTGGTTGCACAGTAAGTTCATTTATTTCCAATTTCATAACTGTCTCAATTTCTTGTAGAATCTACAATGACTTCTGGCTTCCAGTTTATTTTACTTGTCTATTAAAGGAGCAACATTAAACTGTAGTTACATGAGCTACACCTAGCTAGGGACATAAGATACAATAAGAAAAGGTTCTATGAATATATTAGGAGCAAGAGACATAGGAAGAAAAATGTAGGTCTCCTACTTAGTTTAGGGAAGGATAGCTAATAATGGATGACATCAAGAAGGCTATTGTGTTTAATATGCCTGTTTTGCTTCAGTTTTCATAAAGAGGTAAATTGTGACCAGATACTCAACACAATTAATATTAACAAGGGGGAAGGAATGCAAGCCAAAATAGGGGAAGAACTGGTTAAATAATATTTAGATAAGTTAGGTGTATTCAAGTTGGCTGAGGCTGATGAAATCACCCAAGGGTACTTAAGATACTAGCTGGAGCAGTCTCCGAATGATTAGTAATTAACTTTGAGAACTCCTGGAGAACAGATGAGGTCTCAGGGGACTGGAGAAGGATAAACCTATCTTTAAAAACGGGACCAAAGAGGACCTGGGGAATTATAGACCAGTCAGCCTAATTTTGATACTTGGAAAGATACTGGAACCAATTGTATTAAATTGTCTGTAAACCCAAAGAGGATAATAGTAGCCTACAGAGATTTGCAAGTACAAATCATGCCAAACCAACCTAATTTGCTTCTTTGTCCCTAGTGGATAGTAAACACAATATATCTTGATTTTAGTAAGGCTTTTGTCACAGTTCCACATGACATTCTCATGAGAAAACAAGGGAAACATAGTCTAGATTAAATTGCTACAAGGTGGGTGCAAAATTGTCAGAAAGACTGGACACAAAGAGAAGTTATCAATGGTTCACTGTCAGACTTGGGGAATGTGTCTAGTGGAGTCCCTCAGGGGGCTGTTCTGGGTCTAGTACTATTCAATATTTTCATTTATGACTTGGATAATGGAATAGAAAGTATTCTTATACAATTTGTGGATGACCACAGGTTTGGAGGGATTGCTAGTGCTTTGATGGAGAGGATTAAAATTCAAAACAACCTTGATAAATTGGAGAATTTGTCTGAAATCAACAAGATGAAATTCAATAAAAACAGGTGCAAAGTACTACAGTTAGGAAGGAAAAATCAAATGCACAACTACAAAATGAGGAATAACTGGCTAGGCAGTAGTGCTGCTGGAAAGGATGTGGGGGTTACAGTAGGTAAATAATTGAATATGAGCCAGCAATGTGATACAGTTGCAAAAAAGGCTACCATCATTCTGGGTGTATTAACAGGAGTGTCGTATGTTAGAAATGTGAGGTAACTTTCCCACTCGACTGGGTACTGGTGAGGCCTCAGCTGCAGCAAAGTGTCCATTTCAGGGTGGCAGATGTGGAGAAATTGGAGAGAATCCAGTGGACATCTACAAAAATGATAAAAGGTTTAGAAACCCTGACCTATAAGAAAAGGTTTAAAAAAAATGGGCAAGTTTAGTGTTGAAAAAGAAGACCGAGAGAAGGACCTGGTAACAGTCTTCACATATGTTAAGGGCTGTTATAAGGAGGATGGTGATCTATTTTTCTTCATGTCCACTGAAGGTACAAGAAACAATCAGCTAAATCTGCAGCAGGGGAGATTTAAGTCAGATATTAAGTAAAACGTTCCAACTATAAGGGTAGTTAAGCTCTGGAATAGGCTTTTAAGGGAGCTTGTGGAATCCCTGTCATTGGTGGTTTTTAAGAACAGGTTGGACAAACACTTGTGGGGTTGGTCAAGGGTTATTTGACCCTTCCTCAGAGCAGGGGGCTGGACTAGATGACCTATTGAGGCCTTCCAACCCTCCATTTCTCTGATTCTGTCTCTCAGACCTACCACCCTTATTTATGGATCCAAACCACACAGACATTGAGAACACAGGGGTGAGGAAGATTTCATAGTCACTAAACCATACAAACACTGGGAGAGATTTTCAAAAGTGCTCAGTGTTGGCCTATCTCTCTTCCCATTGAACTCAATGGGAGCTTTAACCATTGGCTATGGAGGGAGGACAGCTAGACCAATGCTAAATGCTTTTGATAAATCTCACCCTAGGAAAACTAAACTCCTTAGCCTCTTCCCCCTAGTTAAATGACTTCCACCTGCTTCTCAGTTTTCCCCACTGTGCCTTTAAGATCAGTCACTTTCATTCAAATGAGTGACCATTTAATATCCATTTTCTTTTGCTCATTGTCTCAGAGTGAATTTCCACAGAGGACTTTTCCTATTGTTTGTGAGATAATAGCAAAAGAGATCAATGCAATAAAAATCAGGAGCAGCTTCAATGTTTAAATATCACAGACTAGATCCTCAGATGATGTAAATCAATTGACTTCAATGAAATGATGCTGGTTTACCCATCTGAGGATCTAGCCCTAATGCTGCTGACAGGTTACACAGCAATGCTCCTTGTTTCTTTTCAGCAGAACAGGATTTATTCCAGTCTTATTTTTCAGGTTTCTGTTTTTAGAATTGGAAAACGCCATCTTACAGGTGTCAGCCGATAACATTTACAAACCTTACTTGATCTGTTTAATGAATGTGAGTGGAAGTCAAGACAATGAGTTGACAGGTAATATTTATTTCATTAACTCTGTGGGAGTTATCTGGTAATGTCTTAAGCCTATCTTTTTAAAATGACATGTGTAATGACATGAAGAAATGGTGCTGCGTGTTTTCAGTGTCCTTGAAAGTCCATTGGAGCTCTTGAGAGCTCAGAACCTCTGAAAACGAGGCCCCTTTCGATTTGTCCCGTGCATTTTTATTTTTTGGTGTTTAGATGCGTCACGTTATCAGTGTAATTTGTCCACTCCAGTAATCATAAAAACACGGCACACTCTTCCCTTTGTGGTTGCATGGCTAGTAAAATGTATGCTACTGACTCCTAAATAGTGAGTCCGTAGTCAAATGAATCTGGTGTTTCCTCCTCTGCTGTGTACTGCTGCAGCTTCTATGTTCCTTTGAAGTGGCAGACATTATTCTGAGGCCTGGTCTACACTAGGACTTTAATTCGGATTTAGCTGCCTTAAT
>NW_020664413.1:64823117-64941158 GCF_002925995.2 Terrapene triunguis | reverse complement strand
ATTCGAATTATCTAAATTCGGATTAATCCTGTAGTGTAGACATACCCCAAGAGAGAAGCTTCCGTTGGTATAATGGTGTTTCATATGGACAGGCTCGGTACATACTTACAGCAGCACCGGAGTTGCTTATTTGCCTCACATACGAGGTGTTACCGACTCACTAGGTCTCGTATGCTTTCATGAGTGTTGTTTCCCTGATGGGGTGGGTTTCAGGAGCAGGGGGTGGTTATCTTGAAGGTCATCTCTGAAAACTCTTGGTATACTCATTAAGGATGTTAGTAAAAGGGCTGATGCCGGTTACTTCCCCCAGAGCAAGAAGGAAGCAAGGACAAGACTGTGACTCTTGGTTCCTGCCCGGCTCCTGGGCAATGCTGCTATGTGAGGGCTTCTCGGGAGGTAGCTTTATGGCTGTCTCCTGACATGCCTGCCCTGGGGGAACGCTCTGGCTGCAACAGGGGCTCTTAGAACCCCTTTATACCACTCTGGCCCGAGTGGGGGTGAGGCGCTCACGGGCTGGATCATAGGGGTACAATCCAGGCCTGAGAGCATGACTGCAGAGGTGCTAAGCACCATTTGAACTCAATGGGAACTGCGTGCACTCAGCACCTGCGGAAAGCAGGCCCTTGCAGAGGAAGTTCAGTTTTCCAATGTGCAGGGTTTCTGTAGGACCTTGTGTATCATCTAAAGTAACTTATTTTCCCTTGCAGACAACATAACACTTCTTCTGAACCACGCTCAGCTAAAAGAAGCTCCTTTCACTCAAAACGACACCTCTGAGAAACATGCATCTATTCCAGAGATCCTGCGGTTAAAAGTAAGTCTGCTTAAAATGCTGACTCAGAGGAACCCCGCACCGATACATCAGTGTGCAATGGAGCGTTCAGGAAACCAGCACGTGGAAAACAGGTTTAAAAACATCTCAAGTGAGCTAGAACTGGACTGGATCTTACTGCTGCTGCCTGTGCTTTGGGGTTGCCATTACCCGGGGCAGAGAACACTCTTTCCCACATGGTCAGTGCAAATGCACATACATGTTTGGGAGAAAAGGGAGGTGCTCAGAGTCTGTCTGGACTGACTCCGAACTACAGTGGTTTTCATCACCCCTCTGGAAGTGGCAATCAGTGCTGCGTGGCTTGTGACTGGCAGTTCATTTCCTTGTTGAACGGATTGAAGGTTTATCCCTATTTTTAAGGCTCAAGCCACTCGTGAGACGTTCATAAGTGCTTAGTGGAGTTAGGGGCACCATTCCCCGGAGACTTGTTCTCCTAACTTCCACAGGTGCAGTGGAAAAAACATGTACGGGGAGATTTTTCAAAGGCACAAATGACAGTTCTGCACCTAAGTCCCACTGAAAGTCAATGGGAGTTTGGCGTCTCGACCTGCCACTGGAAAATCTAACAAGACATGCACCTTTGACAGTCTGCTGGCATATTCCTGTCTATGATTGCTTCTCTCATTAGATTGTAAGCTCTTCCAGGGAGGGACTCTCTCTAAATATGTTTACATAGTACCTAGCAAGGCAAGTCCTTATGCTGATTGGGGTCCCTCGGCACGACTGGAATAATAATAACAACCACCATAATCATCATCATAATTAATAATTGATAAATAAGAGTTTTCATTGCTGGAGATCCTGTCCCAGGAATTAGCTAGTGCCAGGGTTGGCTTTGTAATGCCAGTGTATCACCTTTTATTGGGCTAATATGTCTTTCATGAAAATAAAAATAGTCCCCAAACCACAGCAGAAACAGGGGTTTCAGAGCCTGAGCTCCAGCCTGAGTGGGGATGTCTATGCTGCTATTTTTAGCCTTGTACTGCTAGCCACGCGAGCCCGAGTCCGTTGACCCAGGCTCCGAAACCTGCTGCCACAGGGTGGGGGGGCGGGGGGGTTTGCAGAGTAGATTGACCCAGAACTTGCAGACCAAGAGGAGAGAGGGCTAGAGTAGCTGTCTACCACCATGCCTACAACAAGGGAATCCTCCGTGGCTGCAACCAGGGCCCCTTTATGCCACCCAACTCTTTAAAACAGCACCAAGGAACCAGAGCAGGTGTGGGGCTTTCACCATAGGTACCTGCAGTTCGTGTCCTATATTTAAGTTTAAGCACCTAAATAATATTGAAGGATCACAGAGGGCACACTCGCAATTGTTTACAAGGCTTAACTTTTATTAAAAATAGATCCGAGAAGTCAAATATCACTGTGCAAAATCACAAAAGTGGTGTAATGGACGTCATGATGTAATGTTGTTGTTAATTGCTTGAATTACAACAGCATCTATACGCCCCAGTGAGCTAGGCACTGTGCAAACACATAGTAAAAGATAATCCCTCCCCTAAGGACTTTACAATCAAAATAGACAAGGCAGATAAAGGGTGGGAGGGTAAGCAGAGGCATGAAGAGAAGTGACTTGCTCAAGGTCACATAAGACAGCAGCAGAGCGAGGAACTGAGAATTCCAGGCCAGGTCCCTGGACCTTTCTGCCTCTCCGGGGCTGGGAACAGTCACGGTGAATTTTAGTTCATTTGAACTAAAGGGCTTGAAAGCTGAATCCTGAATAAAAGCAATGCAATAAAAGCAAAGCAATGTCGGTATCCTTTAGCCTAAAGCCCACTTTTGATAATCCTTTTCTTTAACTTGTGGGTCTCTCTCTTTTTTTAATTTAAAGACGTCTCGCTTCCGAAGCATGATAAAACTTCTTTGTGACTACAAGAGCTTTACATTACTGCAGCGTATCTGTCAGCTCCCTACTGTTAGCTTTGAAGCACTGTGTGAACAAAGTCAATTTCAGGAGCAGCTCCTTCGCAGCGCTGAGTTAAGCAATCACCTTGTGACAGATGTAGTTAATCACAACAGGGTCTTTCGAGAACTTCGAGATATACTGATTGGGGATCCCACCAAAATCCAGTCACAAATGAATTGGTAAGGACTTGTCTAAGCTCTTCTACACCAGTGTTTCTTCCTGAAATTATTCGTGTGGACCCTTTACTTTCTTTTAATATTGTCCGTTTTTTAAAATTTAAGGATTCAAGAAAATGTGCCGCAAATGGATTATTTTCAAGATATCCCTCAGTATATGGCTATAATGAGTTCCATGATGAATACCACTGAGAATGTTACAGTTTCTAAAAAGCAAGGTAGTTTTACCTGTTTACGTTAAAACCTTGGTTTATAAGAATGGTCACTAATTTACTCGTTGCTGTTGGCCTTTCCGAGGCAAATTTCACTGATTGTCTTATGTAAGCTATATGATGACTGAAGTAAGCATGTGCTATGTCCATTGGCTTCTTTTCTAGGCCAGGTCGTAGGCCTATTGAAGTCAGTTACAAAACTCCTGAACTTGAATTAATAGATACTATCAATTTAGGCTTAAATAGAGACTGGGAATGGCTGAGCCATTACACACATTGAATCTATTTCCCCATGTTAAGTATCCTCACACCTTCTTGTCAAACTGTCTTAAATGGGCCATCTTGATTAGCACTACAAAAGTTTTTTTCTCCTGCTGACAATAGCTCATCTTAATTAATTAGCCTCTTAGAGTTGGTATGGCAACTTCCACCTTTTCATGTTCTCTGTATGTATCTATATCTCCTCACTATATGTTCCATTCTATGCATCCGGTGAAGTGGGCTGTAGCCCACGAAAGCTTATGCTCAAATAAATTTGTTAGTCTCTAAGGTGCCACAAGTACTCCTGTTCTTTCTGCAGATACAGACTAACACGGATGCTACTCTGAAAACTCCTGTTGAGTCAGAGTTGCTGGCTCAAGCCATCAGAGGTCCGAAACTTATGTACAGGCAAACTGTGCTCGATGCAGGACCCAAAAGGCCTGGCTCCAACAATCTTCAGGTCTGCCAGAAGCTTACAGATTGACAAATGGTCCATCCAAATTCGGTCATGTTTGAGCATGACACACGGTAGTGCTCCTCTCAGCCAACGTGCACAACATCTTCAGTCTGGGCAAAAATGTTTCTCTTCCGCTGTCGTAACATAGGTGCTCTGTGCACAGATATATAATAGTTCTGTAAGTATGGAGAAAACGATTATATCATTTTTTGTTTTTTTATTTTAAAGAAATGTTAATGGCTGTGTTTAAAAATGTCGACCAGCTCAAAGAGGAGCTCAGAAATGAAGCAGGACTGTCCACAGCAAGTATCAAAGCCCTGATGGAAATGCCTCTCCCAGAAAACACAACTCAGGTAAGTTTACCGTAATTCTAGCTGAAGATCCTTTTAAATTCGGCACTCAGATAATTAAATCCAGGGGCTATTAGTGAAAGCCGCTCAGCAGATCTCTGCTCCCGTGGGGACGCAGAGGGAGATACATGATGTTTAAGGGACACAAACTCTATAGTGCTTTATAGATCAAAATAGAAACCCTGAATTGCAACTGAAAGAACTTTGTAAGCCCGAGCAGCCTCTGGAGACCAAGAGCGGCATGTTCTTTGACTGACACCACGAGCGGGTGGGTAGCCACATATTGGGTGCTGGCTGAAATATTTAGCTAGTGCATCGTGCATTGCAGTAATCCAGTCCAGTGGTCACAAATGCGTGGGTATTTTTGGTGAGGTCCACACTGCGGAGAAACCGTCGCAATGCAGATGGAAAAGGGCATTTCTGGCCACTGATGCCACCAATAATTACAAGAGCTACCCCTGGGATCCAAAATATCTTTGCAGACAATGAATCTCAGCCAAGGATGGACACGCTGTCCTCAATGGTTCGGCTCCAAAGACTTCTTCCCTCAGCCCTGCCTCAGAGCCTCACCATCATCTTGTCTGGATTCAGTCTCAAACAGCTCATTTTTACCCACCCCCCAGCTCTGTCAATCACTGGGAAAGTTAAACTGCTGGATCATTTTAGCCCGTGCAAAGTGTGCTAAAGCACTACCGTTCTGCTTTGGTTCTCCATGCAGGAATAATGGGGAGGAGAAAGTATGTTTCTTAGTCTACGGCATTGGAAGATGATGTTGGGGAAGCAGTAGTTTAACCCACGCATGTTGTAGTAACCTAATAATGTACAAATCTCCTGCTTTTTTTGCAAATACAGCTCGTTTCTCAGATTCTCCAGCTGGAGACGTGTGACGTCCATTCCATCGACCCAAAGCTAGATGCAGTAGTAAAGGAGTTCTGCCACCTGTCACTCCCAGAAAGGACCCGCCAATCTTACATCCTGGGGGTCATATTCTTACGTCACTTAGACATTTACAACTTTCTGTACAAGGTTTGTGTTGGATTTTTAGAGCACTTGTGTGGCTTTTGTTAGCTCCTGTGGCTAAGATCCTCATCTGGTATACCTGTACTGGTATGGAGCTAGGCCGCTTCCCACCAGCTAAGGATCTGGCCTTGTGCATGAAATAACGAATAATGTTATATGGCATACCCATGCCGACATCTACATTAAGACAATTGTCCATTATAGAGCCAGCTGGTATAAACTGGCACGCCTCAGTTATAACCATTGGGGCTACACTGATTTACAGCAACTTAGGATATGGCTCACAAGCTACTCTGGCCTGGTACACCATCCAACCATCCTAGCCTAGGTCAGGATGTGAACCCAGTTTCCAGTGGATACAAGACACTGGGCTAAGGCTCACTGTACCAATTAGCTATCCCACCAAATCCCAAACTGTAAAAGGTGCTGTGATATTTATTTGTCCAATCCATAATAGTGTTGCAATTGCTGTTATGACCAATCAAATATTCCATATGTGTCATTACGGTTGGTGAAAGCCACATGCTAAAATAGGTATGATTCATCAACAAGTATGTTTTCAATACACCTTTAACAATGCTGAAATAATTGTCCTGCTGAACGATGCAATCAAATGAGAATGCCAATGAACTTGGCTCTGTAGTGATGGACATAAGAACAGCCATACTGGGTCAGACCAATGGTCCATCTAGTCCAGTATCCTGTCTCCAACTGTGGCCAGCACCTGAGCTTCAGAGGGAGCGTACAGAACAGGGCAATTTTGGAGAGACCCCCCTCTTTTTCCCCTCCCAGCTTCTGGCAGTCAGGGTTGCCCTGAGCATGGGGTTGCATCCCTGTCCATCTTGGCTAATAGCCACTGGTGGATCTATGCTCCATGAACGCATCTAGTTCCTTTTTGAACCTGTTATACTTTTGGCCATCACAACACCCCATGGCAATGAGTTCCACAGGTTAGTTGTGCACTGTATGAGAAAGAACTTCCTCTTGTTTGTATTAAATCTGCTGCCTAGTTATTTCATTGGGTGTCCCCTGGTTTTTGCATCAATGGTGCTGAAGGACTTCTACTGTATTCCAGCCATCCTCAAAACAAACTTTCCCACATTTTAACTGTTTAGAGACAGGTTCTTTAGAACTATACCTAAAGTTCCAGGGTGGAATTTTCAACAAGTGGGTAAGTGACTTGGGAGTACAAGTCCCATTAATTTCCTATGGGATTTGTGCTCCTAAGCCACTTAACCACTTTTGTAATTCCCACCTCTGACCCCAAAGAATTAGTACTAGATATGTGTGTGTATATGCTGACAGTTATTTTCTTCCTTCCTCTCTCTTCTAGATGTTTTTCCCCAAAGAACTGCAGAAATCAATGGACAAGATGTTAGGCCTCCTCAAAGAGATGGAACATTTCAGGAACCAGGTGGCATCTGGCATGCGTCCACTGTTAGAAGCAATTAATTCATTCAAAAAGCTACGGCAATCTAGAAATGTGCCCCTCTCCAAGGTGTGTATTAGTGTGGGAATGGTCCTGAGCTAAAATGCCTTTGGAGTAGTTACACAGTGTGGTCCGTAGAATCTCTAAGTGCATCAAGGGAAGTAGGCAATGGTCAGCAAGTCTCTGTCGGGATACTGAGAATGTTCTTGTTTGGAATGACATAGGTAGCAGAGGGACAGTCACATGGTCAGTCTGGGTGAGGAGAGGAATGAAAACACAGAAGACTTACAGCTATGTTGAAGTGGGGTAACTAGGAAGGAGATTAAAGGAGACCTACAGCCACATTGAAAAGACCCAGCAAGAGGATAGTAAAAACAGCATGAGCGCAGGGGTGCTGGAACAATTCGTATGGGGTGTGGGTGCTGAGAGTCCTTGAACCAAACCATAAACCCTGTATATGACAGAAACCACTTCAAGCCAGGGGGTGCGGCAGCACCCTTAGTTCCAGCACCTAAGCATGAGAGTGACACAGCAAGGGCCTGATCTGGGCTCCTTCCCCGAGACCCCCGCTGCTTCCTCCATTCCACACCCCAGATCCCCACTGCTCGCCGCGTCCCTCCTCCTCAGGGTGGGCGGCGGCTCGGCCCGATGTGGCTGGGGTGGGCGGGCAGGAGCTCCTCTGGTCGCAGGGGGCCCTCCGGTCTTCTCCTTTTAATGGGGGGGGGGGGGGGGGGGCGCCGGCATGCGGGGGGGCATGGCCTTGGGCAGAAGAGGCAGGGCCGGCGGGCTAGCCTCCCCAAAGTGGGGGTTCACCGGCTGCCCATGGGCCTGATCCAAAGCCAACAGAAGTCAATGGAAAGTCTCCCATCAACTTCAGTGAGCTTTGGCTCAGGCGATCATCACACTTACCATGATGATTACACTTATCAGCCAACTGGCTGGTCATGGTACCTTACGCTATCCCTAGGGCTGGGTACCATCCTTCTGCAGCTCATCTCTTGTCCTGTCATTATGCATCGTTTGCATGATGGGAGTAAATCTTGCTCTACATACTCCAGGGAATAAATCACCTTGAAATCAATGAGAGTTGAGGATGCTCCGCACCTTACAGGAGACATCCAGCATGTCTCATGATTGGATTCTCAACACCTTTATCTAAATTTGCCAACTGCTATCACATATCAGCACAAATTATCCTTCGATATTGATGCTTTTCATTCATATTTATAAATAAGCATGCAAAGGACCAAGCCAGATAGTTTCAGGTTTTCCAAGTAAAGTCCCTTGTTTTGTACACAGATAAACTCTTATCCAAAAGCCGGCATAAATGTGGTTTACTTCTCCCACTGAAATAAGGCGCTTTAAACATGCAGGTGTTTTTGTTTGCTTTTGTTTTTTGTCCCATAGGCATTGTTTAAAACAACCAACATAACAGTAACTCATGGATCCTTTAAGTCCATTTCGAAAGCTCTCTGCAATGAGGAAATCACACCCTTGTTTTTTGAATCTTTGCTGCCTGATTTTGGAGATCCAAAAAGACCTAGTTCTTCTACCCAGGATGAAAATGTACAGAAAATAATGAGGAAATATGGCATTCCCCAGGATCCCAGTGAGTTTGCTGCAAAAGACGCGCCACAAGAGAAAACACTGAAACTATTCGCTTTCTCAGAGAATATAGTTAGACTTAAATAGAAGGGTCAGTTTAAAAAATTGCGTGGGCTAGATTCTGTTCTCTTTCGCACTAATTATAAACTGGTGTAACTCCGTTAACTTCAATGGAGCTTCCCTGATTCATAATGAGAATCTTCCCCCTCTCCCCCGAGCTGGTTGAAATTTTTCAGACATTTGAACAATTGCTTTCATTTTAAATGAAAATTGTGTGAAAAACTATGTTGACATTTTAAAAATTGTTCATTACTTTTTTCCTTACATCTTTCTGATGCCATTATCTTAATGGGGTGACAATTTTTTGGTTATTGAAAACTCTGGGTTTTGGTAAAGCAAATGTTCTTTTCATGGGTTCATTTCTAACCTTGAGAAACAATCGGAAAAAAAACTTGACATTTTTTGCAATTTTTTTAAAAAAAGTTTTGAACAGCTCTAGCCCCTACAGGTTTAGCGGCACACAAACGCATCAGACCAAATCCTCAGCTGGTTTAAACTGGCAAAGCTGCATTGAAATCAACGGTGTTCTGCCAACTTCCACCAGCTGGTTTTTGTATCAGTTCTTTGTGGAGCACTGATTAATTGATTGATGGAACTTTAATGTTTCTGGATGTAGCAGTTTGTGTGGAAGATGATGCGTTATTTTGTGCAAGATGCGTTATTATATGACAGCTTGGGTCAGGGTATCCCTGCCGCTTCCACAGGTGGAGACGACTCGGAGCTGGCAGATCCTGGTGGAGAAGTGGGGAATGCAGCCTTCATGGCATTGTCCCTCTCTTCCCCCAAACCTGCAGTAGCCCATCTGTGGGAATCGGGCTCCAGAGGCCAGGTGGGAGTTGATGTGGCTGGGGGGACACAGCTGCCTTCCACAGCTCCATGGGAACTCATGAAGTCCCTTTTCTCGACATAGGTCTTTCTCCCCTAGGCATCTGTCTCTTCCATTTTATGTAACAAAAAAGAGCTGTACATTTGCTTTGAACGCTGGGGACAGAAACATTTTGGAGCTGACCCAAGCATTTCTGATTAGATCCAGCACTCAAGCTGTTCTGGGCCAAACCCTCAATTGGTGCAAATCTGAATAGCTCTGTTCAGTGGAGCTGTGCTGATTTACACCCGCTGAGGATCTGGCTCACTATGCTTATGGGTGACTTGTTTTCGTAACGCTTAAAAAGGAAACCGCAGGCTTCTGAGAGGAGTAGGGCAGCGGCTTAATGCTTCCTCATCTCCCAATTCCCGCGGTGGTCTGGTTTTAGGACTTGACAGGTCAGTGCTTTTATCCTGATGTGTCGTTTTTCCAGCTGCACTGACATTATTAGCTCCTCCTAGTTCACAAAACTCCATTTAACCTTAAAGCAGAAAAGGCTCTGCTAGAACAATGAGAATCTTGTTGTCTTGATTTCAGCAACAGGAGACCTTGGGGTGGATTCGTTCTGTCAAGAGGTATTACATCAGTCAGTGCAGAGAGGGTTATGCAGACATTAATCGGACACAGCAACAAAAATACTCGTGGGAACTTTCGTGCGTCTACTTTATTTGTGCTATTTGTTTTTTTGCCTTGCAGCACCATTCTGCTTATCATTTTATCTGGATTTGGTTAGTACCTCTACTGGAGCTTTAATATGGTCTTTCCTCAAACCTATGCTGTTTGGGAAGATTCTGTATACACCAGACACCCCAGAAACTCGAGCAATCATGGAAAAGGTATGCTGTTGTGAATACTAAGAGGAGCTCTGGTCAAGCAAATCCCAATGACAGGGCATCTTGTTCGGTCTCCAGTGCAGGGTGGTTTTTTGGAGGAGCAGCAGAATTCTGCTTTCTCCCTGCACTGGAAGTATTAGACTTGGTTGATAACCCCCTGGGAGAAAACTGAATCTTGAAGCATTACTATAGAACATAGCTGATGTGGTCTCAAACTGGGAGTAATCTAAGGCTTCTAAGACGCTTTGAGACGAAAGAAGAATGTAGATCAGTCATCAGCAAAGAATTGTTTAATGCTTTTAAATTCAAAATGGGAGTGAGGTACTGACTGTGGGGTGTTGGTTGGGACCAACTGGAATTACGGAAGCTGGATCATAATTTTGCGAGTATTCAGAGCTGGGGGGTTGCTTTGGACCCATCGCTGATTGGGTCATCCCTAAAAATAATGAGGTTAGATAAGCCTGCAAATCCTTCGGAACTTGTTTCCAGTGCCCCGTAGCTTTGTATTTCTGTTTGTGGGAAGGCACTGCAGAGAGAATCCCGATCGCCAAGAAACGAAAATACAAATGAAAGTGAAAGGCAGCAAATTGAAACTGAGGAAAGGGATGCATGATTTCACGCAATGCACAGCCCCTGGGGCTCTTCGAGACAAGCTGTCACTGAGGCCAAGAACTTAGCAAGATTACAAAAGGGACTGGACATTTAGACAGATAACAAGAATATCCAGAATTATAATAGAAAGAATATAAAAAACAACAATGGTGAAACCCTGTGTCCATTGAAACCAATGACATAACTTCCATTGGGCCAGGATTTAACCCCACAAGTTTTGGAAGTGATGTAGACACTCTCTTCAAGGCATAAACCAACCTCTAATGAATGGGGGTAGGAAAAATATTTCCCTGTGCTCAGGTTATCCCATAACTATCTACTGCATGGGGTTTCTTGCCCCTTAATCTGAAGCAGTTGATGCTGGCCACAGTCAGAGACAGAATGTGGGACTGGGAGGACCCCAAGTCTCATACAGTCTGGTGATTCCTATGGTCTACAGGTCCATTGAAAAAGAAGATTGTTAAAGAGGCAGCAACAATTTGAAATCTACTACTTTGTGACTGTGGCAGGCAAATAGTTTCATTTGCATGAAACATCCAAGCAGCACTGGAAATGTAAGGGACATTACAGGGTTTGGAAGGATTTCTCTGCAAAAGGCCTTAGACCCAAATCAGTCCTGGCATAAGCAAAGGAATATCTTCCATTAATGTCAGTGGCAGTTGCTCTTCCTTCATCAGGACTGACTTAGGTCCTTCATCACAGCGAAGCGCTGTATAACCCAACAGGAAAACATAGAGAGTTTTGTGACTGCACCAAATTACTGCTCTGTGCTTACTAGGAGCTGAGGTCAATAACCTTTAGTAGCTTCTAAAGTTTTGAGGGAGGAAAATGGTTGATTCTTGGTTAACAGAACTGGACTTTTATTCTTAGTCATAGAGCAAGTCTACACTTAAAATGCTGTAAGCTTCTCCCGCCAACATAGCACTGTCTATGCAGGGGGTTAGGTTGGTATAAACTACGTCGTTCAGGAGTGTGGACTTTTCAGACCTCTGAGTGACGTAGTTATACTGATATAGGTCTGATGTTTAGACCAGACCTTAGTCATAATACTTAAGGCCCCAATCCAGCAAAGCATTTAAGCAGGTGCTGAAGTCCAGCCCTGTTTAGCAAAGCACTGAAACATAGGCTAGGCGTTAAGCACCTACATGTGACAGAAGCATGTACTGAAGTTAAAGACATGTTAAAGTTAAGCATGTGCTTAAGCACTCAGCAGAATAGGGATGGACTGCTGAATCGGGGCCTAAAGAAGGAAAAACTTGTTCAATGTCATGTTCAAGCATCATGGAAATATGAATTTAGCTTTTTGTAAACAGGTCAAATGGATTTATTTTATGTGTTTGTTTTTATTTGTTTTTTAAGTCTAATGCAACCCTGAAGCAAATGGCTGATCTAATGCAAAAGTCCCAGGAATGGCTGGACAAGTCACCATTGATCATGAATTCACTGACTACGTTAAACCAAACAATTCCAGTTGTCAAGGTATTATCATCTCACAGCTAACAGGGTCCCTTTGTTGCTCAAGTAAACAAAAGGCTGGGGGCATCCTATCTGATATAAATTGTTACAGCTCCATTAACGTCCACCAACAATACAAGCACCAAGAGATTTTAAAGGGGCACCTTTTCAGAGCTAAACCCTCCTTCTGAAATGCTTACAATACGTCCTCTAAAACTTCCAACACACTGAGGAGAGATGGTTGGCTATACAAAGGGAAGAATTCTCTTAGGCTTGTAAATGCAATTGCCTTCTGCTTGACATAGCAATCAAAGCTGGGTGCAGGGCTGCCTCGGGGGGAGGGGGGGGACAAATGGGGCAATTTGCCCTGGGCCCCACAGGGGCCCCGCGAGCCCTGGCCCGGCAGCGGTCTGGGTCTTTGGCGATGGGGAGCCCTTCAGTGCTGCCGAAGATGTGGAGCGACTGAAGGGCCCCCCCGCTGCCGAAATGCCGCCGAAGACCCGGACCACCGCTGGGTGAGTACAAGCGCCGCAGCTCCCCCGCTTTGCCCCAGGACCCCTGAATACTCTGGGTGGCCCTGGCTGGGTGACTCATTACAAGGCCCATCCCAGCCTGAGATACCAAAGAAGTGGTTCTCCTCAGGAAGCAGAAAAGCTGGGATAATAACTAGTTCTCCTCATTAGAAAAGTGCCTGAGAGCCTAGGGGATGAATGGATGCCATTCTGCCTTTGTAGCTCAATGAGGAAAAATATTTAAATATCAAGGTAAAACTTCAGACTCTCTCCATGAGGAACAAGTCACTGCTCAAACCTGGAAAGCTGTAACGCCTCCTCTTTCTACGCACTCTCCATGCTCAAGTTACTTTGAGACCTTAGCAGCAATGACTGGCTTCTTTTTGGTTAAGAAACAGAACACAGCCTGTTACAGAAATGATACCTGGGGAACACAGAGTCATTATTAACTGGTCCCGGTGGGGGAAAATCACCACAGTGTACGTGGCATAGCTAGACTCCTGGAAAATCCAGGACGGCGCGCGGGAGAGTGAGAGGTGAAACATTCTCCACTGAGCGGACTCATTTGTGGAATGAGCTATTAGCGATTCAGCTAAACTAAAACCTGAAGGCCTGATGCTCATTTACACTCAGGCCCCTGTGCGCTGTGCTCTGACCGTGTACGGTGCCCTTACGGGGTAGGTCTGCACAGCGTTTTGGAGCCTGCGGGCGTGAGCCTCCCAGGAGGGTCGACAGACTCAGTCTAGCACGGCTCATGCGAATGTTCTATAGACAGGGCTGGACCTTGGGCTCTAAGCTTAGGGAGAGGGTGGGCTGGAGATCCCAAGCCACAACATCAAAGCATTGGCTGTACAGCTATTTTTAGAGCACTAGGGCAAACCTCACCAACCCCAGCCTGCTGACCCGGGCTGGGACTCTTGCTCCTGCAGGCTCCAAACCCGTAGATACACCAAAAGTGGGTAGAAATGACATGTGCACATACTTTAACATCTCCGTGTCACTAAGGATTCAGGCCTAAGTACTGTCCAGAACCAATCCGATGCCTGGTGACATCAATGGGAGTGTTTTCCATTGGATCAGGCCCTTAGAGGGCTGTAAGACACCGTCATTGGCTAAAGTTTTCTCACCGTAACGGAAATCAAGTGAAGAGAGGAGGCTCAAGAAAGGCGTAAGAAACATGGAGGGGCTCCAAAGGGGATGAATGTCACTCTCGCTCTCTCTCATTTGATAGGATACCCTGCAGAATCCATTCGTGCAAGTTTTTATCAAACTCATGGTGAAGCTGGATGCTATCGACCTGCTGAGCCAAATAAATGAACTGGGTAAGTCGCTATTCATACACCTCCTATTTATATAACAGTGCTTGGAACATCACAACTGCTGCACTGCCTTAGCCCATTGGTGTAACGATTCCTGCTGGCCAGTAGCTGATGCTTTAGTGCCAATCAAACTCATCCATAGTGTATATTTGCAATGCTTCATGCTTTGTGGGGCTGGAAAGATTCCTCCTTCACCCTCTTGAAATATCAGCATATGTCCTGAGCAATGTGGTTTGAGTGCCCACATTATGAATGGATAAGACAGATGGGGGGAGAAAGGGAGCATTATGATCCTTGTTTTACAGATGGGAAACTGAGGCATAGAGAGATTAAGTGATTTAGCCAAGGGCACACAGGAATTCTGTGGCAGATTTTGCCTTGAAGTGCAGTCTCCTGAGTCCCAATCTTGCACCTTAGCCCAATGCCACTCATCCTCTCCATAAATATGTCTTATGTGGCATCCAGTGTGTAACACAAAACACATTATCAGATGCATAAGCCAGTCTTTTAGCTGTGGGATTCCTGAAATGTAACCTGTTATGTATTTTTTTTAAAGAAGCTAATGTCATACCAATATGTTTTTAAAAGGTAAACAGGATGACGCAGATAACTATAGGTCAGTTAGCCTGATAGTGATCCCAGGAAAAATCTCAGAAAGGCTGATATGGGATATGATCAGTAAAGAATTAAAGAATGGTGGCATAACTAATGCCAATCAACGTGGTTTTATGAAAAATGAGCTTGTCAAACAAATGTATCTCATCATAAACTGATCACTAGTTTGGTCGAGAAAGGTCACTATGTCAGGATAATAGATTTCTGTAAGTCATTTGAGTTAGTTCTGCATGACATTCTGATAAAAAAAATTAACACTCTACAAAATTACTGTTTTCCATATTAAATGGATTAAAACCCGGTTAAATAATAGATCTCAAAAATAATTATAAATGGGGAATCATAGAACCCTAGAAGTATAGGACTGGAAGGGACCTCGAGAAGTCATCTAGTCCAGTCCCCGGCACTCAAGGCAGGACTATGTAAAAACAACACCATCCCTGGCAGGTGTTTGTCTAACCTGTTGTTAAAAACCTCCAGGGATGGCGATTCCACAACCTCCCTAGATAATTTATTCCAGGGCTTAACCACCCTGACAGTGAGGAAATTTTTCCTAGTATGCAACCTAACCCTCCCTTGCTGCAATTGCTTCTTGTCCTATCCTCAGAAGTGAACAAGAACAATTTTTCTCCCTCCTCCTTGTAACAACCTTTTATATACTTGAAAACTGTTATCATGTCCCCCCTCAGTGGTCTCTTCTCCAGACTAAACAAACCCATTTTTTTCAATCTTCCCTCATAGGTCATGTTTTCTAGACCTTTAATCATTTTTGTTGCTCTTCTCTGGACTTTCTCCAATTTGTCCACTTCTGTGCTGAAATGTTTCACCCAGATCTGGACACAATACACCAGCTGAGGCGTGGAGTAGAGCGGAATAATTACTTCTCGTGTCTTGCTTACAACACTCCTGCTGATACATCCCAGAATGGCGTTCACTTTTTTTGCAACAGTGTTACACTGTTGATTCATACTTAGCTTGTGATCCACTATGACCCCCAGATCCCTATCCACAGTACTCATTCCTAGTCAGTCATTTCCCATTTTGTATGTGTGCAATTGATTGTTCCTTCCTAAATGGAGTACTTTGCATTTGTGCTTATGAATTTCATCCTATTTACTTCAGACCGTTTCTCCAGTTTGTCCAGATCATTTTTAATTTTAATTCTATCCTCCAAAGCACTTGCAACGCCTCCCGCCTTGGTATCGTCCACAAACTTTATAAGTGTACTCTCTTATGCCATTATCTAAATCAGTGATGAAGATCTTGATCAGAACCGGACTCAGAACTGATCCCTGTGGGACCCCACTCGTGATGCCTTTCCAGCAGGACTGTGAACCACTGATACCTCCTCTCTGGGAACAGTTTTCCAACCAGTTACACACCCACCTTAGAGTAGCTCCATCTAGGTTGTATTCTCCTAGTTTGTTTATGAGAAGGTCATCAAGTACCTATGTGGGGAAGAGACTTCTGATACCAGAAGACTCTTTAATTGATCAGAAAAAGGCATTAAAAGCGCCAATGATTGGAAGCTGAAGCTAGACAAATTCAGATTAGAAATAGGGTGCAAATTTTTAACAGTGAGGGTAATTAACCATTGGAACAATGTGCCTAAGGACATGGTGGATTCTCCATCACTTGACGTCTTTAAATCAAAACTGGATGTCTTTCTCAAAGATAAGCTAGGGCTCAAACAGAACTTATGGGCTTGATGCAGCGTTTACTGGATGAGGTTCTATGACCTGGGCTATGCAGGAGGTCAGACTAGATGATGATAATTGTCACGTTCCAGTACCAGATATGGACTGGCTCCAGAGCTTGCATATACACATCCGACGTGTTCATCATAAGATCCTTTAAAGCTCTGCCAGATCTGGCTGAGGTTCCTTTAAATCAATGGTCACTAACTCGTCGATTGTGATCGACTGGTCAGTCCTGGAGCCTCAGCCATTCGATCGCGATCTCCGGGCCGCTACAAGTAGGGCAGTGCAGGGGCTCAGGCAGGCTGCCTGCCTGCCACGGCCCCACGCTGCTCCCACAAGCGGCTGGCTGCTGGCTTGTCTCTGTGGCCCCTGGGGGAAGGGGTGGGGTGAGGTGGCTCCATGCGCTGCCCCAGCACCATCCCCGCAGCTCCCATTGGCTGGAAACCGACCAATGGGAGCTGCGGGGGTGGCACTTGCAGGTGCGGGCAGCGCACGGAGACCCACTGCCACCCTTCCTCCAGGGGCCGCACACAGAGATGTGCCAGCAGCCAGTCGCTTCCGGGAGCGGCGTGGGGCCACAGCAGGCAGGCAGCCTGCCTGAGCCCTGCTGTGCTGCCGACTGGGAGCCGCCTGTGGTAAGCACCTCCCGGCTGGAGCCTGCACCTCGCACCCCCTTCTGGACCCTCACCCCCAACCCAGAGCTCCCTCCCAGACCCCGCACCCCCTCCCACACCCCAACCTCCTGCTGGGGCCCAGAGCCCTCTCCTGCACCCAAACTTCCTCCCAGAGCCTGCATCCCTCACCCTCTCCTGCATCCCAACACTCTGCACCAGCCTGGAACCCCCTCCTGCAAACAAACTCCGCCCCAGAACCCACGCTCCTCACCTTCTCTGCACCCCAAGCCTGGAACCCCCTCTGCACCAAACTCTCCCCCCAGAGCCCATGCTCCTCACCTTCTCCTGCACCCCAAGCCTGGAGCCCCCTCCTGCAAACAAACTCCGCCCCAGAACCCACGCTCCTCACCTTCTCCTGCACCCCAAGCCTGGAACCCCCTCTGCACCAAACTCCGCCCCCAGAACCCACGCTCCTCACCTTCTCTGCACCCCAAGCCTGGAGCCCCCTCTGCACCAAACTCCCCCCCCAGAACCCACACCCCTCACCCCTCACCCCTCCTGCCACCCAATCCCCTGCCCCAACCTCAGCCAGTGCACACCCCACAGTTGAGAATGTGACACTGATTTGTGACCATCCCTAAAGAATTTTGTATCTATAAACCGCAAATGACACTAATAAAAAGTAAAACTCATGAAATGTCCAGTGGCTTCTATGAGATTAGGTGCCGTGTGACCACATGATGCCTGCACCCTAACTCCCTCCCTGAGCTTGCACCCCAAACCCCTGCCCCAGGCTCAGCCTGGAGCCCCCTCCCACACTCTGAACCCCTCAGCCCCAGCACCCCAACCCCCTCCCCCAGCCCGGTGAAAGTGAGTGAGGATAGGGGAGAGCGAGCGACAGAGGGAGAAGGGAATGGAGTGAGCGAGGTGGGAAGGGGCAGGGCCTTGCGGAAGGGGCAAGGTAGATCCTGGGTTGATCTTAAGTTCAAAATGTGATCTTGTGCGTAAAAAGGTTGGGGACCACTGCTTTAAATGAACACAGTGCCACCTAATGGCTGAACCGTGTAATACAGTTTAGCATTCCGTTATAATAATAGTCCCTTCCGGCCTCAAAATCTATGAAAAATAGTCTTAAAAATCAAAGGACCTAGTTTAAATGACTCCGATCCTGAATGTTAGTCAAATAGACATTGCAAGGGAATCTCTGCAGTAAATTGTATTAATCCCCTCAGGCCACCAGAGGACACTGTTCAGACATAATTATCCATCCAAATAGTGAATTGGAAGTCTGATGGGAAGTGGTTTTAATAGTTCACTCATATCAGAACTGGAGTTTTGCTTTAAAGTTTTCAGGTCTCTCAGGCTCCCCACTCCCACCCCTGCCTCCTTACTCCCTCAGTGGAGTAATGTAGCAGCCACTTTAAGAACATAAGAACGGCCATACTGGGTCAGACCAAAGGTCCATCTAGCCCAGCATCCTGTCTTCCAACAGTGGCCAATGCCAGGTGCCCCAGAGGGAATGAACAGAACAGGTAATGATCAAGTGATCGATCCCCTGTCGCCCATTCTCAGCTTCTGACAAACAGAGGCTAGAGACACCATTCCTGCCCATCCTGGCTAATAGCCATTGATGGACCTATCCTCCATGAACTTATCTAGCTCTTTTTTGAACCCTGTTATAGTCTTGGCCTTCACAACATCCTCTGGCAAGGAAATCCACAGGTGGACTGTGCGTTGTGTGAAAAAAATTCTTCCTTTTGTTAGTTTTAAACCCGCTGCTTATTAATTTTATTTGGTGGCCGCTAGTTCTTGTGTTATGAGAAGGCGTAAATAACACTTCCTTATTTACTTTCTCCACACCGGTCATGATTTTATAGACCTCTATCATATCTCCCCACCCCCACCTTAGTCATCTCTTTTTTCAAGCTGAAAAGTCCCAGTCTTACTAATCTCTCCTCATATGGAAGCCGTTCCATACCCTTAATCATTTTTGTTGCCCTTTTTTGAACCTTTTCCAATTTCAATATATCTTTTTTGAGATGGAGCGACCACATCAGCACGCAGTATTCAAGATGTGGGCATACATGGATTTATATAGAGGCAAAATGATATTTTCTGTCTTATTTCCTATCCCTTTCTTAATGATTCCCAACATTCTGTTCGCTTTTTTGACCACCACTGCACATTGAGTGGATGTTTTCAAAGAACAATCCACAATGACTCCAACACAGCCCTTGTTTATGCCAGTGGAAGCTGATGTAGATCAGGTGTGAGTCTAGCTCATTGCAACCCATATCAGCATGCTGTGTAGAATGAAATCTGTGAACATAGTCACCTATTGAGTGCAATCACCTGTCCTAACTGCAGCATCATCCTCGAGGCCGCTGTTCCACATTAGTTACACTGCATTATGTAGTCACCATGTACAACAGCCAGAAGACAGCAGTACCTTTATTGTCTGCATTAACAGGTCTAATACACACAGCACCATGGCAGACCTACCTCTTACTTGATGGGCTTGGATAAAATTGATTGCTTTCTCTACTGAGCTAAAACAGACATGGTGATTATACTGAAAATCACTGGACGTGGAATGAATGGAGAACATCAGACACAGTGTAAAAAACCAGCCGATTAGCAGTAACCTCTGGTTTGAAACGGCTGTCACATTCCATAGTTGGCATTCTCCCAAAGACAAACTGATGAATGTGTTCAGAATGATTAACCTAAAAATTGGGTCAACCACATGCATTCATTGCCCTGATAAATGCAGAATAATATTTTACGATTAATGTTTAGTGTGATTGTTTTTTCCATCGTTATTAGCATTAACGGCATAATGAAGTGATGGTTCTTTTGCTTCATTCCCTTCCCCCTCCCCCAGATGATATAAGGTTGGAATTGCAGAACAACGCCGACATCATCAATCAGCTGAACACATTATCTACCCTGGCAGTAAATGTATCCTCCTGTGTGTCGTTTGATCGCATTCAGGTGGCAAAAAACAGAGAGGAGCTGGAAATGGTAGCTAAAGAACTTTTTTTGAGGAACGAACTTTTTGGAAGTAAGTGCCATGTTCAGTTACAGAAATGCCCATGTAATTAATGAATCAACCCTTTTTACCCTGTTCTCATGTGCAGTAGCCAAAGTGCAGTTCATGAGTCAAGTGCTATACATAGAGTTCTATATTAGGAAGACAATAGGTCCCAGCAAACAATGCTCAACCTGCAGTCTTCAGCCATGACCTATTGCATGGCCATGCCTCCTTATCACAGACGAGAGTGGGCTACAATCTGCTCCTTGTCATGCAGACTAAGTATAGGTAGCCCTTGGTATCCTGGCAAGGTGCCAGTATGGTCTTCTGTTGAGCACCTTGGGAACCCTTGGTGAATCTCCAGGATAGAGAGCTGTCCTCCAGATAGGCCTGTAGAGGAAAAGGGATATGTAAAGCAAGTACTATGAAGAGACCACACCTTTCTGTAGCAGATCATAATGTTCCTGAAATGCTTTAATGAAACCAAATAGCCCATTATTGTAGGAGACGTATATTGGCAGATGAGAACTACATTCATAAAAGTCAGATGAATTTGGCCCATTAACTTTTGGCTATCATATCAAGTAGGGAAAAAGAAAGGATCTTATGTGTGTCCTTGGTTTAGTTTTTAAAGGTATCGGAATGTGAGCTCAGGACTTTCTTGAAAGTCCCATAAACTGTTCTTTTTAAATATCCCATAATTCAGCCACCATTAAAAAAATCTCCCTTATCAACAGAAACGTTACTAATCTTAATAATGTGACGTATCAGTAGTTATTAAAACTGATTTCCTGTAAATCTATCACACATGAGATTTGATACTCTGTACATGGAATATTTATAGTTTTTCTAGTCGGGTTAGCTCTAAGACCAAGGTTTTCCAAAAGTGACTAGTGATTTGGGGTACCTCCAATACGGAGTGCTGACGTAGGAACAACTTAAAAGGGTCTGCTTTTCAGAGGGTGGGTTCTCAGCACCCAGAATCACCAGTCGATTTTGGAAATGTCAGCATAAGTACAGTGTGAACAACAACAGCTAACTCTACTTCGACATGCTTGATAGTGACAACAAACTGCATATCCACCTGAGCATAGAATCATAGAATCACAGAATATCAGGGTTGGAAGGGACCTCAGTAGGTCATCTAGTCCAACCCCCTGCTCAAAGCAGGACCAATTCCCAACTAAATCATCCGAGCCAGGGCTTTGTCAAGCCTGATCTTAAAAACCTCTAAGGAAGGAGATTCCACCACCTCCCTAGGTAACCCATTCCAGTGCTTCACCACCCTCCTAGTGAAAAAGTTTTTCCTACTATCCAACCTAGACCTCCCCCACTGCAACTTGAGACCATTACTCCTTGTTCTGTCAGCAGTAGGCTCTTTAGTTAAAAGACTGTTGGGTTTTAATATGCAAAAGGGTTATAAAAATGAGAAGTTCAGATTTGATACTTATATGTGGCACTATCCTACTGCAACCATTGTTGACTGAAAAATAAACTTCACTTTGTTTTCTCAAGGTGTCATTTTCAAGCTACCATCAAGCAGTAGCAGACAGAGGAGAGCAACTCCCAGCAGTCTCTCCCTTCCTCCACTGGTCAATTACACCATCCGAATGAGCAGCAGGATTTCCCAAACGACAAATAGGATCAGGGAGAGGATCTGGACCGTGGGCCCACATAATTCAGCCTCGCAGAGCCAGATCTACAGCCGAGCCTTTATCTATATCCAGGACAGTATCGAGAGAGCAATCATTGAGTTGCAGACTGGGAAGAGTCCAGAGGAAATAGCTGTTCAAGTCCAGGCCACTCCCTACCCCTGCTACAATAAGGACATGTAAGTCCATGAGCTTTTAGTTGTTTAAAATGAAACAATCATAGAATCATAGAGCTGTAGGGCTGGGCGGGACCTCAGGAAGTCAGCAAGTCCATATCCTTGCACTGATGCAGGACCAAGTAAACCTAGGCCATCACTGAGAGGTGTTTGTCTACAGCGTTCGTAAAATCATCCAGTGATGGGGATTTCACAACCTTCCTTGGAAGCCTGTTCCAGAGCTTAACTACTCTGATAGCTAGAAATTTTTTCCTAATATCTAACCTAAATCTCCCTAGCTGCGGATTAAGCCCATTACTTCTTATCAACGACAATGACTTGCAGAACATGTTACACATTAGCAGGATAATTACAATGGTTGGGACTTACCGGTTTCCTCGAAGCCATGCTCCTATGAAAAGAAAATCATAATAGAAAAAGAAAATCTTTATGAAGATTTAAAGAAATATTTTTTTGTTGTTTTAAAGGATCCAGGATGAGACTCTGGCCCTACCGAAATCAATGGCAAAACGCCCAATGACTCTAGTGGGGCGAGGCTTTCACCAGAGTGCTTTGTCTCTTCATAACACTATAAATATGTGAATCATCATAATTCCTGTAGGAAGTACTGTAGGTGAAAATTACTATCCCCATTTTAGAGACAGGGAAACTGAGGCATAACGAGTCACTGGCAGAGCTGGGATTAGACTTCAGGAGTCTTGGCCTATTCCAGTAGGTGTATGAATGCAGATAGTAGGTTAGAGCTGGGAAACTCATCTATTGAGCAAAAAAAAGTCCGTAAATTTATGAGCCTAAGTATGAGCTTTAAGTTACTTGACATTACTTCAAGTCGCAGTATTTATTATTTGTTCCAGCAATTCCAGTTTAGGCACAGTTCAGAGTGTGCAGTTCTGCTATATATGCCTCGCTCTCAGGTGCTGCAAGAGCTATAGAGGAGATGAGGTTGTAACCCTCCTCTCACTGTGATGTTCCCCTCTGGTGTTATCCAGACCGGTGAGCTGCTAGGTCTCTCCAATCCTTGACTCTGGGAGCCAGCCTTACCCTGCTCTGCTGTGAGAACCCCCCCTCCTGGGCTGTTCACACACAGCCTCCGGCATGTAAGCTGCTCCTTGGATTGTGCAACCGAATGACACTAGCCAGTATCTCCGGTCCCAGACACAACCCTAGGAACCTCCGTCTTGCAGAGCCCAGTTATACCTGCTGGACGCTGCAAGCTTATATGAGTTCATCAATTTAACAAAGAAATTGATATGTACCAGGCTTGTTATCCCATGGGAAGTCTCTGACACACTTCAAACCGAACGCACTGCTTCAGGTTGAATAAACAAACGGATTTATTAACTACAAAGATCGATTTTAAGTGATTATTAGTCAAAGCACAACAAGTCAGATTTGGTCAAATGAAATAAAAGCAAAACGCATTCTAAGCTGATCTTAACACTTTCAATGTCCTTACAAACTTAGATGCTTCTCACCACAGGCTGGCTGGTTGCCCTTCAGTTGCTTGGTGGTGATGTCTGTAGATGGAGGTGGAAGAGAGAGAAAGAGCATGGCAAATGTCTCTCCCTTTTATCATGTCCTTTCTTCCCTCTTGGCTTTGCTCCCCCCCCCACCCCCGAGTCAGGTGAGCGTTACCTCATCACAGTCCAAAACTGACTCACTCGAGAGTCCAACAAATCCTTTGTTGTTGCCTAGGCCAATGTCCTTTGTTCCTGTGAGGCTGGGCTGGGTTTGTCCCATACATGCCCTGATGAGGTGTGAACTGCCCCTCTGCTTCTGGAGAGTTTTTGCCTGGGCTTGCTTTAATCCATGAGGACACATTTTCAGCCTCATAACTATATACATGAAATTACAACCTGTAACATTATTATAACAACGATTACTATAACATTACCATAACAACAATGCTCAGTGAATCATGAGCCTTCCGAAGACACCCGACATGACAAACTTTGCATTGGATACCACGCAATCATTTTACAAGGATGAACATGGGGGTTCTGGGGGTTCCCCGAGGTACAGAACGTCACAGCCTAAATATGAGCTTTAAGTTACTTGATATTATTTCAAGTCTGACTATTTGTTATTTGTTCCAGCAATTCCAGTTTAGGCACAGTTCATAGTGTGCAGTTCTGCTATATATGCCTTTCTCCCAGGTGATGCAAGAGCTATAGAGGAGATGAGGTTGTAATCCGCCTCTCAACAATGATGAGGGGAGACAGATGAGATTCCAGTGCACTGAGCTGTCAGGGTTAACTGCCTGTTATACCAAGTGGTGCAGTGTGAATGGTGTATGAACCAGAATGAGTCTTGATAAACAGACTGGCACAGAAGTAAGGAGTTTTGGATTCTGAGCACCTTGAGCCAGATCTCAGCTGGTGTAAATCAGCATAACTCAGCTGACTTCAATACAGCCAAACCACTTTATCTGAGTGGTCTGGCCCCTGGGTGCGACAGTTATGATAAGAAATGGAATCCTGGGATTGTGATGTCTCAGAATTATTACAGAGGCGGCATCCAAGCTGGGTAAAAGCATGTGTGAAAAGCCATTTTCAATGTATTTTAAAGCAGTGAGGGATGTTCAGTGCGGCATGTTGGCTTGGACACTCATTCTACAGAGGAAGTATAACTGACTCCACTCGGGCAACCGAAAGGATTGAAAGGGTTAGGCAGGGGTGATGTCCCTAGCCTCCGTTTGCCAGAAGCTGGGAATGGGTGACAGGGGACGGATCACTTGATGATTACCTGTTCTGTTAATTCCCTCTGGGGCACCTGGCATTGGCCACTGTCGGAAGACAAGATACTGAGCTAGATGGACCTTTGGTCTGACCCAGTATGGCCGTTCTTAATGCAGAACATTTCATACTAAAAGCATGAGTTTGTACCACTTGAGCTAAAAATCTAGCTGTATCCTGGAGGACGCTTGTTAACCTTGTATGTTGATCAGAGAGAGAGAGAGAGAGAGAGAGTTGTATTCTCCTAAATATAGGTTACAATAAGATAATTCACATGCAAATGGTCTGCCACCTTATTGTGACTGTGAAGTGGTCAGGAATAGTTCAGACAAAATGTCAATTATTTACGGCAAAAATATGGATTTTTATTGTTAAATCATTATGTTGTATGATGAACTATTTCCTGGAGCACTTAGTATTGAGTTGTATGCTGCTTTTCTCGCATTCTTGCTGCCAAGAAAACAACTCACCTTCACAATTCTCTTTCCCCCACCTGGAAAGTTCAGGAGATGCCATTTCATTCAATTATTAAAATACCCAGGAACTGTGGAATGACGCTGCAATAGAAGCTGTTATAAAGTCAACATTCATCAACTGCTACCACTTAGTTACCATTTTACAGGCAGAGTTGTGGCAATGTCATATGTCATCGTACCGTAACATTTGGAAACTGCTGAAATTTGGAGATGTGGTTGACGTTCTTTTTAGTTGAAAAATGCAGTTTTATCGAAATCAAAACATTTCATGAAAATGGGTTGATTTTTATGACATCTTTGAGTTTTCAACGAAAACAATTCAGAACAAAATGAAATTTTTATTTAATTTGAAATAGTTTCATTTGAGACTTTTTGCAGAAATAATATTGGCTTTTTTCACCAGAAAGGGAACATGCTATATGTTCATTAAAGTTAATCTACTGTGGAAAAACAATAAGTTAATAATCCTGTTTTCAAATACAGTAGGTTCAATTTACTACCACTACTACTTCCTTTTGAGCGGAAGGAAAGTCTGCTGACTAAAGCATACGACTGGAGGTCATGAAACGTGGATTCTAATGCTGGTTCTGTCACAGTCTGACACTGGGCAAGACACGTAGGCCACAATTTTCAAATGTGGGTGTCAAGTCAGGCACCTGAATCCATAAATAGGCAGGGAAATAAGCAACCTGATTTTCAGAAATGGTAATCATCTGCTGACTGTATTGACTAACTTCATTCGGAGTCATGAATTCCCAGCACTTTGGATTTAGGTGACTAACTTTAGGCACACAGTTTTGAAAATGTTGGCCTTAATCTCTCTGTGCAGCAGTTTCCCCAGCTGTAAAATCAGACTAATAATACTTACTTACATGATAGCAGGGTAAAAAGGGTTAATTCATTTATATTTTTAAACTGTTTGGAGGTTCTTGGCTGGAAGATCCCATGTAAGTGCAAAATATCCTTATTCTAATATTAATTATACTCTACATTTAAAAATATGAGCATGGTTTTCCTCTGCAAAGAGTATTAGTTTGAGAAGTATATTCATCTAGCACATTTTCCATTCAGCTAAATCCTGCATTTGCCTTTTACAGGTTCTTAAGCAGTGTGACCTACTCTCTTCCATTTGCTCTGATGGCTGCCTGGTCACTGTTTATAGCTGCTTTTGTGAAAAAGCTTGTTCAAGAGAAAGATCTAAGGCTTTATGAGGTACATTACTGAAATGATGACTAGATTTTCTATCTAGAATGTAGCAGATAGATGATGTGACATTGACTGGAGCGGCACACGTGTTAAAAGCCCCGTTTTCAATGTATAAAATGCACATGTTAAACATGTAAATGTATAGAGTCAATGAAATGAATTAATCACAGTTGAAGGGAAATCACTTACTTTCTTTGTTAAAATGAGAGCTGGGGGCTGACTAGCGTTTCGGCAAATAAACCAACTCTTCTGCTGCGAGTTTCCATTTGGGTGGGTGGGGATGACAAGTTGTCGATGCGTTATTAGAGGGTTTTTTCAGTGAGGAATGGGGGACAGCTATGTGAAATGTTCAATTCCAACCTAAAATCAACTGACACACAGCCGGGGTTCAGGTTTAACCTGTGTTTCTGAACTTGCTGCAATGGTTTGCTGGAGCTGCTCTGTTTCTGTAAACTGTCTCGCAAAGCTTTTGTCATCTTGATTTTTCATGAAAGGTCGCTCAGGGCAATCTAGTCACATAAGTCTCATGGCTTGTCTCTTGTGTCCCTGATTGGACCCAGACCCCATGTGATCAGGAGGGTTTGGCAAACTCAACAGACACAATGTTCCCTGGGTATCTAAAGGAGAGGCTGAAACTGGGGCTGGCCCCCAGGCAGTAGAATGCCCCAGGCATCGTATTTTACGTCATCTCTAGCGAAAGGGAGTTCTTCGCTCATCGCACCTACCAGAGGGAAAATACTGCATTGAAAGCAAAGTGAAGCTCTTTTCCCTACCATAATTTAATTGGATTTTCAAAGTGAACATGTACGACAGCCTGGAGAGCCAAAGGGCTTTTGCAAACCTAACCCTCAGCAATCAACAAGAACTCAGATCTGTTCCTGTTACCATTCCCATGGAAACAGCTGCTGGATCACCAAAAAATGTCTTAAACTAATGGACACTTACAAACATTGAAGGAAATTTAATGAGCTTTTTTTTTTAAAAAAAAAACCCCAAACCAATTAATTGATTGATCTAATTGATCGCAGCTTATTCTGATGCCATTTTCCATGGGAACTAAAGTAGCTACAGGCTTGTTAGAAATGTAACCAATCGCATCAGTTATAGAAGAGAGCTGTGAATCTGGTTTCTCTTGCAGCACATAATAGTCTTAAGCTCCTAAAGCCGAGAGGGCCAGATTCACAGCTGATCTAAATGAGTGAGTCTTTGTTGCAGCTGGGTCTATTTACACCAGGCGGCTCTGGATTTCTAGTGTTCGGTAAGAGGGAAATGGGGAAATTGACTTTTTCGTTTACAATGAGCTCATTGGCTGAGATTTTAAAAGTGTCATTGCAGTGAAACCACTCACTAGTCTTTTAAAATATACCCAAAATGTTTTAGAAAAGCAACAAATACGGTTATACTAGAGGCTAATGTTAGTATTTGCATTGGATTTTGGGGGCCATATACACCTTCTGGAACATGGCACTCTTGTACTGGACTGTTCTGCAAACACAGGATGGTCCGAAGATGCAAATTTGCTAGGCCACCCTGGTTTATAAGTAGAGCATATGCCAAAATCAGAGAGGGCATGCTCTAATTTCATGCACTATCCAGAGTGTGAGAAGAGTATGTTGAAGTATTTCAGTGACAAGTATATAATCAGAAATCTCTCTTAATAAACAGCTGTCCTTTTTCTGCCTTCCTTTCCATAGTACATGAAGATGATGGGTGTCAACTCCAGCAGCCATTTCATTGCCTGGTTCATTGAAAGCGCCACCTTCCTTCTAATCACAGTCACTTTTCTCATCATTATACTGAAAGCTGGCAACATCCTGCCCAAAATCAATGTGGTGATCCTGTTCCTGTACCTCATGGACTACAGCCTCTCCATAATAGCCATGTGCTACCTCATCAGTGTCTTCTTCAACAACACCAACATTGCCGCCTTGGTTGGCAGCCTTATCTACAGCCTCACCTTTTCTCCCTTCATTGTGCTGCTGGTAATTGAGAATCATTTGAGCTTCTCAGTGAAGAGTCTGCTGGTAAGTTTTTTTTCTCATTAAAATAAAGGGGTGGGAGTGTTTGGGAGCAGACATTTGCTTCTGGTGCTCCCAAATGAATGTGAGCCAGGTGGCTTCATTCTAGACTCTGTTTATGGACATCACCAAGCCACTGCACAACGTGACGCAAAGTAGACTTCTCCAGGACTGGCAGGTTCTGATCAAGAGCTACCCACGGCTAGAATAGCAAGGCTGTTATGGATAGAAATGAGGGGCTCTGGCAGAGCTTTAAGGGAAGGTTGCTGACTTCATTACACCTGGTGCTGCCAATTCTTTAATTGCACAAACCTCCATTTCCCCTTTACATACTAGTGAAAACAGAACTCAAGAATTATAATGTAATGCTTGCTCCAAAAGAGAAAAAACAGGATGATCAGTTCTTTTCTTAACTGAGATATGGAATGAAAAGACTTAGCAGGAGGGGCAAAACATCTCACTGACTAACCCATCTCTGTCCTGCAATGGAAACCTCAGATCCTGCACTCCATTTGGATCCTACAATGTAAAGCAGTTACACCCAAATCTTCAAATGCATTTAGGCTCCCAACGTCCACTGATTTCAATTCAAATTGGGAGCCTAAATACCTCTGAGGATCTGGGCCTTAGTGTCATTGTGGCATTCAGGAGTACCTTTCTCATTGCCTGGACTGTATAAAGTACAAGGCATTAGTCTCATAAGTAAAAACCTCCTACTGGAGAAAAATTTTTCTCTGGAATCATAGATGTTTAGGTTCCAAAAGCCAAATTCATTGCTTGCATAAGCAAACATAAGTCCACAGAATTCAGTGGATTAATTTTGCCCCGTGCTTCAAGTAATTCTGACTGCCTGATTAACTTGCAAAGTTGCAATTTTTCAAAAAATGTTATCGACCAAAATCCTCTATTTGTGACTACTTCTTGCTTAAGATATCTAACTATCTGATTTTTGAGTACAAATGCATGTTTTTGCACAAAGAAGCAACTGCATATGCAAAATTATAGAGACCATTTTAGAGACCAACACTGAAAATATTGTCAAGAATGTGTTGGATCCAGTGCTCACTCAAGTCAGGGGAAAGATTTGCATCCACATCTCTGGCCACTGGATCAGGCCCAATGAAGGTTTTTTTTTGTGAATTCTTCAGTAATTTTGTTTTCCAATTTGTTCCACAGAGCCTGTTGTCCCCAACTGCATTCAGTTATGCAAGTCAGTACATTGCTCGTTATGAGGAACAGGGCATAGGTATGTAGGGCACATATGAAACTAAGTTTTGCTCCTTCACGACTGTGATACTTCATCAACATATTTCACAATATATTCTTTATATCTTTACTTCAGGCCTGCAATGGGACAATATGTATAGATCACCAATGACTGGCGACAATACTTCTTTTGGCTGGATGTGCTGGCTAATTCTGATAGACTCTTTCATCTATTTCATTCTGGGCTGGTACATTAGGAACGTTTTCCCAGGTAAGAATGCAAAGGATTACAAGCATCTGCCACGCAGTCTCTCTTGAAAATTATAAATCAGCCCTGGCGGATTCCAGAATTCATGGGAGTGGGTAGATCTGTACTCGGAGGCACCCTCCATTTGTGGATCACGGAGGCGCGATTTGCTTTTTAATTTTATGTGACACAAAGTAATAACTTAGGGGGTGTCCCTGGGTTCCAGTTGTGACTGGGTATCTGAGAGGAGTAATGAACCTGTGACAGGGTGGCGCAGCAGCCTAGAAAGGGTTAGGGGGTCCCTGCCGGTCACATGGCTAGGTGGGCTATATAGGAAGCTAGGCTGGGGAAGGCTGCGTACTCTTTTCCCCTGGCTGATGGAAGCGAGGGAAAAGCCTTTGGGGACGTAGCCAGCATTTGTCAGTGGAGTTGTTTTATTTTGTGTCCTACGTCTCCTTTCATTTCACACAATAACTCATGCCCTGAGGCAAGGGGCTTTAAAGGACTTCGGTGTAGTGTTTGTTTCCCTTCCCTGGCTGGTGAAAGGGTCTATCAGTGCACAGTCACCTACAGTGGGCCTGGGCAGAAAAGTAAAGTGCTCCATCCATCTGACTATGAAATTACTCAGGATAATATATTACCCAATACTTCCTACTATGCAATCAGAGAAAAATCCTGTATAGGAGTTACCAATAGTACACGTGGGCATCAAGGCGAGAATAAACTCCTTCGGACTTTATCTTTGCCATTCATCCGTGCACAGTCGCAGCTAATACTTTCTGTACGATGCCCACGAGCAAATACTTTAATTTGTTTCTTTCCTTCTTTTTTTGTTTGTTTATGGTTGCAGGAAAATATGGCATGGCTGCCCCATGGTATTTCCCATTGCTCCCGTCCTACTGGGCCGAACGCTACGGTTACATACCATTATGGAATGAGAAAAGATGCAGCCTCCTCTTCACCAAACTCTTGCTAAGAAAAGAGGCTGCATTCACCAATAAGATGTGTACGTGCATACTAGAATTGTTAATGATGGTAATCCAAGCAAGAGCTATATGAAGCTAAGTTTACAAAGGGGGGCGCCATGTCGTGTGTAGGCAATGTTTGTCCAGAGGGCACACTTAACAAGTTCATTCCTGTACTAGAGATATTGCTGGTTGCGGTGGTAGCCCAGTTTTTCAATGTAAGGGATATCTCTGAAACCTTTCCTTATCTAGAACCAGAATGACCTTGTTAAGTACACCTGCTCTACCACGTCTATGTGCATACTTGACACTGGCACATGCAATCTTAGAAGTGTGCAGTTACCTAGTTTGGGCATGCAAATGCAGGTTTGCCTTTGGCAAAAGGGATGCGTGTATTTAAAAGCTTGCTAGGTTTACCTAAGATACAGAAATATGGGTTGCTTAGTATTTTTAGCATGCCCTATGCTTGTTTTAGGGAATACCTTAAATTCTGCAAAGTTGTGCTAATATTATTTAGTTAACTACAGGCCTAACGAAAAACCCCTTCCATTGACTTCAGTGGGTGATGGATCCAATCCCACAACTGCTATCAAGCCATAGTGCTTACTGCTTTGAGAAATCGTATGAAAACCAGTGGGATTCTTCTCACTCTGCTTTGTAGCAAGTGTTTTCAGGATCAGGACCTAAGGCGTTATGTCAGACAAGGGATTACGGGTGGCAGGACATAATTCCATATCTTGCATCTGAAGAAGTGAGGTTCTTACCCACGAAAGCTTATGCTCCCAATACTTCTGTTAGTCTTAAAGGTGCCACAGGACCCTCTGTTGCTTTTTACAGATTCAGACTAACATGGCTACCCCTCTGATACTTAATTCCATATCTGTTCCTTTTAATCAGTTTGTAACATAAACTTCTTTAGTTTGTCTTCTTCAGAAGCATCTGAGCTCAGAGCCAGGATCTGCTGAGTTTTAGTCCTCACTCTTACTCCCCCCTGGGGCCTAGGGCAAGTCACTTCACCTCTTTGTAAGGCTGCGTCTACACTAGAGACCTTACAACAGCAAGCTGTACCGCTGCAGCTGCACCACTGTATGGCCTCCCATGTAGCCGCTCTATGCCAATGGGAGAGAGCTTCATTAATTTCATATATAATTGAATTAAACCACCCCCAATGAGCGGCGGTAGCTATATGGGTGGGAAAGCGTCTCCCAACGACACAGCTCTGTGCACATCGGTGCTCTGTGCTCCTGTCGGTGAAACTTACATTGGCCGGGGGTGTTTTTTTTCACACCCCTGACCGAGAAGAGTTTTACCAACAAAAGTGTTAGTGTAAACATAGCCTCAGTTTCCTTGCGTGTAAAATGTGGTTAACACTGTAACCCTTCCCTACCTTCCTGACAGGGGTGTTGGACAAACTGATTGATTAGTGAAGATGGGTTAAACACTTCGTGCTTATATAACGCTTTTCGTGTTCCTAGGGTGCTTATTATTTCAAATAATGGCTTTTTATAATATGAACAGGAATAGCAGCAGCTAAAGTAATGAGAGTACAATGCAGACAGTTAAATTAGCATCATTATTGCTACTAATGATAATAATTAATTTTTACAAAAAAGTGCCTAGAGGCCCCAACCATGATTGTGCCCCCACCCCCAGCGAGGCCAAATGAGAGACAGGCCTTGTCCTAAGGCGCTCACCCTTCAAACAGTCAAGAAAACAAAGGGGGTGGGGGGAAGCAGAGGCACAGCAAGTGGAAGTGTCTTGAGCAAGGTCGGTCATCAAACCATGAATAGCGCCAGGGTGTCTTGACTCCCAGTTAAGTGCCCTACCCACTCGACACACCCTCCCTCCTCAGACTGATGTGTATTTATTGAGCATGATTTGCGTTAGGTGGCATGGGAGGCATGGGCATGGGGCCACTTATAAACAGATTAATTTGTACTGGTATGTGTTATTATAAGCTGTAGAGAGACAAGGCGGGGGAGATAATATCTTTTGTTGGAACAACTTCTGGTGGTGAGAAAGAGACTCTTTTGAGCCTCACGGAGCTCTTCTTCGGGTCTGGGAAATGTAGTCCAAGTGTTACAGCTAAACACACAGTGGAACAGATGGTTTAACATAAGTAGTTAACACACATTTCCAGGGCCATTCAAGGTGAAATGGCCCATTGACAACCCTCCAGTCATAGGGAGGAAAGGAAAGGGTGTGAGGGAAAGGCAGCTTGCTGGGCTGTGGGGGGGTTGCGTGGATTATAGATTGCTGTAATAAACCATAAATCCACTAGTGTCTCTGTTCAGCCCGTGAATTTTAGTGTCTAGCAAAGTTACGAATGTAGGCTCCCAGGCTTGTCCTTGGAAGGTGCTGTGCAGGTTTCCTTTGAGGACGAGGACTGAGAGGTCCGATATGGAGTGATCGTTTTGTGAGAAATGTTCAGCCCAGGTGACAGGGTGCTTTTGTCTTTTATCATTTTCCTGTGAGAGTTCATTGGAGAGCGCAGTGATTGTCTGGTTTCACCCACATCGTTGGTGTTGGGGCATTTAGTGCACTGGATGAGGTATACCACAAGCTGTGATAGGCATGTGTAGGACCCATGAACCTTGAAAGGTGAGTTGCCGGAGGGTATTGATCATCATAGCAGTGGAGCTGTGTCTGCAGTTTTTGCATCTGTTGTTCTGGCAGGGTCTGGTGCCGCTTTGAGTTGCTGTGTCCTGGTCTGTGGGGAGCTTGCTTCTGAGGATGAGTTTGGAGAGGCTGGGGGTCGTTTGAAGGCCAGAAGAGGGGGTTCAGGAAAGATGTCTTTTAAGATGTGGTCCCCATCGAGTAGGGGTTGTCTGGGTTCCAGTGTGGGGTGATAGGACCAAACACGGCTACAACACGGCATACAATAATGGACGTTTTAAGCTGTAGGAAGTTAGAGGGAGAAATATTGGAACATTCAAAAATGATGCAAATACCAGGAAATGTTCCCAAGTTTTCAGCTGACAAGAATATACGTTTCTTTATTGTTCTTTATAAAAAGCCCTATACCTTTTCTCGAGAAAAAGGTCCATAGCCTCATATATAAAGTCATCAGTTATCTCTTCTGATTCTTTTTTTAGATGTCAAAAGTGCCCTTCCTCCTAACCTCGAGCCTGAACCCCCCAACCTCACCGTGGGAGTCTCTCTTCATGGAATAACAAAGACCTATGGCTCCAAAGCTGCAGTTGAGAACCTCAGCCTGAACTTCTATGAAGAAAACATCACCTCTTTGCTGGGGCACAATGGAGCTGGAAAAACAACGACAATGTACGTCTCTTTTGAAGTGTGGTTATTTGATACTGCATCAAATGGGTCTGTGTCACTAGTGGGGATGAGTGAAAGAACAAATGGGAGTTCTCAGCGTTATAAGGGCTGGATAAGATGTCTTCTTTGATTTGGTCTTTTTGTAATTATCTTATATGGTGTGCCTTGCTCTTTGTCTGTCCCCTCTGTTATAGATAAGGGTGTCTTTCTACTTTGGAGTCTGACAGTACTGGTTAAGAACATTTTAACAGGGGAAAGTGATCTCTCCTGATATTGAGAAAAATGAATTAAAAGCCATAATAGTCATTGGATGCTTCCTAATCTAATGGAATTCCTATAATATTACACAGCACAGCCGTGGCTGCAAGTTCAATGGCATTTTGGTGCCCATGGCAACTTGCTCCCGAAAGCAGTGGTTGATTGGCTCGTATCCCAGGCTGCAGCAGTATTGGGAAGAAGCTTAATGGCTGCATATTCAAATGAAAAGCAAATGAGTCTGCTGGGCTGGGAAGAGCAATGGGATAATCTATTGGCCTTTCAGTTCTGCCAGGTCTGCATGTTTTCATTATTAGGATTTTTAACTAACGAATCTTAAAACAGACCTGTAGGACTGGAATCCCCCTGCGTCCAAGCTGTGCTCAGCATTATGATGGGATGATGTGCCCCCCAGAGAACTGTTTACACCTCTGGAGCTGTGAGCTGGTCTGTGCAGAATCCAGGCATGAGTAAGAGCAGCCTAAGGAATCATGCATCACAACAAGAGCAATGTAGCACAATGGAACTCCACCCCACAATTGACATTCATCCGGCTCCCCAAACATGCCCCCTATGCTGGACTAGGATGGAGTCTGATTGTTCCAGGAGCAGCTCCATCAGTCACACAGGTGTCTAGGGTAGAGTGTATGAAACCCAGAATTCTCCACTGTAAGTCCACCTCTCTGGAGTCCTATGCTGCAGCCTTAACACAAGGCCCTCCTTCCTCCCTTCCACAACACCCCAGCGATAGGCTGGAACCGAAGCACAGCATAACAAACCGTGCAACAACTGAAAGGCCCAGGAATGACTAACCTGTAGGCGTTACGCGGGCAGTACATTAAGCTGATAAGTAAAGTTATCCCTAGGAGGACTGAACCCACAAAGGCAGACACACGGTTATGACTCAACAGATTACAAATTCATCCTGTATCCTCCGAGAAGCTCACAGTGACAGATGGTGTGAGAGTAATCGTAGTGACTTCCTGGAACTTGACAGCTGGGGCAAATTCTGACAGGGGTGAGCGGGGTCACAGGTTCCTTTCTTTTCCTTTCTTAAATGCAATTAAGGGAGGGTTTGGAGTCCCAAGGGAATGAAGAGCTCGTGCGCAGGGCTTAGTAGCAACTGGGAAGGCCAAGGGGCAGCTTGAGAAATAGCTTCTCCTTTTAAACCCTATAGGAAGTCTCTGAAAGCGACCAATATTGTCTAAGTGATCATTCTGGGGAGAAAGTACTTGTCTCGGTTCCATTGGGTATTGCTGGGTAGGTAATTATTTGCCTGAACTAACCTACTGGATAGAGACCTGCACTACATGAGGTGCTCATTGTAGGTATATTGTCTGGAAGTCTATGATTTCCTCTCTTTCTTGCTAAGAACGGCAATGAACTCAGTGAACTCTCACTTTCAAAGCCAATGTGGTTACCAGCAATTTGGAGGTCACTAGATAGTGCAGCTAAAACTCTCTTAAAATTTAGAGTGATCTTCACAATGTTTTTTTCAGTAACTAAACAGCAGCTCGGGGTCCATATTTATCTAGGTGTGGGGTAAGCCCGGTGGCCTGACGGCAGAGTAATGTGCTTCCACAAAGAGGATCTGAGTTCAGAACCTGAACTTTGGCCCCTCGACTCTGGGCCGGCAGACCCTGAGTATGTTGCCGGTATAAAATAATCCTTTTATGGGCTCCCCAGCTATCTCGGAGACAAAGAAGCAGAGTCGACAGGCTCTGAAGGGAGCTGTCTTGTCCTCATTGGCTGAAAGGAGCGTTGCCATGACGTGGAGTCTTTGTGATTGGCAACGGGGGAGGGATAAAAAGGCGAAGTGGGGATACCTATTGCTCCCTTTCTCTTTACCTGGCTGCACAGGTCAGTCCAGTCTTTCCTCATGCTGTAGGCCCCCAGAGGCATCTGGAACTTCCCCTTGGCAGCTGGAATGTGTCTGCCTTGCACTAAATCAAGGAGAGTTAAATTAGGGGTCCCGCTAGGGGAATTCTGCTAGGCGCTCAGCGGAGCCCCTGGGGAACAGAATCTCCGCATTTGTTTACACCATTTTCTTTTTTCTCCCAGATCTATTTTGACAGGGCTGTTTCCTGCATCATCAGGCACGATATTTGTTTATGGCAAAGATATCAGGACCGATCAGGACCTCATCAGGAAGAACATGGGTGTCTGTATGCAGCACAACGTGCTATTTAGTTACCTCACTGCCAAGGAACATTTGCTGCTCTATGGCTACATCAAAGTCCCGCACTGGAGTGAGCAGGAGCTGGATGAGGAAGTGAAAAGGTCTGATAATGGGGATGTCACACTCCCTCAGCATATGTCACCTACAGTGTTCTTGCATGTTAACGCAGAGTGTTGCTATAAGAGTCACCACAAGCTGTTGGACTCAATGCAGGAATCACTGGGAAAATTCTACAGCCTGTGTTAAGCAGGAGGTCAGGCTAGTTATTATAGTAGTCCCTTTTGGTCTAAAATTTTTGGATCTAGGAAAACATGGTCCCTGTCCCAAGGAACTTATAATCAACTGTAGATAGTCTTCTTGATGAGATTCCCCATTATGGTTCCAGCTACTTTGCACCACTCCAGAGACAGGGCTCCAATGAGCCAGCTACAATGGGTTTATAGCTGCTTTGTGTCACCAAACCATGCAAAGCATCAGGAACGTACCAGTGAATCTGGCGCTTTGTGTTCTCCAGCCGCAGGATCCTGCCCTTAACCTTGACGTGTCCGATGGAATTTTTGAAGCATCCTAAAAAAACAACAAAAAACCCTGTGTCTGAGCGACATGTTAAACTATCATTCTGCATTATGACAACTCTGCGTAGCAGTCCATGCCTGAGCAGTTTTTCATTTGCGTTAATGTTGCTTGATGCATTCAGATTCCCTTCCTTTTGCTAAATAACTGAACTGCAGCCTTTGGGGGCTTTTTGTGTGTTTTGAAGGACTCTGAAGGATACTGGCTTGTACAACCATCGTCACAAACTAACTGGCTCCCTATCAGGAGGGATGAAAAGAAAACTGTCTATAGCTATAGCTTTCCTTGGTGGCTCAAGGGTCGTGATCTTGGATGAACCAACCACCGGTGTGGATCCATGCTCTCGGAGGAGTATTTGGGAGATTATATCAAAAAATAAAAAAGGTACTGTAAAGAGACTCAGGGTAGCGTTTTTCAAATGCACCCAAGTGATTGAAGCTCCTAAGTGGCTACATCACTTTTGAAAATGGGACTTAGGGTCCTTAGTTGCTTTTGAAAACGTTACCCAAGATTCTTACACATGAAACTCCAGCAGCAGTAGTCACATTTAGAAACGGGGGCACTGGCAGTAAAAGTTACCCTTGATGCTAATGGCGGGATTAGGGTTGGTTGGAAGATGGTTGGATGTTCAAGAATGGGTGTGCGCAGGCTTGGCCGAGCAATTGTGTCCCTCATCCAGGCTCTGATCCAAAGCTCATTTAAGTGAATTAGAGTCTTCAGTGGGCTTTGGATCAGGTCCCCAGTCCTTGCAAAATATTTCCAGAAGAATTATAAACCATTCAACAATGAGGGAGCAATTTTCTCAAAGTCTTAATTAATTTAACAACTTCATGAAAGGGGCCTGACTGACAATCCGCATGATTCATGCCCGATCTTGTACTAGCACCTAAGTAACTGGTCTGAGGGCTGAATGTTTCAACCAGGCCAGACTCCTTCTCCCTGGGCTATGAAGTAGCAGCAGGACTGCTCCAGGGGCACTACTCCAGCCATAGGGATGGATGAAGCTACACAGC
The DNA here is from genome assembly GCF_002925995.2 of Terrapene triunguis. Taxonomy (NCBI): domain Eukaryota; kingdom Metazoa; phylum Chordata; order Testudines; family Emydidae; genus Terrapene; species Terrapene triunguis. The sequence continues at coordinate 64,903,308 of NW_020664413.1, read as the reverse complement.
CCAAGCACCTCTGGATCTATAGCTAGTGGAAGATCCATTGGTACCACCTTTCTCTGCCTCTCCAAAAACCTCCATGGACTATGGGATATGGAGACCACAAAGAGCTGGGCTTTGTGGGGAATAGGGTCTTTTCAGACCCTTGATTGGACCCTGTTCTCTTCTGCTAAATTCATTTTGAAAAATTAACTCTGCCACAGCACTAAGGGGAGTTTTCAGTTTCTTCCTAATGTTGCCTCTTAATCAACTCCAATATTAATTCTAGACATGTACATATGATATTCTATGCACTATCTGTAGCCCTCATTTGACTGTGTCTTTTCCCTGTACCACATATTTCAAAATCTCCATTTATTCTATCATGTGTCTTTGCTTTGTTTTCATATGCATTTTCCAGGCCGAACAATTATTCTCTCTACCCATCACTTGGATGAAGCGGAAGTTTTGAGTGACCGAATTGCGTTCCTGGAACATGGAGGACTCAAATGCTGTGGGTCTCCATTCTATCTCAAAGAAACGTTCGGTGATGGATACCACCTGACTCTCACTAAGAAGAAGGTTTGTAACTGTGTTGGAACTGAAGAAGTTTAGGCTGAAATTTTCAAAAATAACTGGTGGTTTTGGTTGCCCAATTTGAAATACCTTCAAGGGGCCTGAGTTCCATAGTATAACAGGATTGAGAAGAGAGAGGCAAATAATGGCATCCCATAAAAAATCAAGCGCACTATAGAAAGGTTGGTAGAAGGTCTTATCTACATGGTGGAAATTGACCAGAATAGCGATTCTGGAATACCTTCTCATGTATGGACCCTTTATTCCAGATTAAAAATGATATTATTCCAGAATAAAGTCACTTTTATTTCAGAAGAGTTCCCACTTGGGGAATTATTCTGGAATAGCTACAGTGGAATAGTTATTCCAGGGTAGCTTTGCCAGTCTGTGTTTCCCCAGACGAGCCATAAGTGGTGGAGTGAATCAAAATGAAATCTTGAGTCCTGATTCAGCACTTAACCACACTGGGAACAGGTAAAGGGTTTATGGGTGCCTTCCAGTCACGTGGCTGCTCAGGTGGGGTACAAAAGGAACAGGAAGCTGAGTCAAAGGGGAATTTAGGGAAGGGTGAGTCTTCTCTCCTCCTGGCTGTCTAAAGCAGGGAAAGCCTCTGGGAATCTTGGCCCAGTGTTTCTCAGCTTTCTTAGCTTGCACTCATGCTTATCCCTAAAGTAAGCTGGAAGGAAGGATCTCCAAAAGCAGATGAAGGTCCCACATTTAAAATCAATGGGAGTTGTGGTCCTGACCAGCCTCGGTGCTTTTGAAAATCTCAGCCTAGGCCAATGGGGCTTAAGCACTTGCTTAAAGTTAGGCACGTGCTGAAGTGCTTTTCTGAAAGGGGGCCTTTGTGAGCAAGGTTTTATTCTGGTATGCTGGGGACAAGAAAGAAAATAGTGGGATGTAACCAGAAAATAGAGAAATTCCCCAGGGGGTGGAGGATTTCCTTCGCCATGGCATCCCCACTTCTGATTACCAAGTAGCTGATCTTATTACTCCTGAGGGCATTCTGCGCCAAAAAAAAATAAAAATTCTGCACCAGAAAAATAAAAATTCTGCGCACAATATTTTAAAATTCTGCAAATTTTATTTGTCAAATAAATGTGGAGGCTCCAGCATGGCAGTGCAGAGCACAGGCCACTGGCTGCACAGAGGTGGGAGATCACTGTGCAGCGCCCCCCGGGACATGGACTCAGCAGTGAGGCTGGACCCAACCCTGACACAGCGCAAGGACTGGTCTTGCCCCAGAAACACCGCAGGGCCCTGCCCCTCTGTGCCAGGTGCACCAGGTGTGGGCAGGCAGGCTCAGCAAGGCAGGATCCAAGTGTGGAGGGGCTTAGTGTGGGGGGGATCCAGGTGTGGGTTGAGAGGGTTCTGTGTGGGGCAATCTGGGTGTAGGTGACATAGTGGGAGATCCAGGTGCAGGGGGGATCTGGATGCACAGGGACTTGTTGGGGGGTTCTGGGTGAACGGTATTGGGACTCTGCAGGGGTGTCCAGGTGAAGGTGGTTGGGGATCAGCAGGAGGGGTCTGGGTGTGGGTGGCTTGTCAGGGTGGTCCAGGTGCAGGGGGAGTGGGGCTCATCGGGAGGGGGTTCTGAGTGTGTCGGGGTTGTGAGACTCGGCAGGAGGGTCTGGGTATGAGGAGGTCTGGATGCACAGGGGTTGGGCGAATGGGGGAGCAGCTCCCCGTACAGGAATCCCTCCCCCTGCAGCTGAGGAGCGATGGGTGCAGGAAGTGGGCATTCGGGGAGTTTGCAGAGCTTCCTTCAGCTGGGGGAGAAATCTGGTGGTGGATCTGACCCAGCCTCAGATGCGGTGGAAGGGAAGAGGAAGTCCCATCCTCCCCTGCCCAGCCGGGACTAGCGGCTGAGCCTACAGGGTAGGAGCCACCAGCCAGGTCTTCCCCAGTCCTGCCTCCTGACCCACAGTGATTTACCTCTCTGCCATCTGCCCTGGGCCCCCAAAACATACTGCTGGGCAGGGTTGCTTGACTGCTCTTATATCTTTGCTTTGCTTCCCTGTCAGAAAGTCATTTTTCTGCAGGGAAGCAAAGAAATCTGTGGGGGACATAAATTCTGCAGATGCGCAGTGGCACAGAATTCCCCTAGGAGTAAAGTCTTTTAGAGGTTCTGTGTTCCTTCTGACAATGAAATGCGAGCTTCAGTCTCCATCCTCCTCACTCCACTCTCTGCGCCTGTGCTGAGGTCTATGATGGTCTACCAGCATAAGCCATTCCATCCACAGAGAGAACTGGCTGTCAACCCTACTGCTATTGCTAAATGATACTGGGCCAGCTAAAGCCCCCATGCCCCAGGGGCTGAGTGCTGGGCCAGCTCTGTGAGGAAGAGACTAACAAGGGGCAGCAGCCTTGAGTTTGCCTCAGAGCAGAGAGTTCTCTAACTAGGCCATTGACCCAGCCCCTTTGCCCCCCTGAAAGCTGGAACATAGACGTCCTCCATTCTAAAAGAGGAACAGGATATCATGGGAGGTTAAAGGCAAAGCCGCCTGTCGAATGTAAATTCAGTAGTTCGGAGAAACCGGCAGTGGGGAGAGTCCATGGGAAATGTCTTCCCTGGAGCGGAGTGTTATGCCACTTCACAGAGGAAGAAATCTGCTATTGATATTATGGTAGCAGCAAAAGCCCTGCCAGGCAGGGTACTTTGCAGACACGTGGTGAGAGACAGTTCATGCCCCAAAGAGCTCACAGTCTAAATAAATAAGAGAGACAAAGTGAATATTACTAGCTCCATTTTACAGGTGGGGAAGTGAGACACAGAAAGCCTAAGGCCCAGCTCCTCAGAGGGACATAGGTGCCGAACTCCAATTTAAATAAATGGGAATTAAGTGCCTACCCACTTTTCAAGATCTGGGCCAAAGGGTATGTCTACACTGCATCTGGGAGCGAGCTGCCCAGCCTGGGAACACAGACTAGCAAGAGCACGCTGAAAATAACTGTGTGGACATTGCAGCTTTGGCAGAGACGCAAGGGGTCGGGTGGGTTAGAGCTCAGGTGGCTAGCCTGTGTCTCTGCTGGAGCTGTATCATACTCACAGCTATTTTCAACATGCGAGTGCTAGTCTGTCTACCCAGGCTGGGCGGCTCACTCTCAGCTGCCATGGAGACATACTCTAAGTGACTTGCCCAAGGTCACCCACATCTATGGCAGAGCTGGACCTCGAATCCAGATCTCCTGCGGCCCAGTCCAGTGACTCAGCTGTAAGACCATTTCATCTGCCTTTGATAAAATTGGTGTCTCGTGTCTTGAAGATAATTGGTTCACATAACACTCGCAGATAAAGTCATGGGTTAGGAGGCTGGCACGCCTGATTGATATTTGATCATTGAGTAATATCTTGTTTTCTTAGTGTCCAAACCAGACCCTGACAGAGGAGTATGACACCTCAGCAGTGACCTCCCTGATCCAGTCACACCTCCCAGAAGCTTATCTCAAGGAAGATGTTGGTGGAGAGCTTGTGTATGTACTTCCGCCATTCAACTCCAGAGTCTCTGGAGCGTATCAATCTCTCCTGAGGGCTCTAGATACCGGCTTGAGTGATCTCCACATTGGCTGCTATGGCATTTCCGACACCACCGTGGAAGAGGTATGAGTTCAACATCTTTTAGTTTTAATTAAATGATATGGAGTGTTGGTGATTAACTTTCCCAAAGATCTATAATTCTGCTTTGGGGCCAACCAGCGACACGAATGGTGGGTTGTTGGGTTTTGGTAGGTTTGTCGGCTGGCTTCCGCCCCCCACTGGGTTTTGTGTTTTGTTGTAATTCTATTTTTTTTAAAGTCCAACAAAGAGAATGTTCTGGCTCACCAAAAATTCCCACCTCGCTCAGTGTTTTTCAGTATCTTCTTAGGAAAAAGAGGTGATGGGGGTGGGGAAACGGGAGTGGTGATGTGCTACTTAACTTCTTTTGGCAATCCCAATGAATCAGGGTGTTTCAGCTGAAACAATCAGAGTGAGAGAGTTCGTAATATTGACATTTTGTATGTTGTTCATTATGCTTCAGGGTGAACACCATATAGGCCACTCAGAATGACTATCTCCATCTGTCTGTCTGCAAACTCAAAGAGACAGTGCTGCATCGTTTCCCATTCAGAAGCTTTAGTTCACTAACATAAATGTTTTCAGATGAAAGAGTAAATTCTTCAGAAACTGATGGGGGCCGCCGGAGAGGCATTGGTCCAGGTGCCCAGTCTGACCCGTTGGACTCTACAGAGGCAAAAATAATTGGGACCCCCAGAAAATGTGTTTTCTCTGTCCCAGCCAAAGTCACTGTGAGGCTAGTGTTGAGAATCTGCTGACATTTCTTGTGAAGAAGATTTATTTCCCACTGCTGAATCATTAACTCCCAGCAAACACAGGCATTCAGCTAAACATAAAATAATTAAAAAAAATTAAGGGCTAGGTTATCACAGTCCTTTCCTAGCAGTGCAGTAAGGGGGCAAAAGGCTCCCATTGCCCCCTTGAACAGATCTCCCTGGACTTGTCTTCACTGCAAAGTTAACTTGACTTAACATGGGTGTTGCCCATCCCCACAAAACCCCCTAACTTGAGTGCTTTTAATTTGGCTGGCCCATTAGGCTGTGTCTTCAGTAGGCAAAAAAGTGTGTTCTTAACTTGAGTTCATGAACTTGAGGTAAAATCCAAGGCAATTTGTGGTTTTCACATGGGTTAGCAGGTCAAGTTAAAAGCTAGGCTTCCCAGTAATCCTTAACTCTACTTGCTGACTTGTCTGACAGCCAGAAATTGCCTTGTCTTCACTACGATTTCACTGCAAGTCAAGAACACACCATTTTTGCCTAGTAAAGACAAGACTGAAGAGGGTATAGGGTAAAACCTGAATGAACACAACTTTTCAGTTGACAACACGACCACTCTGCTGTGCACATACCGCCTATTGCCACTCGAGTGCTGCTAGTCTTCCAATGCCTTTCCACAATTCCCCTCATGTGCCCAGACAAGTTCTTCCGTAATTCACTGGGGAAAAGTGTAACCGCAGTGCTAAGAATCATGGGATGTGTCCCCAGAAGTCGGCGTGCCACACATAAGTTGGTGCAGCGCCAGTGCGGACACAGCAACTCGCGTGTTATTTCACAGCGTGGCCTCTCACTCGAACTAGGCTACTCAAGAAAAGTCACTTGAGTGTAGATAGCTCGGGATAACTCCACAGTGAAGGAAGGCCCTCTCACTGGGGCAAGCAAAGGCTTCTTACTCAGTATGCCCCACTGCAAGTGAACAGGCAGAGAGGGAACCCAGAGGGTTGGAGACTCACTCACTAGCCAGAGTAACTCATAGGGTGCACAGTAAAGAGGAAGCCACTCATAGACTCATAGACTTTAAGATCAGAAGGGACCATTATGATCATCTAGTCTGACCTCCTGCACAACGCAGGTCACAGATTCTCACCCACCCACTCCTGTAACAAACCCCTAACCTATGTCTGAGTTATTGAAGTCCTCAAATCATGGTTTAAAGACCTCAAGGTGCAGAGAATCCTCCAGCAAGTGACCCGTGCCCCACGCTGCAGAGGAAGGCGAAAAACCTCCAGGGCTTCTGCCAATCTGCCTCAGAGGAAAATTCCTTCCTGACCCCAAATATGGCAATCAGCTAAACCCTGAGCATGTGGGCAAGGCTCACCAGCCAGACACCCAGGAAAGAATTCTCTGTAGTAACTCCGATTCCACCCCATCTAACATCCCATCACAGGCCATTGGGCCTATTTACCTGCTAATAATCAAAGATCAATCACTCCATCAAAAGGGGCAAATTTACACCTCGTCCAGAGCAAGGAGGACAGCAGGGAGGGGACTTTAATTCAGAGGGGTGTCTCTGAATCTCACAATGTCTCATGAAGGTCTGGATGATAAGGAGACAAGCTGAATGGTAGTTCTGTTTTGTTGTTATGCTAGGGAATGATTGCAACTTGGAATATTCTTCTCTTTTGTTTTCTTGTCCTGTAGGTATTTCTTAACCTGACTAAAGACCTGGAGAAAGACAAACAGCATGATCCTGGATTGTCCCAACAGGTGCCTGGGCCCAGTGGATTAATGGACAGCAAGGAGATGTCTCTGAGCACTGATAGCTTCACTGAAAGAGATGGTACTCATTTAACGCGATTTTATTCCCAATTTATACCAACTGTAATTAATGACAGCTAGACTGAGCATCAAACACATTGTCTCTGTTCTTTGGTTAAATACAGACCAAACTTCAGCCAACCAATCATCATCTGTCCAATACAAGTACAGTCCGTAATAGTTTTATAATAACACTGGTTTCTAATTGTCTGAATCACAAAAGAAGTCCTCCATGTATTTTTTTACCCACCTTCTGTTAAATAAGTCCCTCCTTAGAACACAGGATTGGGACTCAAGAGAACCAGCTTCTATTCCTGGCTCGGTCCTTGGCCTGCTGGGTGACCATGTGTAAGTTATGTCACCACCCTGTGACTCACTCTTGTCATCTGTACATGGGGACAACGAGACTGACCTCCTTTGAAAAATGCCTTGAGCTCTATTGATGAAAAGTGCTAGATAAGAGCTGGGTATTATTATTATTTAATCCAATCAAATACAGCTCTCGGTAAAGGTGCAAATGTGCATCTGAGTGTAATCACCATAACAGATGCAGATGATTATTTATAAAAATTAGACCAGCCTCAAAGAAACTACCTGGAAAGACCTTTAATTTTGTGGAGTACCAACACAGCTAGGGCAGAGTAAATGCATTAAAGATTGTGAGGTGATCAGATAGCACAAAAGGGGGAACGGGGGCAGCATATAAATTTTTAAAACAGGTAGACGGCTCGGTTCCTCTCACACACTGGCAGGAGTCTGTGCAAGAGAGATGTGATGTAGTGACCTGATCTTGGGGTGCCTGAGTTCTAATCCCAGCTCTGACACTCTGGCCTTGGGTAAATCATTTAGCCTTCTAGCCCCAATCTCTCCATCTGTAAATGGGAACAGCAATATTTACCTACCTCACAGAGGTGTTGGGGGGTTGATTCATAACTGTGAAGTGTTTTGACAATGACAAGTGCTAAGTGGGGTTCTCTTTATCATGCACAGACCAAGCCCTGGTCAGATCAAAAAGGGTGACCGGTTTGCCACTGCTGCTCAAGAAGACAACGGCCGTTTTCATTAAGAGGTTCCACCACACCCGACGGAACTTGAAAGGCTTTTTTACTCAGGGCATCCTACCCGTGATCTTTGTGACGGTAGCCATGGGCCTCAGCACATTGAGAACTGAGGTGGCTGAATACCCAGAACTCCACCTTTCTCCCTCCCTGTATGGTTCCTCAGGGCAGGCAGATTTCTTTGGGTAAGTCTCTCTTTTTTTATTATTATTAAACCAGTTTTACCGATTGTTTATAAAATGGCAGATTGTGCTGTCAGGAGAGTGACCAAGCAAATCCAGTGGAAAAATGTTACACAGAAAACCATGTAATAATAAAGTCATATTCCTAGCAGGTCTGTCTGGGAGAACAGTTTTGCTAAACCCAGCAATCTGAAAACTTAAAAAAATAGCTTGAATAACTTAATATCTCTCCCTATAAATTAACTCTGAAGTATGTGCTCTAAGGTGTCTATTGTATTTGTCATTGAAATCCACTTCTGACAGCAGCCATCTTGCCCAAAGGGATATATTTCACTTCCTTTTTGTAATGAGAAGAGGGGGTGTACCTATTCCCAACCCTGGGGCCTTCAGCTCCAGGCTACAAGATTACAGGTCTGGGACTGAATTCTAGCTCCCAACTCATGTTGTGGGCCCATCTGCCGCTCTCTTCCCACCTTCGTAAAAAAGCAGAGGCTCCATTATCTAGGCCTCACTTAACCAAACCTCTCAGTTATCCAAAGGTTAGTCATGTCTCCTCTCCCACCCCACGCCTGAGGTTTGATTTCAGTATGTAAGCCCTTCCCTATTGAAGCCTTGGGGTCTTCCTAAGCATAAAGACTTCATTATGCTTAAAACCAGCCCCCGACTTCTCCAAAACCTCAATTACTCAAATGAATGTAACGTGCAGCTTTCTAATTCAATAATGACGTTTCCTGGCTGTCTCCAGTAGACCTGGTCCTTAAGTTAGAAATACCAAATTCAGCTCAAGCCTTCTCCCCACTGCTTTGTTGCTCTTAGAGTTCCTACCTTAGCACCGCTCATGTCCTCTCTTTCTAGCCAACTGCTATTTGGGTGGGGTGGGGAGCCAAAGCCACCTTCTTCAGTGAGTCAGCAGAACTCACATCCTCCATTCCCAGCATGACCTATTCCTGCTAACAGGGTGGGTTGTTTCAGGCAAACACTGCCAGATAGATGGGTTTGGAGGGAGGCTCTTCTTTTAGTGGACTAGAGTTTTTTGGCTTCACAGAAGATGGGGGAAATGATGGAGGTGAGAATGGAGACATGTACCTGTTGTAACTACATTACTTGAAATCACAATAGATGGTTCTCATTTGAAACGAAATTCAGAACAGACATAATTGTATACGCCAAAGTGACCCCCCTCAGGCCTGAATTCAGCACAACACTGAAGCATATATGTAACTTTAAGCATATGAGCAGTCCTGTGGAAACCAGTGGAACAACTCTTATCCTTAAAGTTACACATGTGCTTGCAGCACCAGGGCCTAAAATAATTCATTTCCAATCCTTATTTCTTTCCGTGGTTGGGTTTTTACTACTGGGTCCATAATGAAAGTATCTTGAACACTTCTCTCTTTCTTTGTTAAATCTTAGGAACTTTAATGAGACCACAGATGCTTTAGTTGCTTCCATGCTTTCTTTCCCTGGAACAGATAACACATGCTTGAATGAAAGCAATTCGTAAGTAGTTCTTCCTCTCCTTCTTTTTAAATTCCTAATCTGTAAAAAGGAAATGACATAAAATTAATAACTGTCAGGTATTAATAACATCCTTTGATCATCTGCAAAGTTTTCATACCCTGGAGACACATCAAAAAAGGCTTCATCTCTTGCCAGAGTTCCCAAAGATAGACTCACGTTTTGAAGCAATCTGATTTTAAAACTCCTTAAATTTATGAAGAAAATCAAACTGTGCTAAACTCGAAGGACTAGATTGTGCAGCCCACACTCACTGTGGTGAGCACTTACTTCTCTGAATTTATTCACATGCATAAGTTCTCATCCTAGGTGGTAAGGGTTACCCTGTAGTCAATATAGACCAGTACTAATACCTTGGGTAGTACTCAACATGAGGAAGCCTATCACAGTCTAGCCTCGGAGGCCAGGGAAACATCCAAGCTTGAAAGCTCTCGTATCTTTTGGCTGAGTGGGCAGAGGATGGGGTTACCTGGGATTTTACTGCTCAGTCTTCAGGGGGTCCGTGCAGTAGCTGCTGATAATTCCTGAGTGACTTAGTACATTGTGTGCCGTGCAGAGAAATATTTGTGCTGCCTAGACACAATTTGTCAGCCATCAGAGGACTATCCAATTAATGCAACACCCCTGAGAGTGGGGTTATGTTTCTTTTGTAAGATAATTTTGGCCTCTTCATGTTAACTTCTTAGGCTGCTTGCTAGGGGATTTGAAGCAGCCTCACCAGGCTCTTTCTGAGAAGTCTCACACCGTAATCGCTAGAAACAGATCTAGCAAGAACCACTAAGGAACAAGGCCAAGCGCCTCATCAGCAGAGCTAAGCAACCGGAGCCCCCAGTGAAGTCAGTAGGAGCTGAGGGATGTTCAGCACTTCCCGAGAAGCACCCTGGCCCAAGGAAAAACAACAATCTCTGCAATGTGCTACGTATGCTCTGTCATCTCCATTCCATTCACTAGGACTCTGCCATCATGCAATTACATGTCGCCTGCTTGCCTGTATACAGAAAACCTCAGGGTAACGTGTGCTCATTTTCAGGGTGTGTTTGAACGACAGCATGCTTGGCCAGTGGGTATTCCATGGAAACCAGAGTACTAGATATTCTGCGTGCAACTGCACAGACAGCAGCCAGGTAAAGTTGAGTTAAACCTTAATGGGGGAGAGTAAATTTAAAACACTCAAGAGGTACCTAGTATCCTGGGCCCACATGGCTCACAGGCCTGGCATTGTGCACTCATTACCACCAGGTCACTGCTTCAGATTCATCCTAGCTTGTGTTATAGTAAGTAGCTGCTAGAGGCCCTAACTGGGATCAGAGTCTCCTTGTGCTGGGCATGATGCACAAACATAGTGAGAGGCTGTCCCAGTTTGCTTACCGCCCAAGGCCCCGCTCCTGCAATCACTTACGCGTGTGTTTAGCTCTCCTACCGCAAGTAGCCCCAGTGATTTCAATGTGTTTGCAGGACCGGGACCTAAATGGACAAAGGGTGGAGGAGAAATAGGTCTGACGAGGTGATATGATCCCTTCTGCCTTTAAACGCCACAAATCAGAGGCACGGGGATATGAAGGAACCCAGGCCTTCTGAGTCTCAGTACAGTGCCCCAGACACTGGACCATGCTGCCGACCCATGATATTATCATCATAGCTGGCATTAAATGGCACCCTTGTAGCTAGTCTAAGCAGAGAGGTCAAGGGCTGAGTAGGCACAGAGGGTGACCTAACCTGTTGGGCCAGATCCTCAGTTGGTGCCAATTGGAGTAGCTATGCCAGTTTACACCAGCTCAGGATCTGACCCCTGATGTCTAGAAGCATCGCTCTAGATCAGGGTAGAGGCACATTGTTGAGGAGTGGTTATGATGGGGAAGGAATCGCTGCTTCCCCATGTGCTGAACCTGATCTGTAGGTGAACAGAAGACTGCATTCTCCAGGGATGTCAGTTTAGCACCCTTGACAAGCACTGAATTCACTTAGAAAATTTTGGCCAGAGCAGGGGGATTAAATACCATGCTCCAAGGGTCAATCACACACTTTTTGGGCTGTATTTTGTATTCAAGAGGATAATTGCATTCATTAGAATATTCTCGTTAGATGAAAGTACTCTGTTATTGGCATTCGCCATCAAGAAGATAAACTTTGTGCAGAAGTCTGGATCCAGCAGCTTTTACTGTGCCTTGTCTTATACATTATCATTATTACCTAGTATTTGTTTATTTGCATGGCACGGGTACCTACAGAATATGGGTGACAGGAAGGGATGGAGAACTCATTGCAGGGGGAGATGCTTGGAGATGGGGGCCCCACAGATAAACACCCAAACTGTGTGGGTGCTTGTCTGAACCACAATAATTCTGAGGTCCTGATAACTATGCTAGGCCTCAATTCAGCAAAACACGTAAGAGTATAGTTAGGTTTAAGCACGTGTCCTAATCTCATTGATTTCAATGGCACTTCTGCATGTGCTTAGCTGAATAGGGGTGGATTTAAGCCTGTGCTTAAACTAAGGCACATGTGTAAGAGTTTTGCTGAATTGGGGCACTAATCAGAATGTATGTCCCAATGCTACAGAGCACCGGACTCCTGTCTTTGTGAAGAATTGACCCTTGGGGGGGAAACGTCAATTTTGCCTTGTGATGTTTTTAATTAAAGGAACAATTTTTAAAATTTGTTTTCAGACGTGTCCAAAGATTGACTTCTCCCCACCTCACAAAAGAACTTTTTCCTCTCGGATGATTTATAATCTTACTGGGCACGATGTGGAAACGTACCTTCTAGCAACTGCCAAAGATTTCCTCCAGAAAAGGTCGAGCATACAATTATTTCTTCTCTTTCTCTTTGTCTTCTGTATCACTGGCCAGTGGCTTCTTATGTGTTTGATTCCCCTTTAGGAAGGCAGCCATTTTATATTCATTTTCATGTTGCTTGTTGAGATAGGCACAAGGCGGTTACTTTAAAGTGTGGTGGGACTCCATGCTGGCTGCACTGAGTCTTAAACATATACATAACTACTGAAAGGTGCAGCTGTAATGGGCACCCTTCCCCCTTTACTCTGATGGATTTTGAAGAAAAGCCTTTGTCCAATATAGAAACTTAAGGAAAGAAATCTGGCAGAATGCCCAGTTAAGCAAGACTTCTACAGAGATTGTGCACCTAAACTCTCATTCAACACAGAATCTAAGTGGGTGCTTCATTTCAAATGTGTGCTTCAGTCCATTGAAGTTAAGATTAAGTACATGCTTAAGACGCTTTGCTAAATCAGTGCCTTATGCTACCCGGCGCTGTTTAGCACAAGCTGGGTTTGTGTGTGTAAAGTGCTAAAGTGCAAAATTAAATGTACAGTTAAATTAGTCAAGGAAAAACCTACTCTCCATACTGATTGAAAGGGAACTGTTCATCTTCCATGCAAATCTTCCACAAATGTGGAATTGTACCACTAAAGAGGGTAGAAAAATAGCGTGACTCTGCAGCAACCAAAATGCATTTCAGAATCGTGTCTGTCGACACAGATCAGGACTTAGCTGAATTGTTGTCTTTTTACTTTCTTTTCAAAAGTAAAGGCTCCTGCAGCAGTGTTAACTGGGCCACACTACAAACACTGGCCCAAATCCTGTTCTCACCTGCACCTGTGTGCAGGGCCGCCCAGAGGATTCGGGGGGCCTGGTGCAAAGCGGGGGAGCGGACATAAAAAAAGGTACCACCTGCTGCGGAGCTTGTACTCACTGGGTGGCGCTCCGAGACTGTGGAGGCAGCGGGTCCTTCACTTGCTCCGCATCTTCGGGAGCAGTGAAGGACCCGCCGCCAAAGTGCCGCCAAAGACCCGGACCGCCGCCGGGTGAGTAGCCAGGGAAGGGATTTTTGGCCAGGGCTCGCAGGGCCCCTGCGGGGCCCGGGGCCTGGGACAAATTGCCCCACTTGCCCCCCCCTCCGGGGGGGCCCTGCCTGTGTGAATCCAGGGTGAGGCCTGTGATGATCATTCATTGTATAGTGCCTGTAGGCCCCATGAGAAATTGACGCACCTCCAGTGACTTCAGCGGAACTAATGCCATTCACACCTGCCAAGGATCTAGCCCGGCATCTTTCCAATGACAATAATGCATTTTGCTGTATTGTTTACCATGCAGATATGGCGGCTGGAGCTTTGGGTTGCCTTTGACTACTGACCTCAAGTTTGATATACACCCAGTGCCTGCAGACAGAACACTAACTAAGGTAATGAATGCCTCCTGCTGCAATGCAGGAGTGCCGAGCGGGCAGGCAACTGAAACGTCCATTGCTAAATGAAGGTGAAGCAAGATTAATGTCCTTGTGTGTTTTAGGGGCATTACTGAGTAAGCACAGAACTCCTCTAGATGACCATTAACACAAAGGAAATTCAATGAAAGAGAATGAAGGAGGGAAAAAGAAATTGAAGGAGCTGGATTCACCTCCACTGGTGAAGGGAGGGACACTGTGCCCCTCAGCTCCCCCTAACTCTGTTACTCTTGCTGCATCCACGACCTGCACCACCCAGAGCCCAGCTCTTCACTTCCACAGGCCCTGACTCTCCCCAGCCGCTGCGACTTCGCTCCAGTAACGACTCACCTAGCCTGGCCTCGCCAGGACTCCTGTCCTCTCCTCCTACCTCCCCCCCATTCCCTCACTCTGCATCCTCCCTGCCAGGGCACCTCTGCGGTACAGTAGGTGCACCCAGGGGATCCAGAATGACAGCAAGAGTGCCCTTGAGAGGGGTCTTTCAGTGCTGCTCAAGCCATTATATCCTGCCATCTAGCAGTGCCGGTCAGGCACCGTGATTCAGTTCTAGACTGTTCACACACCATGGTATGAGGGCGAGCTGGGGTTTCTCCTCCCAGTAACAGAAGCAGTCCCTGGGCTTTGCCCAGGAAACCCTCTTCTCCCCTCAGCTCTACCCTGGTCATCGATCAAACTCCTATGCAGACTTTCCACGCCTCATATTAAAAAGCCTTATTTGGCCTTCACTTGAAGTGCTCTGGACAGTTTGCCCCATAGTGTGCTAGTTCTCTGGCATTACAAATGCAACTGTGTTAGTTCTTTTAAATCAACCGTTGCTGCAGATAACGAATGCCCTGCCTCCTAGAATACCACTTAGCAGAGTGCCAGATTCGTCTCTCTTAAGCGCATCAGTGAGCTCACGTGAGTAGATCCATAGACTCCTCGCTGGGTGAGGAACTGCTCACCAGTGTGAGTAAAGGGGGCACAATCTGAGCAGTAGTGTAGAGTCATTTGTACTTAGTCATGGGACTGCTTGATTTTTAATGTAGCAAGACAGAGAAGACCAACTGAATATTGGGCTATTTCAAGAAATATGATAATCTTTTCTGAATTGCATGCAGGTGGTAAATCCATCCCGACATCGGCAGCTTGCATGGGCCAATGAACTAAAAATTGTCTCAGTTTCCTTCCCTTATTTTGCTTGTCCCTGTCTTCTCTTTTCTCCATCTTCCCTCTCTTAGTCATTATGGATGTTACTAGTTGTATTCTTTCCTACCTACCCGTGAGGGGCAAAGCCATGCTAACAACACCATCTGCCCTTTGATGGGCCCTCACTGCAGCCGGCTTGATTCTTTAGTGCACTCAGATTTACCCATTGTGCTTCCTCATCTCTGTAAAAACATTGTAACAAGTATAAATCAGCATAAAAAATCCATGGTTGGACTCTGAAATAAAAGAGGCACAGTATGAGAACTGTCAAGATCTGGTAAATTCATGTACATCCTCGTAGCCACGACAGTGTTCCTTCAAGCGCAGTTCTGCTCTGAGATGTGGCTTCATAAAAAATGGAATTGTGCGGTTCCATAGAGCTCATTGTCTTAGTAACTTTCAGAGCAAACCGCTCAGCTTGCAGGTAAAAAGGTGCTTTTATCTAACCGCCAGCCCATCAGCCTCAGCCGGCAATCTGAGAGTTAGTGCTGTTTGTTGTTATTCGTCTTGCGGTAACACTTCGAGACCCCAGTCAGGTATTGGAATCTCATTGGCCTGGGCAAAGACTCCCAAAGAGTTTACAATCTAGTGTAAGATGAGACAACCAAGGCTGGGTCATTCATCATCCCCAGAAGCCCCAATTCAGCTGTAGATTAAGTGCAGTTGAGATGTACAATGATCTTAGAGGTTTGTACTGCTGCTTATCACCGGGATATCTGGGCGCCTTCCATGTAAAATCAACAGCAAAGTCCTTAGTGGACTTCATGGAGTCTCTGGCATGTCTCATAAAAACTCTGCTTGGGGTAAAGGTGGTGGGTTTGTTATGTTTGGTTGGTTTTTTGTAGGCTTTTAGGAGTAGAAAGGGGCACCATCTCTAGGTAAAAAGCAACAGAGGGTCCTGTGGCACCTTTAAGACTAACAGAAGTATTGGGAGCATAAGCTTTCTTGGGTAAGAACCTCACTTCTTACCCACGAAAGCTTATGCTCCCAATACTTCTGTTAGTCTTAAAGGTGCCATAGGACCCTCTGTTGCTTTTTACAGATTCAGACTAACACGGCTACCCCTCTGATACTTGACATCTCTAGGTAAAGACTCTTCAGTTGGAATGTTGGCCACCATCCTGCACCGAGCCCTCCATAGATGGACACCTGAAGTTGTTGTGGGTCTGTGCAGAGCT
Source organism: Terrapene triunguis (assembly GCF_002925995.2). Taxonomy (NCBI): domain Eukaryota; kingdom Metazoa; phylum Chordata; order Testudines; family Emydidae; genus Terrapene; species Terrapene triunguis. The sequence goes on along the minus strand of NW_020664413.1, from coordinate 64,887,303 downwards.
CACTGTAGGATCTGGGCCCTTGTTAACAGTTCTGGTGATAGGGCACAAGCCAGCTCCCTTTTCCCATAGCAGCATTGGCTCTGCAGGGCTAATGGGAGTAAAAAAACATACATGTGTTGCTAACATAAGCAGATAGAATGTGTAGTACACGAAGTGTATATTCCATATTCCGTTCTCCCTTCAGTTCCTCTGAATTTATACCAGTGTAAATGAGAGCAGAATGTATCACAGGGGGCACAGTTGTTAAATAACAAGGTGCTGTTTTCACAATGTTTTCTACCCTGGAACAATTAGGTGCCCAGTGGGCACTTCACTTAAATAGGCCTCTTTGCAAATACCAGCCACTGACATTACTGAAAAGCAAAAGCACCGATTGTGGAAAAGCAAAGTGTCAGTATGCTTAATGCCCCAGGCACCATTAACATAAACCATTAGCAACTGGCATGTCTTTCGGATCTATCTGAAGGCAACTGGACTAGATCTTATAGAAGTCAATGGAACTAGTCATATGCTTAGATGCATTGTAGGATCCGGGCTAATGCACTCAGAATCTTGCATGATTGAGTCGCTGGCCCGTAATTTGTAGATGGCCCAGCTTTAGCAAATGTTTTTACTGCTACTGTTTTTAGTATGAGTTACGGATGCATTCATTTGTCCAAATGGAAGAAATCACTGTTCTTGGTAATGACTTTCTGCCTGTTTTTGTTTCCCAATCGAGTACAGGTGTGGTATAATCCAGAGGGGTATCACAGCCTTCCAGCCTACCTCAACAGCCTCAACAACTTCATTCTTAGAGCGAACATGCCGAAAAACGAATCTTCCAAATACGGTAGGTGCTAACCAATCCTTGACGCAGCTCATGCTGCCCCATGTGAAGGGGGCCCACTTCTCTATCTGTAGAGAGAAGACTATAGTGGGTGGGCCAGATTCACTCCTGGTGTAAAATGGAGCTGTGTCAATTTAAACTAGAAGGAAACTGATCCCCTGGATGAAATTTTGGCCCCACTAAAGTCAGTGGTGAAACGTCCATTGACTTCAATGGGGCCGTGTCTGCTAATGTTGATTCAATTCAATTTCCTTTAAAGTGTGTCAATATTTCACATGTCTATTTCTAGGAACAGGGGCGGGGACCAGGTAAAACCTTAAAAATAGGCTTTCCTTCTCCCACAAGCAGCAAGGGCTTCTGCCTAGTATTGACTTCCACCTCAGCATCGAGATGGCTGACTGTAAAGATGTGACATTTCTATGCAAAGAAAGGCTACTTTAGGTTGCTTCCAGTGGTGTGTTAGATTTAACGTTTTTCTCCCGCTGAGCTGTCCGTTGTTGGACTTGTGGTAATTAAAGCATTTTATTTTACAGGTGTATACGCTGGAGGGAGGGATACAAAAATATTCTCACACACCCCTGAAGTAGTTTGTCTGCAACGTGTGGTATATACCGAATGCAGGGTGGTGAAGTGGAGTGTAAAGATTTATCAGCATTCATTTGGAATGACCTGCTTAGCTTTGCCTCACTGATGTCATGCAGCGTCCCAAATTCATGCTGATAAACCTTCATACTCTACTCCACTGTTTGTTCCATCCATATTACGTGTGTAATACAGGCATACTGGTGTTTGCCTGTGGCCAGGTCTACACTACAGACTTCTCCTGGCATACTCTGTATAACTCTCATAGTCAACAAAGAGGTGTTTTTACCAGTGTATAGCTTGTTCCACTCATGGGGCGGGGCTTTACTACTTTGGTCAAAGTGCCGATTTGTCGAGATAGCTATATCCACAGTAGGAGCGCTTTGCCAGCATAGCATAACCATATTGCTATACCAGTAAAACATGCCTAGTGTCAATACCGCCTGTATCTATAGATTGAGAGAGTAGAAAGTCTTATATTCGATTATAGGGCCTGACAAGAGTTCAGAACTCACCTATCAAGTGACTTGCTTCAGCAAACACCGTCCGTTCTGCCACATTCTAGTCTCTCCTGGCCTCTCTCCTGTCAGATGGCTTGTGTTCCTGCTGAAGGGTCACACTCAGGGGAAACTGTCTGGAAGGTCATTTTGCTTGTCAACATAAAGCTCTTTATTTATGGATGCATTAAAAGGTAAATCCAACAGAGAAGGAAGGCCTGTTTGAAGCTCTAGGCCTCCTTGACAATAATTAAAAACACGGCTACTATTATAATGATGTATTATGTGTATTAGCACAGCGCATAGGAGCCAGAGACTAGGGCCCCATTGTGCTAGGTGCTGTACAAACGCAGCACAAAAAGATGGCCTCGTCCCCAAGGGGCTTACAATCTAATATAATCCTAAGTAGAAAGGCAAAACATCTGCTCAGTTTTCTTTCCCCATCACCACATAATAATCACCAGCCAGCTTTCACATGGCCAACTCCCTCAGCACTCATCTTCTCGCCAAGCAAAACCAACTCCCCGGCCCCACAGCCACCTCCAGCATACCTGAAACACCCGCCCTCTCGGGTCAGCGGGGCCCAGCTATTTCACACTCAGTGTGGGAGCAAATCCCCAAGTGGGAAGGGCCCAGCGGGCAGCCCCCTTTTTTAAATACAGATGGGCTCCAGCTCCTCTCTGCTGCAGCAGTATGGCACAGAGCCACGGGCCATCTCCCCAGCAGGACGGTCCCAGACCAACTTAGCCCTTAGCCCTGGTCTACACTGGGGGGGTGGGGCGGTGAGGGATCAACTTAAGATACGCAACTTCAGCTACGAGAATAGCGTAGCTGAAGTCAACGTATTTAGGTTGACTTACCGCGGCATCTTCACGGCGCTGAGTCGACTGCTGCCACTCCCCCGTCGACTCCGCTTGTGCCTCTCGTGGCGGTGGAGTACCGGAGTCGACGAGAAAGTGCTCGGGGATCGATTTATCGCGTCTAGACTAGACGCGATAAATCGACCCCTGATAGATCGATCGTTACCCACCGATCCGGCGGGTAGTGTAGACCTGCCCTTAGTTGTCAAGGGGTGAATCCTGGCCATGGAGAGAGAGAGTGCGGTGATATGCTGGGGAAGATTCCCCTCCCCAATCATCAGTGAGCTACTCAAGCTGAGCTGAGTATTCCACCAGCAGTGCTTACTCATCAAGCCTTATCCAAAATACAGAGTGGCCCGTGCCATGAGTGGGAATGGGCAGACACAGTCAGAGGGTTCCCCACAAATGTACCTTTCAACATGCCAAGGCCCCAGCGTGGGACATGGGGTGAGACCCCAAATGAGGGACACAAAACTTATTTGAGCAGGAAACCCAAAGTGCTGCAGGATCTGTCCCTTTAACATGAACAAATATCTGCCACCCCAGCGTCACCATTCTTTATTTCTAGTTTACATAATTTTCAGCACTAAAAGTAAGGGCATGCCGAATTTATGTGGAAAACAGGTAACTCTGGGACTAAAATGAGTGACATCCTTCAAAATGAAGGACAGTTGAGACATATTTCCCAAACTGGTCTTCTGCTTGGGGAGCCATTTTATCCTAATCTGTCCCTGAGCTTTCTGGAGATGGCCTTTTATGTTTGTTAGAGCAGGTCAAAACTCGAAATGTCTGTTTCAGGGGAAATTCTAACACTGTGAAATTTGTTTTCATTCTGGATTATAATGAAACCCAAAAAAATTTCCTGTGAGATGAACTTTTCCAACAAAAATTTTGAAAAAAAAAAATGTGTATCAGGCCAATTGAATTACTTTGTCCTGATTTTGACTTTTTTATTTTAAATTATGTTAAAATGTATAATGTAAAATAAACTTTAAAACAAAAAGTCGCTTTGAAATGAAAAAATCGAAACCTTCCCTTCTGGAAAGTTCGAGCTTTGTTTCAGGCTTTTCCCCCTTGAAACAAAATTTCAATGAGATTGACACATCCCCATGGAAAGTTTCGAGTTTGACAAAACGGCATTTTCTGATGGAAATATGTTCCGTTGGAATATTTTTGAACAGCTCTAACGTTTTCACTGCATCTAGCCAGTGCTGGGTGTCCTTGGAAACAAATGAATGATAACAAATGACCAGATTGATAATTCCCAGGTCCCTCTAAGGAATCTGTACTCGGTATAGGGGAAATAAATGAATTGATGAGTAAAGCTTAACAGGACTTGTGTAAACTGGCCTGAAGTACAACTGAAGAGACCCTTCTCTGCAGTAGTTTACTGGCGCCCGAAAGCCATTTGTTGCTGTGACAAATAAATGACAGTTTAAGAACCGTTGAAATGGCCAGATAAAAGCACAATCATTTCAGCAATTTGAAAGAGGTGCCAATCCTGCTTTTGAGGTTTGACTTAAACTTCAGATATTTAAAAAAAGAAACACATGAAAGGAGGTTTTTGCCCTGTCACCAAGCAAATCATAATAGCTTTCGACTTATGTATACTGGGCTTCCTTCTCTCCATCCCCCCGAAAAAAGAAGTATTGAAATGGAAATTTTGACTTCTAGCCTAAGCTGCAGTGAAGGGAAAATGGCTTTATTCTGCAGCATTAACAGATTAGTCAGACTGGATCACCTTTATTTTTTACAGAAGGAAAACATTTTCTAGTTGTTTGTACATCGTTATTAGCACCTGGAGATTTTCATTGCATCCCGCAAGAAAAATATTGCTCTCGAATGACACCTCTTTTGTTTTCCTTAAAATGAACCACAGACCAGATCGCACCATTTCATGTGTTTCAATGATACAGACTGAATATAGCACATAAAACGGAGGCCAGCATCTTTATACAGCATTATAAATTTAGGCACCGAATTGGAAGGCGCCTGATTTTCAGAGGTATTGAGGGTTTTAAGGTCAGGCTTGACGAAGCCCTGGCTGGGATGATTTCATTGGGGATTGGTCCTGCTTTGAGCAGGGGGTTGGACTAGATGACCTCCTGAGGTCTCTTCCAACCCTGATATTCTATGATTCTATGGTTCTACTCTCACCTCCCTTTGAATTTAAAGGCAACTGTGGGTTTTTTCCCAGCACACTCTGAGAATCAGGCCACATAGGTGCCTAAATATGGATTTAGTTGCATAATTTTAGGCATTTAAAGTTTGAAAATTTTAGCCTAGCCTCTTCCAGGTCCAAAAAGTCATGGAAGCTGGTCCCCTCTTCCATAGAACTTCACTGAAGCTTAGAACTGATCCACTGGGGTTCAGTGGAGTCCCTCTTTGTATTGTATTATGCTGCAGAAGTCTAGAGAAAAGAAGCCGTAACGAGACTCATAAAAATCCATCCCCACAAAATAGTATTCGCTAGGGGCTGATGCCACAGATGGCTCATCAAGGGCACAGCTCCCACCCTAGGGCATGGAGGCTGTAGAATGTGTAAAGCGGCATTCTGCAGCTATGCGGAGTCCTCTTCACCTTGGCAACCGAAAGCAGCTTCCACCACTGCACGGCCTAAGATGCTCATTATTTCCATGGAAATAATGGCCTGTCTGCATGGCCATTGACACCAGTACAGAGTGAGTGTTAAATGCTGCCAAATGGGAGGGAAACGTTTTGCACCAGCTTTGCTCTTACTGTACGCGGGTGTAAATGACAACTCGGGGTGCAAAGCAGTGGAGAATCAGGCCTGGAGTCTTATTATGACTGGATCAGGCCTCTGAAGACATTGCTGTGGCAATCACAAATGTTGCATCAAGCTGATTCTTTTGTGGGTTTTGTACAAATATGTTCGCTCAAAATCAGTAATCACGAAAACAAGTAATTGTACGTGTTATGGAGAAACAGAGAGGAGAACTCTTGGTCATTTTTCTTCTTCATACAATTTTTTTTTTAAAATGTGACTACCTCTGGCATGAATCTGAGCATGATTTGGCCAAGAAATAACCTTTGCATGAACTCCACAGCTCTTATAAAAACATGTCAATTAACTTTTAATTCCCAGCATCAGTGTTTCTAATCTATTTACAGGGCTCCCCCCAGTGGCTAATGTAACATGTGACAAACGTTTTTCTCCCAGAGGAACTCGACATTCTTCTCTCAAAACAGGCTATTAACACGCAGATATAGATCTGCAATAATACAGGGCCTATTCTGATTTATCCCAAAACACCTTTATAGCACTCTGCTAGTGTAAAAGGAGTCTTAGTATAAGTGAGAATAATGGCCATAGACTCTTGGATAAGATAGTTGACTTTGGTAAGGTTATAGGTTCTAATCCATTTATGATTGTCCTTGCACTCCTGGAATATTTTTTATCTCAGTGCAGTGGATAAATAGATTCTCATTGCTTCTAAACAGAGCAAAAGCCCTTCATATGTGATATAGCCCATATCGAGGGCTAGATGCTGACTTTGGAAGGGAAGTGTTTAAACCAAACATTTTGGCAGATCTGGTAAGAGAATTCCTGCCTGCCACCCTCTGACATTTAATTGTCACGGACCTCATTTTGTGAATCTGATTGGGAAAGACCTGAGTTTCACACAGGGCTGAAACCAATAGTCAGACTAATATCTGTAGGCTGACTGTTTCTTTTGCTCCAGGTGCTTCTTTCTAGCTTCACAAGCCAGAACTGTTACGTTTAAATTTTCTCATCATAAAATATACTGATTGCCTTCCTAACCACGAACAGTGTTATCTGAAGCTTATTCCGGTGTCTGCTGGAAGGCTGGAGACCCAGTGGAGAATGTGAAAGATGAGTCCACACTGGGTTATCCAAGATAATACTTACCAAATATGGGGCAGCTCATCAAAAATGAGCAAAAGTATGTCATAGAATTACAAGAGCTGCCTATCACTACAGTACATACTTAGTGATAGTGGTACTAATAGGGAGAGGGCTGTTCTAGTGATCACCTGACTTGTAACAGGTGAGTTAAAATCCTGACTCTGATACCAACTCCTGTGGTGGCCTTGGCGTGTCACTCGACCTCTCTGCCCTTGTCTTCCCCTGCTTTGAAATGGGGATAATGCTGACTTACAGTGTACAGTACCACACTAGTATCAGAGGGGTAGCCGTGTTAGTCTGGATCTGTAAAAAGCGACAAAGAGTCCTGTGGCACCTTATAGCCTAACAGACATATTGGAGCATAAGCTTTCGTAGGTGAATACCCCGTCTGACGAAGTGGGTATTCACCCACGAAAGCTTATGCTCCAATACATCTGTTAGTCTATAAGGTGCCACAGGACTCAGTACCACACTAGAGTGTACTGAGGCTTAATTAATGGTAGCAAGGACCCTTGGTTTGACTGAGTGCTCTTGGAAATCACTGAGTCAGGCCCAGAGTTATGCTTTTGCAATTCTCAGCTGAGGACTTCAAGTCGGAATGGGGCCACTGGAAAAGGACTATTAAATAACTCTTTGTACCAACATAGGATGGTGTTCTTTGCAGGGACAAAGATGGGTGAGCGCTATCCACCTTCTACAGATGGGGAAACCGAGGCACACAGACATTAGGGCCAGGATTTTAAAATGTGGCCTCTGAATGCTTCAGTGTTGGGCCACCCAACTTAAAACACATGGGCCCTGATTCAGCAAGGTATTTAAGTATGTACCTAACTTTAAGTAGGTGAGTAGCCCTACTGAAATCAAAGGGACTATTCCCATGGCTAAAGGCATGTGCTTGGGTTTCTTGCTGAATTCGGACCGCAGGGCTTGATTTTTCAGGGCTGCTGCGCATCCACAGCTCCCATTGACTGCAGCTCTAGGCACTGAACACTCCTGCAAATTAGGCCCTGCAAGAGCCACTCAAAAAAAGTTGATGCCAATTGTGAAAATTCTGCCCAAGGTCACACCTTGAATCAGTGGGAGAGTGAGAGCAGAACCCAGCCCCCCTGATTCCCTCCCGTAACCAATAGCCGGCATTACTTCCAGCCTCCGTGCCTAATGAGAAACTTAGTCATACATGTTACAAACTACTTCTCTTCTTTTTGTAGGTATTTCCGTTGTGAGTCATCCCTATCCCGGCGGACAGAGTAAAGAACAAGTCATGTAAGAGATTTAATTTGGCTGATACCTGCTGCTCTGATTCATTTAGTGGCAATAGAAGCAAAACAGCTACCTGGAAATCATGAAACACCTACATTGATCAATAACTTTTTCTGAGCGATCAAATTGCTCTTTTCACAAAAGCGAACTGTCTCCCCTATATCTACAGAGCTACTGATTTCCCTTTGAGTTTCTTCCCAGAATCCCTGATAAACGTGGGGACATTATAGATACCGCATCAATTTTGGAGCACAGCCATAACAATGACAATACATATTTTTCTTTCTGTCTTTCCAAACAATCTGCTGTCACAGTCCCCACCCTGCAAAGCCTTTCTGCCAGTCATAGTGCTTACTACCCTGAGCCGTCTCTACAATCAGTAGGGAATGTTGGCAGGATCAGGCCCTTGGTTTTTTTAAGCTATGAATATTGTCTTCTAAATCAGGGCGATCAAACATTGACTCTGTCTTTCTTCCCCTTGTCTCCTCAGGCTCAGTAGCTTGCTTGATATCCTAGTCTCAATGTCTGTCCTGATTGGCTACTCCATCACAACAGCCAGCTTTGTGCTTTATGTGGTAAAAGAACATCAAACCAAAGCTAAGCAACTGCAGCATATTTCAGGCATCGGTGTGACAAGCTATTGGGTGACTAACTTCATCTACGACCTGGTAAATGACTTAACTTTTATGCACAGAGAACAGGACTCTACAGTGAAAAATCCCCACTTCTGTATTTAAAGTTCGTTATCTAGACTTATTAATATCATCACTACCAAAAGAGCTAGGTTATTGTTTTCAAAGGCATTGCCAATTATTAATTGTGAACCATAACACTGGGGTATGTATAAAACTCAGCAGATTTATAAGAGATCAACATGGCAAAGACCAAAACTTGGGTTAATTTTTAACATGTAGATGCCAAATTGCCTTTGAAGTTAGATTGCAGAGGTGGAATTGTTGTGGACATCCAGGATTTATATATCTGGGACCTGATCCTGCAGCTCCTAGTCCCATGAGTAAGGGCTGCAGGATATGACCCTATCTTCAGAACTCTACTGCAGATGGTAGATACTTTTGGAACCTTCAGAATACAAGATCCTACATTTGTAAACATCTCTTGGCTGAGATTGGAGAGATTGGAAAAAGCCAACTGATGGGTTAAGTAATATAATATAGAAAGGTTTCCAAACTCCTAATGTCAAAGAAAGTTACCTTCTGTTACTGTTAGTCAGGTCAGGGGTGATGTGCTGTATATATCTAGACTTATCTGCCTCAAAAGGATCCCGCGCTTTTTTACGTCTTTTGAAAAGGTCCCTTTCAGGATTCCATAGTCCTCTTTGTCTTTGTCTTATGGTTTGTGAGCCATTATGGTGCTCAGAGGTCACATTTTCAAGGTTTTCTCCTCAACCACAAGGAGCTAGGAACTTACTTAAATAAAAAAAAAGCTGAGGTTCCCACCTGATTCCAAGCATTGCAAGGCTCATGACAAAATCATGACGACTGACAGCGCTGAAGATAATCTCAGTGGAGTGGCGATGAAACAGAACCTTTTCACCCAGTAGATGATTCCCCAGCTCATCTGACAGCACAAATTTGCTTTCTCTTTTGTATTATTAAGGATTTCCCCCCACAAGTTTGTTTGGCTTGAAATTTAACTGATTCGTATTTTGGGTCATCATGATGTCAGAATTCTGGCATCCACTGTAAATGTTATCCTTTTCATACAGCTTCCCCTCCCGCCCCCACACACTAACTCAGACTGGTGCCTCAGTCAGTTTCACATAGCTTGTGGCAGAAACTGTGCAGTGGAGTTTTTAGGCCTTGTCTACAGGGCGAGGCTTTTTTGTTTGTTTGTTTGTTTGTTTGTTTGTTTAGCTACTGGCACGGCTGCCCTGGTAGTTAGGGTGCTAGCCAGAGACTTGGGAAACCTGGCTTCAATGCCCTCCTCTGCCACAGACTGTGTGACCTGGCGCAAGTAAGCCTCTCTGGGTATGTCTACATGGCAGCTGGGGAGATAGTGTGGAGCTAGCATGCTAAAAATAGCAGTGTGGATGTTGCTGCTTGGGCTAACCACCCAACCTCAAGGCTGGGAGGGCTTGAGCTTGGGTGGCCAGGCTGAGTGTCTGCTGGAGCTGCAATGTGCCTGCTCACAGCCATTTTTAGCACGCTATCTTGAGCCCTGTCTACCTGGCCTGGGAGGTTCCCGCCCAGCTGCCGTGTAGCCATACACTCTGTGCCTCAGTTTCCCCTCTGCAAAATGGCAATAATAGCACTGCCTTGCCTCACAGGGGTGTGGTAAGGGTACATTAATGACTGTGGGGCACTCAGGTGTCATGGGGGGGGGGGGCATATGAAGCACCTATGACCTGGCTCTTAGCATAGACACTCTTTACGGCAGTACAGCTTGAATGGTGCAGGTGCAGCTTACCTTGGCTTGCAAGCTGCATCAGCAGTGCAAATTGTGCCGTGCTGATGTCAATGTACCTACGCTAGCAGTTTGCAATGCAGCTACACTGCTGGCTAAATCCCCGTGGAGGCAAGGCCTTAACGTTGGATTAACTCCACATGAACCGCTGGGGGCAGGAGCCATCTTTTGGTTCTGTGTTTGTACAGCCCCTAGCACAAGGGGGTCCTGGCCCATGACTAGGGCTGCTGGACACCACTGGAATAGGACCCTAGGGCCAAATGTTCAGAACTACCCGCCTAAGCCTGCTCATGGATTTGAGCAGTGGAACAAGCAGCTCCTGGTTGTGAGTGCAAACGAGGGATTTGAACACACCATAAACGTGGCCAGGTTTGAAGAATTGGCGCTGAGTCACTGGTCATACACCTGTGACTGTGACTCTGGCCTGCCTCTGCTTTCATGCTCCAGGTTCTCAGGTTGGTGCTGCAGATTTTTAAATGAGCCTATTGAAATAGCCCTGGCGTTCTAACTGCAATCACTATTCAGCAGGCTGAAACTAATCCAGAGCTCTCAGCAACCGGGTATTTCTCAGTGAACGCCTACCAGCAAATTCTCTGAAATCTCAAAGTCGGGGAAAAGAGGAACCGCTTGAGGAAGCTACTGTGTAGACCCCTGGCTTGACAGAGTATTGTAAACAGCAGAATGTGATTCTATAATAGGAAAGGCACGGGGCATTTGTCATTCACATCTAGGCCCTTTCATGCCCACGCTTCCTAGGGTTCAAAGCTGGGATGCTCCAGAGAGCCTCACAGAATGTATTCTCCTCTCCCATTGATGGACAGCTTACTGCACCTCTAGGGCAAAATTGAGACCTGGTGTCATTCCCTCCCCCATACAAGCTGCATGTAGCTCTATTAGAGTATTAATTATTCTGACTACGATACACTCTTTAATATCATTTCACAGGTTCTTTTTATGGTCCCGGTTGCCCTCTCAATAGGAGTTATTTCAGCTTTCCAAATACCTGCTTTCTTCAACGATAATAACCTAGTGGCTGTATTTCTTTTGATGATGATGTTCGGGTAAGTGTGTGGCTCAGTTACTTGACTATGACTCCATCGGGGGGGGGGGGGGGGGAATTTTGCTTAGGATTTGGAGTCCTGACCAAAGCTGTGTGACTCTCCCATCACCTCTCTCTTGGCAGAATTGGAGAGGCTGAACTGACCCCGTAATATAGATAGCACTTAATAAATGTTAACTAGTTAGCCTTCAAAAGGCTTGGGAGAGATGAGGCAAGAACTTTTATCCCCATTTTAGACAGGGGCAAACCAAAGGTGGCAGTTTAAGCTGTAGAGATTACAGAGACCCAAGACACCATGGTTGGGGTGAATGATGCATGGTTGTCCTTATTTCCTGTTTACACAGACTTTACCTGAACAGCAGTTCTAAATGTTCACAACTAACACCAAAAACCAAGATGCTCAAGGTCTCAGACACAGCCTAGATTGTAACTACAGCTGACTGAAACTAGTCAAATGTCAAAATATCAGTGACATTCCCAAGTTTTCAAAAAAAATCAGGAAAATTTAGATAAATTTTGCCGTTTTTTTTCTCAGCAAGCTTGTTTAAATTTTTTAAATTTCAACCAAAAAAATATCAGGATAAAATTCACAAAAACCTTTTTTCAACCAGCTCTCGCTGTAACTCAGCCATTCCTGAGTCTGGTTCTCAGGAAGTATTTCTCTGCCGGAGTTAGGATTAAGCAGACAGGCATGGGGAGATAAGAACCCCGGATGGCTATGAGTCTTTCCTCAAAGTTTTCATTTTTAATTTGAATTGGGTCAGGACTACAAGGTCTTCAAGATCTTGACCTCAGCTAGTGTGGTTGCACAGTTTTCATTTGCCATGAATACGTGTCATCAATGTTTCCCCCAAATTCCACCAGAAAGCTTTGATTTTTTTTCTCTTTCAACTTCCTGAGACACTGAAGTCCAAGTGCAGCCCCCATGTGGAAGGAAGGATAGTCTGGTGGTTAGGGCACTGACCAAGGCTATGGGAGGCCACAATTCAAGTCCCTGGTCCACCATAGACATCCTCTGTGACCTTGGGCGAGTCACTGTGCCTCATCTGTAAAATGGGGATAATTGAGAATAATCATAGAGAATAATAATTCTCCCCTGCCTCAGAGCAGTGTTGTGAGGTTAAAGGGTGGTGAAGAGATCTGCTGATGAAAGGCGCGATATGAGAAATAGGCATCATTATTACTATAATGACTATACCCACCTGTGTATAGCGAGTGAGGCAGAAGTTCCTGAGCTGAATTATTTTATTGCCGGTTTTCACCACTCTTCAAATTATTTTCATATTCTCTCTGCGATCTATAGATATGCAACGTTTTCATGGATGTACTTGCTGGCTGGGATCTTCAAGGAAACAGGAATGGCCTTCATAGTTTATGTCAGCATCAACTTGTCCTTTAGCATTAATACCATCATTACTCACTCAGTTGTGTTTCTACTTTCCCAAGAAAAGGCTACTGATCAGGTAAGAGCTCACTAACACTTTGGCCTTCTCTACATGATGAATCAGTCCTCACTAATGGAGTGTAAATTCTAGTGCACACTAGTGTGTTGCACATTAACTGGCCTGGGTGGATCCTGCTGCTGGCATGCACTGAAAGTTTCCATGTGTATGCTAATGTATCCCATTTTAAACAGTACTACTAATGCACCATGTAGAGAAGCCCTGTGTTAACTCTTAGGGCTGGTCCACACTGGGGCGGGGGATCGATATAGGAAACGCAACTTCAGCTACGAGAATAGCGTAGCTGAAGTCGACGTTTCCTATATCGAACTAAAAGTACCTACTTCGGGTCCACGCGGCGCAGGCAGGCTCCCCCGTCGACAGTGCTTCCTCCTCTCGGCGAGCAGGAGTCCCGCAGTCGACGGGGGAGCGCTTCTGGGATCGATCTATCGCGTCCAGATGAGACGCGATAAATCGATCCCAGAAGATCGATCTCTACCCGCCGAATTAGGCGGGTAGTGTGGACCAGCCCTTAGAAAACTGATTGGTTTCCAAGGGCCTGAGTCAAAGGCTACTGAAGTCAGTGGGAGTCTTTCCATTGATCTCAATGGGTTTTGGATCATACCCATGGACTTCCGTTGTTTTTCAAGGTTTTGAGGGAGGTCAAGTAGGGAACATTACTCTAGAAATCTGGTGAGGTTCCCTATGTCCAAACATGGGGCAAGTGAGACTCTTTCTTCTCCACGTAATTTGCCCCACCCCCCACCCCGTGGTTAGGAACCAGGAGTGGAGAGAGAAGCAGATGGGAGTGGACATCTGGGAGGGTGGAAACCAGATGCATGTGGGAGAGATCAGGGAATGAATGCAGGCCCACATTTTTGGGAAAGATGGTTGTATTGGGAGTTAAGTTCCTCCAGTGCAAATTACTGAGGCTGAATACTCAGTGCCCCAAGGGCTACACCATGCCACGTTAACCATCAGATGAGCTTTCTGTCATCTAACTGTGAAACAAGTGCTCTCTACACTGAATTCCTGTCCGTGCAAAGGGAGAAGTGCCTCGAAGGCACTGATATTTCCCTACAGTGGAGCACTGCTCTTTAATAGATCTGCTTCTCTTGTGCCTTAGAGAATCCGTCCTGGCTAAAATGTAAGATTGGGTTTTGTTCGTTTATTACAAGGACAATTTCTTAATTAAAAAACAAAAAGGAATCAGCCCTTGTCCCATTGACAGGCAATACCTGTTTACCAAACCCTTGGATCGTGACATTTGTCGTTGTCTAGCCACATCAGTATGGAGCCAATCTCCTTCCATGCTAATTTATTGCATCTCCAATGTGCCGTGTGTAATGTCAGTCGTGTTCAGCAGTCTTCACTGCTCGGGTTAGCTAATAACAATATTATACAATAGCTCTTCACTGCGAGGCTCAGTGCTTGGCTGTTTGTCATGCCTTAGCAACTCCCTGGGCCAAACATGTCTCCTTGTCAGTGGGCGTGGAGCTGCTTGACCAAGCAGAACCGATGCGCTTGTGCTACAGAAAGTGAGAAGGAGGATTTGGGTACTACCTGTGTCCCTTTGAGCTTCATGGGGATGCCCTGCAATTCAGCATGCAGCGGGTTGGATCCACAGCTCTGAGGCTCCATGGATGGGGAGCACATCGGCTGCAAGGGTTAGCGCAGCTAGTGGCTACCATAACTTCATGAAGCACACCAGCCTGCAACCTGCTTACTTAGCTTTCCCTCACCTGGGCATTCCCTGCCTCAGGAGAATGCCCAGGTGCAGCCTCAGAGCACCGTTCTGGCAGCTGCCTGCTACCTGAGCCGTGCAAAGTAGCTGGAATAAGAGCCAAGGATCTGTACCAGGAAGTACGATCACTGGGTGCCATTTCCGAAGCACCTAGGGGAGTTAGGCACCAACTCCCAGTGACTTTCCCACCCTGAATTCCTTGCAATTGTGAAACAAACTGTTTCGGAGCTCTTTGCTGTTGATTTAGCTATGGTGTGAGATACGCCATTAAGCCCAAACAGGCATCAGTCCCAATGCTGTCCCGAGAATAAAGTCACAATGATCATTAGTGTTTCTCTTCTTTCAGGGCTTGTATGATCTCTCTGAAATCTTGAGGCACGTTTTCCTGATCTCTCCACAATTCTGCTTTGGATATGGCTTGATTGAGCTGTCTCAGCACCAGGCGCTGATGGGCTTCTTAAAAGCCTACGGAGTGGATTACCCTGACAGAACCTTTGAGATGGACAGAATAAGCTCCAAGCTGCTTGGCATGTTTATCCAGGGCACTATATTCTTTGCAATTCGGCTCTTAATGCATGACGGGATGATTCAGAAAGTCTGGTCTAGTATATTAGAGTAAGTAACATCTGTATTCCTACAGTGAATGTAGATTAAAACAGAGCTCAGTGCTTTAGTCGTTGACATTGTCATCATTATCAATTATTATTATTTTGCATAGCTCCATAAACTTACACAGCACTTTGCAAACCCAGCGTGAGCTCTCTGTGCTGGCAGTTCCCATATCTACCTGTGGTTATAGTGATGACTAATGGAAATGTGTGCGCCTTAATTTTTTGTTGCACCTCCCTCTCTATGGGCATTGGGGGTAATGGCTTACCTGCCCTACTTCTGCATGTGCTGGACAATTCCAGTCCCCGGGAGGGGAGAGGTATTCATTATTGTAATACCTGTGTAGGCCTGTGAGTTCAATTTCAAAGAATGTATCCATTCCGTGTTGGAAAGGCAACTCAAAGGGCTGCCATTTCCGGTGCCACGGGATATTGATGGGTTGTTCGGAAGAGTGGCTCTGGGGTCAGCAGATCCAGAGCCCCTTCAATGCATTCGGTGGCATCTTGAGCCCAAGCTGATTTGGGTTCACTTCATGCATGAGCTGCCCCCCAAATTCTAATGGTAAAAACTGTCACCAAAACTGAAAGCTGCCATGATGTAGGACCGACACCAAAAGCAATGCCTTTGTTGAATACAAGGAAAAGCTTCATAAAGAAAGAACATTTGTTTTTAAGCTTCGTACATGGAATAATAATAGCAGAGAGTTTTAAATTAATATAATGAGAGCATATAATAGGCTCTCATTTCAATTTTACTGAAAAGACACTAAGTCCTCTGCACACGCAGATCCGGAATGTAAAATCATCTGTCTCCTACTCCTTCAGATTCCTGTTCGACAAAGTGCATGGCAGGCCACCGCTTCTGCTGGAGGCAGCTGATAAAGACAAAGATGTTCAGGCTGAGAGGGAGCGGGTTGAGTCTGGCCAAGCAGACGTCGACATGGTACAACTCCAGAGCCTCACCAAGATCTACCATCTTCCTCTCAGAAGGATCATGGCAGTCAAAAATGTCAGCATTGGAATCCCAGCAGGAGAGGTAAGCAAGCAGGCTATGGCAGCAGAAGCCTATCCTACAATAAAGGAAACTGAAAATGTCCTCCAAGCCACGTCCTTATTGTCTTCCCAATCCCTGCTTAAGACTCAGGAAGACCATCTGACAGCGACTACATAAGTGGTGAGCTGAGACTACTACTTATTGGACAATAACTTGCTTTATTGGTACCTCATCCTTCCTTTCTTCCCTCTGGTATTCGTCACCTCCATCTATTGAGTGTCATTGAGTATTTGTATTATAGTAAAGCCCAGAGGCCCTAATTGGAATCGGAACCCCCTTGTGCTAGGTATAGCAGGGACATAGGGCGACAGACGGTCCTTGCCTCAAAGAGTTTAAATAGACAAGACAAAGGAAGGGTGGGAGGGAAACTATGATAATCTAGAGAGTGAATTCCAGCAGGGACTGTCTTTTTACTGTGTGTTTATACAGCGTCTAGCACAATGGGAGTCTTGATCATTGATTGTTTGTTGTCGTGGATTTACAGTTATCATTAGAAAGGTAGTCATGACTCTTTATTCAGACTGCATTGGGCTTGGAAAAGGGGATGGGCAGCTGGAGAGGCAGTGTGGTCCAATGGATGGGATTAGGAGACCTGGGTTCTGTTCCTGTCTCTGCCACTGGCCTGCGGGGTGATCTTGGGCAAGGCCAGAATTGCTGAGACCCCAGTTTGACACCAAGAGCCAGCTTTTCAGAAGGGCTTAGCACCCTGGGTAAATGGGAGCTGACGCTTTTTGAAAATCTAGCCTCTGATCTTAGTGGGGGAGATTTTCAAAGGCATAAATGGCAGATACACCCTAAATCCCATGGGAAGTCAGTGGGAATTAGACTCTTAACTGCCATTTGTGTATTTGACTCCCTCTCCCTCTATACCTTTGCTTCCTCTCCCATCTGTCTGTGTCTGCAGGACCAGGGCCTATGAATGGTACTAAGTGTCTGTACAGTGTCTATGACTTACTATGGGTCTGTCTACACTGCTGTAGGAGGTATGATTTGAAGCACATGTAGACATATTGAGCTAGCTTTAATCTGGCCAGTGTAGGTACCAATAACAGTGAAGCTGCAGCAGCATGGGATTGCAAGAGTAAGATGATCAGGATTTGATCCTTCACATGGCCTACATATGAAAATGCACTTTGCAATAAAAGGAATGATAGTATTAAAGACCCATCCATTATTTCCTACTATGTTAAACAGAGGAGCCTAATACGCACTGCAATACACTGCCCAATAAACAACCACCATTATAATATTTATATGCACTTTGACTGCCTGAGCCTTTTCCATAATCTGTTTTGCTCAAGGGCCAGGGGAGGAGAAGTGACAAGTCGCATTGAGCACTCACTGCATAGCAATACTTTAGCATTAAATGCAGCATGCTAAATGTCTCTCTTTCTGTCTCATAAACCAGTGCTTTGGGCTGCTTGGCGTGAACGGCGCTGGAAAGACAACTATCTTTAAAATGCTAACCGGAGACATCGGGGCTACCAGTGGAAGATTGAGAGTCCGGGATCAAACTGGGTATGGAGGATTAGATATCCGGAAGTGATGTATCAACAAGGCTATCTGGAAAACAATTTGTCATTTACCCCGGCTTGGATGGATCAACAAAGCAAATTAAAAAGAGTTAGACTTAATCAAAAGCAGAAAATTCAGCCCTTTAAAAATACTATATTTACTTCCTCAGGTCTTCAGTCTCATTTCACTGACACATTTTTTATGCTGGTGCAACTCCGCTGGTGTCAATGGAGTTTCTCCTGGTTTACACCGCTGTGAGATCAGAATCTGGCCCTTAGTCATTAAGAGCCTGATTCTGTCACCCTTTCTCTTGTTGAATAATATCACATTCCACAACTGGTCCCACTGAAATCAGTGGGTCTGATGATGGAGTAAAGTGCTACTAGACATGAGTAAGGCTGCGATTCTGTCACAGAGGTCACGGAAAGTCATGGATTCCGTGACTTTCCACGACCTCCGTAGCTTCCGCAGCTGCAGGGCTGCCCAGGGGCCAGTTGCACTAGCCGCTGCTGGAGTGGCCCCAGGACCAGCCGCTCAGGTGGTCCTCGGGGCCAGCCGCACTGGCTGCTGCTCGGGCGGCCCTAGGCAGCTGGCCCCAGGGATCACCCAAGCAGTGGTCCTTCGGGTGGCCAGAGCAAAGACCCCAGGGAGCACCAAAGCATCAGTCCTGGGGGCAGCCCAGCAGTGGCTAGTGCAACTGGCCCCTGGGCAGCCCTGCAGCTGCGGAAGCTACGGAGGTCCCTGTACAAAACAGTCAAGTTCTGTGACCATCCCACACCCATCTAGCCACAGCTGGAGCAGCAGCGGTTCCGGGGGGCGGCCAGAGCAGTGGCCCAGAGGCTGTCAGGAGAGCGGTCTCTGGGGGCCTGGGAGCAGCAGGCCACGGGGGGCAATCAGCCTCCATGGCTGGAACAGGGACCCCACAGCGCAGAGATTTAATCATCATGGGTATTTATAGTAAAAGTCACGGACAGGTGAATTTTTGTTTATTGCCCGTGACCTGTCTGTGACTTTTACTAAAAATACTCATGTCTAAATCTTAGCCTTAAACATGAGTAAGGACACTGGAAACTGGCCCATCAAAACCACTGGACGTACAAGCAGTGTGAGGTATTACTCAGTGTGAGACACACAATCCTTCCTTTTAGGAGCTAAGAACGTCAGATCTGCACAGGCCGTTATATCCTGAATTAAGAGCATTCCTGCTCCAGTGAAGGCTACATTTCCCCCTTTCCTTACTGTTTAATAGAGCATATAGGAGACTTATGAAGTGTTTATAAAATGACCTTTCACCTTTCCTGATCCAGATCCCTGAGTGACATTGATGACACCCACTGGTCGCTCTTTGGCTACTGCCCTCAAGAAGATGCCTTGGATGACTTGCTGACGGTGGAAGAGCACATGTACTACTATGCTCGGCTACACGGCATCCCAGAGAAAGAGATTAAAGGAGTGAGTAGACCCATATGACTGAAGAGTTCTCTTGGGACCCAGTCAAGTCAGTGAGAGTCTTTGCATTGACTTCAGTGGTCTTGATCAAGGCCATTATGAGTAATAATAAACAATGAGGGTGACAATCATGAATTTCCAACCTGGGACTCCCTTGCTTTGTGGCTAGATGGGTGTGGGATGGTCACAGAACTTGACTGTTTTGTAACACGGGGTCACAGTATGGAACTGACTTAGAACTGGGCAGTGCCGTTAAAACTCTCCCTACGTAGACATCTGTGCAAATACTCCATTGACTTCAGTAGTAAGTGTTTACTAGTTCAAGTCCTAAGTGAACAAGGGAAGCTGGGATTTGTAAAAGGGATTAGTAAAGGTTGTGTCCCTGATGTATTTATCCCAGGGGGTCTTGTGAAATCGTTGAACTCCTATTTATTTTAACAGGTATTTCAAAGCAAATCTCCACACTTCAAAGACTTCTGTGGAGTGAAACCCAACCTGGCAGCAATATGTTATTTCAAAGGACATTTAATTATAGTATCTGAACCGCCAGAGACTGAGGGCTAGATCCCTACCTGATGTAAATCGGTGTAGCTCTGTTGAAGTCATTGGAGCTACACTGATTTGCACCTATTGTGGATTGGGTCTTGAATTGTTGGCAAATACATACTTGTTCCAGATATTCTATGGTTGGTCTAATTCTCCGTGTAAACCAAGTTTTTTTATTATTATTATTTGTACCCACAGATTGTACGTCAGCTTCTTCATAGACTTAATCTGATGCCGTACAAAGACAGAGTCACCTCGATGTGCAGCTATGGCACTAATAGAAAGTTATCAACTGCTCTGGCCCTCATTGGTAATCCATCAATTCTATTGCTGGTAAGGAATCAGAAATTTTGGGATGAAAAGATCCATAGCTTTTAAGGCCAGAAGGGACCATTTTATCATCTATTCTGACCTCCTGTCTGTAGCCTTGGATAAGTTTAGAGTGCAAGTTGCATCAGTCACTCATAACAGGTTCTTTTACTCAGCAGCTACGTAAGAAATGTTGCTGAGTTGGAGATTGGTGAAGCACACACAGAAACTTTGGACTTTAGTTAGTACAGACAAATATAACTGAAATGATAGAAAAATCAATATGTATAAGTACAGTGAAGTGGTTTACTGCATTGTGCATACTTGCAAGCTTATGGAGGCCATTAGAAGTGAAGATGGAAAGAAAAGTAAGTGGAGGTCACCATAAGTGGTGATGACGGTTTTGACTGTCGCTTACGCTGTCATTCTGATGATCCCAATTAACGGTTGGATTTACACCTTATTTTATATCTCAGACCTTCTTCCCCTGAACACCCACACATGTCCCATGACCATGGTTAGATCATTTTCTGGCCTTTGGTCCATTTATGGTTGTCTGGGAAACCATAATTGGTGTTATGATTGTTGACATAGCTTTTTGCATTAATACTTTTCCCAGCATTTCCAATATATTAATGAAGTTAACCTCATGGTTACACATACTAAAAATCCCCTAGAAGTTCATTAGCATTCCATTAATTTGTTCTTTGCTGTGCACTTGTGTGTTGTAATGCATTCATTGCTAAATCGTATAATCCTAGGTCACTCATAACTAATAAAAGCAATTTTATTACATGCAATATTTATATATATATATATAACTCAAGCTTACCTCATAACCTCTGTAGGATGCGGTCAGGGGTCACAGGTCAACATGTATAACACAGGCCATGGGAGTTACCCCTGTAGTGAGCCCAATAAGTTGTGTTTGACTTAAGCATTTCTTCTGGAAAGGCATCAGGTCTTCATTTGAAGACATCAAGAGATGGAAAATCCACCACTTCCCTTGGTAGTTTGTTGCAATGGTCACTGACAAATGTGTGTCTTATTTCTAATTTGAATTGATCTGTTTTTTACCTTCCAGCCATCGGTTCTTGTTATGCCTTTCTTAGCTAGATTAAAGAGCACTTTAGTTCCCACTATATTCTCCTCAGGAGGGTACTTACACAATGTAATCAAGTCACCTCTCAATCTTCTCTTTTGATAAGCTAAACAGATGGAGCGTTTTAAGTCTCTCACTCTAAGGTATTCTTTGTTCCTATCTTCAAATTATTTTGTGGTTCTCCTCTGCACCCTCTCCAATTTGCCAATAGATTTTTTAAAATGTAGACACCAGAACTGTATAAAATATTCCAGGCATGGTCTCACCCAGGGGTTCTCAAACTTGGGCCGTGGCTTCTTCAGGGTAAGTCGCTGGCAGGCCGCGAGATGCTTTGTTTACCTGAGCGTCCTCAGGTATGGCCACTCGCAGCTCCCACTGGCTGCGGTTCGCCGTTCCCAGCCAATGGGGAGCTGCGGGAAGTGGCGCGGGCCGGGCCACCGCTTCCCACAGCTCCCATTGGCTGGGAACGGCGAAACGCAGCCAGTGGGAGCTGCGAGGGGCCGTACCTGCGGACGCTCAGATAAACAAAGTGTCTCGCGGCCCGCCAGGGGCTTACCCTGAAGAAGCCGTGGCCCAAGTATGAGAACCCCTGGTCTAACCAATGCTGTTTACAGAGATCATTATCGTCCTGACTGTACATGTCTGAAATGCCCCGACTTCAGTCGAGCAGTAGTAGAGAGAAATCCAGAGGCTCTGCATGAGTGCTTCTTCATGGATACTATATTGTGTCTACCTATTGCTCTTAAAGGGAAAGGAACCAAAAATGCTATCACACTATTCCATACTTATTGTCTCTCTACAACTTCCATATCAGATTTAAGATGAGATCACGCCCTCCATGGTATAGCAAGAAGGGGATGTAAGGAGCAGATAGCTTGTACCAGTGGCCCCAAACTGCCATGGGGTGAAAAACAGAACCAAAACAGTAGTGTCCTTTTAAGATACAATCTAGAAAGCATATATCTCTTGCCACATGGAGGATATTAGAACGTTTCATCTAAATGGAGCTTAACATTTTCTTCTTACATTATACTGGAGTTTTGCTCTGAAGTAGCATCATCACTGAAATGTTCTCTTTGTGCAAACTGCCATTTGCTGTTGTCAAAGAGATGCCTCAAGCAGTGGGTCTGGCTTTGATGTAAGAGTCACAGGTGTTTCTCTCTCGAGGGCTACCCACAAGTTTTAGTCACCCTTTCCTGAGCTGGGAAAGGACGCACACACAACATTCCATACATGCACACCCAAAGTCGCAATTCAGATTTCCCAGTCAGGCTTTTCACTTGCAGTTCTCCAAGGGATGGCCCTAGCACACCAAGTTTAGTTAACCCAGCACCCAGAAGTGGCCAATGTTTAAATTACCCCCATACCGCCTAAGCAATTGTTTTTCTCTGGCCCTTCTCCTGCTCCTATTGGCCTCATGCTCTGCTTTCCTCAACAAGCCTCACCTGGCCTTTCAGGATTAAATTAGGGCAATTAGCCCCAGTCTTTTCTGCTTAATTGTTGTTAAGGCAACCAGCCTTATTCCCACGTGTCAGCACTCTTTGGGCTCATAGGAAAGAAGAGGAAGTGTGAGAGGATCAGAAAAATGTTTCAGCGTAAACAAACATAACAGAGAAGGGGGAAAAACCAAGAGAAGATGATCTTCCAGACTCCATTCATATCACATTCACTCAGTCACACCACAGGCAAAGTAACTACAGAAACCAACCCCACAAAGTACCAGACCACCCTGCCACCGCTGTGTTGTAAATTCTGCAACACTTGGTGATCAGTTTTCCAAACATTGGGCCAGATGGGCACAGCTCTGATTTACACGCGTTGAAGAGCCACCCCTAAATTGATGAAATTCCTTCTAACTTTAGCTTCTCTTTTTACCTATAAAATCCCAATAAAAAGGGAGAAGAGGAGGTTGTCTAAGCACAAGTTGCTTTCTGAATAACAAGCTGTTTTCTTTCTGCTTCGTATAATACATTGTCACCAACAATAACCATTCTACAATAGGAAGCTGGCTGGTAATTTTGTTGATGATGAATGAGGTGGGGCACAACATACTGTTACTCATCTGTAGCTTATTGTCTATGGAATCCTGAAGACAGAAAACTTGTTTGTCCGTAAATGAAGTAGATATTACCCAGAAGACAAAGTGCAGTCTGGTATTACCTCCTGTTTGGATCAGAGCTACAATTTATTAATAAGTTGTTATTTATAGAAGTGTGAAATAAAACATCTACACAGAGGGAGGTTTATCTGTGGCACCTCAGAGTCAGTTTTGCTCTGGGAAAAGTAAGGCTGAGATTTTCAAATTAATTGATTTGAAATTAATGGGAAGTGGGTTTCCAAATCCTCTAGGCAGCCAAAGTGTTTGTAAATTAGTGTAATGTTCGGATAAGGCCCGTAGCAGTGGAGAGGGCTGTGCCACAGGCCTTCTGTGTGAATTCGGACAAGTCATTTCCCCGCTGTGTCTATGTAGTTTGTAAGCTCTTTGGAGAAGAGACTTCCTCTTAGTATGTGTTTGTACAACGCCTAGCACAAGGGGGTCCCATCCTAGGCACTACCATCATACATATAAATAATACTAATAATACAGACCAAAAGCGCCATATAAGGGCGAAGTGGTTGTGTTGGTATTTGTAGTGTCTGTAATGACAATTCTAAACAGAGAGCAGGTATGGAGAGGAACAAAAATGACATTTTCTTTACTATTTAAACTTACAATCTGGGTGGGGGGGGTTGTTATTTTTTAAAGGATGAACCAAGCTCTGGAATGGATCCTAATGCTAAACGACACCTTTGGAAAATCATCTCTGAGGAAGTACAGAACCAATGTTCAGTGATACTCACGTCCCACAGGTAGAGTTTACTGGCTGCCTTTATGCTTTATTAAGCCCAAACTAAAACCGCACATTGGAACACCCTAGAACTTTGGGGGCACTGAAATTTAAACACACTTCCAGTTCCAAGTTTTCCAAGTCTGTATAATGGACTGAATCCTAATCCTGAATCACAGCAGCAGCAAAAATATCTGGATCTAGATTATGCTGCTTGAGCCCATCTTTAGTAACATCCACCTGCAATAACATACAATAAGAAAATCCAGGAAGATCTTCCAGGAAGTGCTGAACACTTCCTGGAAATGTGTGATTGCTCTGCATTGAACGGATCCTTGGCCCAGATCCTTGAAGGTATTTAACGCCCTTAAATATCTTTGAGGTCCTGGGCCCTCCCTATCCTAGTGGAATAGGAGCCAGCTAGAGATTTCAGGTGATTAAGATGATGAGTTACAGGTTAATTTCCTGTGTAGCGCATGGGAAACCATTAATGCTCTGGCCATTAGAGTGTCTTTTATTCCCATTCAGTGACTCTATAGAGCAGGGGTGGCCAAACTTACTGGCCCTCCGAACTGCATATGACAATCTTCAGAAGTTCAAGAGCCAGGGAGCACCTGCTGGGGCTTGGGGCTTCAGCCCCACTCCTGCTGAAGCCCCGAGCCGCGGGAGGCGCACCCCGCCAGGCTGAAGTCCCGAGATCCCCCCTCCCCACAGGGCAGAAGCCCTTACTCCAGCACCCTGTTGCAAGGCAGAGGTCCTGAGCTCCCCACCACCCAGTCTGGTGGGTGGAGAATGTGGGAAGCGGGAGGAGGGGGAGCTCCGTGAGCTGCACTTTAACTATAAAACGAGTCCCAGTTTGGCCACTCCTGGTGTAGAGTTTCTCTGTTTGCTTTTCAGCATGGAAGAATGTGAAGCTCTCTGTACCAGGCTGGCTATTATGGTGAATGGACGTTTCCAGTGCCTTGGCTCTTTGCAGCATATTAAGAGCAGGTCAGTCAAATGTATCTTCTCTCCTTTCACTGCCTGATGCCCAGCTAATGTAAAGCCGGGGAGCTCCACTGAAGGCAACTGAAGTATGCTGGTTTACGTCAGCTGAGGATCTAGCTGTGTGTACTCAGGGCATTAGCACGTAGGGAACAAACCCTGGACGTCACTGAAAGCCTTTCTGCCTTTTGTTTCTGGGAATCTGTGATAAATAATAGTGTGGGGCTGGCTGGCAAATCAGAGTTCGGTTTTGTGACGAATGTCAGGGTTTTGGCACTGGGTTTCATTCTGCAGCTGAACAAATCCAAGGCTTTTCATCATGTCTGAGAGTGAGAGAGACCCACCCCAGACTAGCCAACACTCAGCTGTAATGAGGGGGACCAAGTTCAAGGGCCTGTTCCACAACAGGCAGATCAGGGACTTGAACCAGGGTCACCCACATCCCAAGTGAGTGCTCTCGCTCTGCGTGGTTTCTCTGGGGTTGGCTGGGAGCCCTCTCTCCCTCTCGCATGCAGGACCTGAGAGCATTCTACAACTCAACACTTGCCAATGAAAAAACATTTCGCTAAGAAATTCTCAACCAGCTCACTCCATAATACACGTTCAGCCTCCATGAAGCTTTTGTTCAGCGTTTGAGAGGCATGTGCCTCTACCCAGATGACACAATAACTTGGTCGACTTTAATGTAGAAATTAAAAACATATGATGGTGATGAACTTCACAGCTTATCAATGATCACCCTGACTGGATTGCTGACGCTGTTGACCTCACTGGAGATATTCCGGGGCTGGATTTGTTTCCCAAGAGCTCCCAGCCAGGCCACTTGACTCTCTTGTGTCTGTTCCGTACCTGCTGTGCAGCACGCATTCTGATTTTCTGTCTAGGTTTGGAAGAGGATTCACCGTGAAAATGCACTTGATGAGCAGCGCGGTCAGCACAGAGGCTCTGACGGAGTTAATGCAGTCCCACTTTCCAAATACATGCCTGAAGGTAAGCAGGATAGATCAGACCAGATGCTGGGGGAACTGAGAACGGGATCCCATCTCAAACCTGTTATATTCACAACCGATATCTTGTAAGCTTCTTCTGACCACAGCTTTGACTCAGCAATAGCTGCCCAGAGCATTATGCTCTCAAAGCATAAGGGAATTGCAACTCCCTCTTCCAAAGCAGAGGCAAGGCTCAGATTTACAGAGCTGCCAAAAGGGTTTGGACACCGAGGTCCAATTAATTTTAGTGGAATTAAAGCATCCAGATTTCCTAGGTGGCTTTAAAAACACAGCCAAAAGGTGACAGTGAGCATGCAAGAGAGGAGTCTAATCCGGCAACTCCGTACTCACTTGAGTAATTCCATTGATGTCAGTGCTACAGAAGGCTGTAGTTGTCTAGCTCCACTTGTTTTCAGAGGGAGCTGGGATTACTCGGTGCCTCTGGTAGTAGAATTACATTGGCATCAAAGTGGAGTAACACAGTATTGAAGCAGGACCAGCCAACCCTCTAGCTTAACCCCAACTTTCAAAGTCATCCATCCAAACTACAAATTGGAAATACCACATCTTCCCTGAAGACCCTAGTCCGTCATGCACTTTAGTCTTCCCCAAAAGCCTAAGATAATAGAAGTTTTAGTCGGATCCTCACATAGATTCCAGAAAATACCTGATATTTGTTGCAGAACAATATTTCCCATGCAAGAAATTTCTTCTCCAGCTTTCTCAGTCTTCACCGAGATATTACAGAATGGACTAACTAGCCCGTCAGCTGGGGAGTAGCTTTACCAGCCAGAGAAGGGAAATAAAGCTCCAGACCTCTATCTTCCTAAGGCCTGTTCCTCAGGGCTTGTTTATTCGCCACCAAAGAGTACCACAAACATAAAGCAACTCACTGGAAACACATGAGGTCAGCGGTCCTCAAAGTGTGGATTGTGATCCCAAACTGGATTGCGACCCCATTTGGATGGGGTCACCAGGGCAGAAAGTCCCAGCACCGAGCTCTGGGGTTGGCGGTGGGGCTGAAACCCTAAACCGCCGCTTCAGAGGCGGCGGTGGGGGGGGCTGAAGCATTTTTTATTTAAAATACTAACTATTCTGAGGGCACTGAGACTGTGTAGTAATTTTTCTTGTCAGCATGGGGTTGCGGTGTAATGAAGTTTGAGAACCGCTGCACTAGGCAGCCATTGCCCATAGGCTTTTCTCAGTTGAGTGAGTCAGAAAGGGAGAAGACACATCCTCCCCCTTAATTCCATTTTGAGTTAGCTTCCCCTACCTTTTTATATTGCACCCAAGCAGCTGTATGACCTGCCGGGACCTGTTAACCTTTTACAGCCTGCAGCACCTTGACTTTATCACACTGCTCTTGTTCCCACAGGACCGGCATCTCAATACGGTAGAATATCACGTGCCCGTCTCCGCAGGAGGAGTAGCAAACATATTCGATCTTCTGGAGACCAACAAAATAGCCTTCAAAATTAGGCACTTCTCAGTGAGTCAAACCACTCTAGAGGAGGTAAGAAATTCAGACGTGAACTGGTTACCAGACACATTGGACCACATATTGAAAGGGGTTTCATTCCACTCGCCGTTTGAGTGCACACACCTGTACGTGCATTTTCTAGCCCTTCTGTCTCCAGATGCATATGGTAGTGCTGGGAAAATGCACAAGCAAAGTTGTGTGAAAACGGGGCCCAAAGGACGTCGTCTGCCCTCAGTCACGCTGGTGCAGTACTGTTGATTTCACTGGGACTCCATAGCTGTAAATGAAGGCAGAATTTCAACCCACATTTTTCAGAGGTGAAGGGTGGTCTTGTGGGTAGGGGCCCAGATGGGCAGTCAGGAGCTGTGGCTTCAGTACCTGGCCCTCCTACCATTGATTTCAGAAGTTATTCACGCTCTCTGTATGCCTCATTTCCCTATCGGTAAAACGGGGATGATAATATTCCTTTCTCCCAGCTTTTGCTTGTCTAGTTAGACTGCCAGCTCTTTCTGTCTGCTCTTTTCTTAGTAGGAACTAGATCGTCAACTGATGTAGGTTGCCATAGCTCCATGGACACTTCAGTGAAGCTATGTCAACGTATGCCAGCCACGGATCTGCCTCTCTCTCTATTGATATAATGGGGCCCCAATCTCAGTTGGGGCTTCTAGATTCTGCTGTAATACTCATTTTGTTTATGAGTATTTGTGACGTGGTGCCATAGTTACGTTCCCTCCATTTCCACTTCAAAACATTTTTTCACCAGTATACAAATAGTGTAGGAAGATCCCAAGTTTAAGGGCTACTTTGAGTTATGCCTGCTAGGACCATCCCATTGGCAGGGGATAGCTGGAGCACTAGGCTCTGCAGTCATGCCCCCAAGGTGACCCACTTTTAGAATCATAGAATCATAGAATATCAGGGTTGGAAGGGACCTCAGGAGGTCATCTAGTCCAACCCCCAGCTCAAAGCAGGACCAATCCCCAACTAAATCATCCCAGCCAGGGCTTTGTCAAGCCTGACCTTAAA
The DNA here is from genome assembly GCF_002925995.2 of Terrapene triunguis. Classification (NCBI taxonomy): domain Eukaryota; kingdom Metazoa; phylum Chordata; order Testudines; family Emydidae; genus Terrapene; species Terrapene triunguis. The sequence goes on along the minus strand of NW_020664413.1, from coordinate 64,858,829 downwards.
AACCTCTAAGGAAGGAGATTCCACCCCCTCCCTAGGTAACCCATTCCAGTGCTTCACCACCCTCCTAGTGAAAAAGTTTTTCCTAATATCCAACCTAAACCTCCCCCACTGCAACTTGAGACCATTACTCCTTGTTCTGTCATCTGCTACCACTGAGAACAGTCTAGCTCCATCCTCTTTGGAAACCCCTTTCAGGTAGTTGAAAGCAGCTATCAAATCCCCCCTCATTCTTCTCTTCTGCAGACTAAACAATCCCAGTTCCCTCAGCCGTTCCTCGTAAGTCATGTGCTCCAGCCCCCTAATCATTTTTGTTGCCCTCCACTGGACTCTTTCCAATTTTTCCACATCCTTCTTGTAGTGTGGGGCCCAAAACTGGACACAGTACTCTAGATGAGGCCTCACCAATGTCGAATAGAGGGGAATGATCACATCCCTCAATCTGCTGGCAATGCCCCTACTTATACAGCCCAAAATGCCGTTAGCCTTCTTGGCAGCAAGGGCACACTGTTGACTCATATCCAGCTTCTCGTCCACTGTAACCCCTAGGTCTTTTTCTGCAGAACTGCTTCCTAGCCATTCGGTCCCTAGTCTGTAACAGTGAATGGGATTCTTCCGTCCTAAGTGCAGGACTCTGCACTTGTCCTTGTTGAACCTCATCAGATTTCTTTTGGCCCAATCCTCTAATTTGTCTAGGTCCTTCTGTATCCTATCCCTACCCTCCAGCATATCTACCACTCCTCCCAGTTTAGTATCATCTGCAAACTTGCTGAGAGAGCAGTCCACGCCATCCTCCAGATCATTAATGAAGATATTGAACAAAACCGGCCCCCGGACCGACCCTTGGGGCACTCCGCTTGAAACCGGCTGCCAACTAGACATGGAGCCATTGATCACTACCCGTTGAGCCCGACAATGTAGCCAGCTTTCTATCCACCTTATAGTCCATTCATCCAGCCCATACTTCTTTAACTTGCCAGCAAGAATACTGTGAGAGACCGTATCAAAAGCTTTGCTAAAATCAAGGAACAACACATCCACTGCTTTCCCCTCATCCACAGAGCCAGTTATCTCCTCATAGAAGGCAATTAGGTTTGTCAGGCATGACTTGCCCTTGGTGAATCCATGCTGACTGTTCCTGATCACTTTCTTCTCCTCTAAGTGCTTCAGAATTGATTCCTTGAGGACCTGCTCCATGATTTTTCCAGGGACTGAGGTGAGGCTGACTGGCCTGTAGTTCCCCGGTTCCTCCTTCTTCCCCTTTTTAAAGATGGGCACTACATTAGCCTTTTTCCAGTCATCCGGGACCTCCCCCAATTGCCATGAGTTTTCAAAGATAATGGCCAATGGCTCTGCAATCACATCCGCCAACTCCTTTAGCACCCTCGGATGCAGCGCATCCGGCCTCATGGACTTGTGCTCGTCCAGTTTTTCTAAATAGTCCCGAACCACTTCTTTCTCCACAGAGGGCTGGTCACCTCCTCCCCATACTGTGCTGCCCAGTGCAGCAGTTTGGGAGCTGACCTTGTTTGTGAAGACAGAGGCAAAAAAAGCATTGAGTACATTAGCTTTTTCCACATCCTCTGTCACTAGGTTGCCTCCCTCATTCAGTAAGGGGCCCACATTTTCCTTGACTTTCTTCTTGTTGCTAACATATCTGAAGAAATCCTTCTTGTTACTCTTAACTTCCCTTGCTAGCTGCAATTCCAATTGTGATTTGGCCTTCCTGATTTCACTCCTGCATGCCTGAGCAATATTTTTATACTCCTCCCTGGTCATTTGTCCAATCTTCCACTTCTTGTAAGTCCCGGTGGTGTGGGGTGCAGTGGAGAGATCTTGTTTTTATGCCACCTGGGGATTCCCCTGTGACAGGCGAATCCTCAACTGATCCGATGGGGCAACTGTCCAGCCCCTTTGTGCCACCAGAGTAGTGCAAAGTGAATGGATCTGGAAGCAAAACTATTACCCTGCAATCCTAGATACTATTCTGAGAGTGAATTGTGTGTGTAGATGTGTGTAATAGGGTGTGTGTATATAATGTAGATGTGTGTATGTATATAATGTAGATGTGTGTATGTATATATAGGATTGGGTGTGTACACACATATAAATATATAGGTAGATGTGTATATAGGTATACGTGCATGTATATAAAATATGCAATGAAGCTGGGCTTTGCAAAGCAGCCCAAGACATGTAAGTGCCCCAATCCCATTTGGCACCTAGCTTTCTCAGACCCCTTTTGGAAATCCCATCCCAAACACAGAATCCCTCCCTCCCAGGGCTATAGTCCATGGGGGGAAAAGGCATTTTTTGGTCCATTTCTTGACTTTTTTTTTTTAGGTTTGTCACATAATCAATATTTTCCTTTAAACTTTTAGGTTTTCATCAACTTTGCCAAAGATCAGACTGGGGCTGACAATGCAGATGCGAGTACAGATGTAGGCTCAGACTGCTCGGATACAAGTAGCCAAGATACCAACATAAATGCCATCTGTTAAAGGGATATTGCGGTGTTTAAAAAAAATCATATTTTTCTAAACAATGGGTTTTTTTTACTTATTTTGTTATTAGCAACCTGGTAAACATGTAAAACTGGCATGTCAGATTGGTCTTGCCCCAGTCGTACAGTTCTTGTTCTAGGTTTATTTTATATCTATATTGCAAAGTTGGTGACATCTCCTGATACTTGCTGTTCAAATACTCTGGAAGCTCTTCACCATTGGCTGTCACCAAGAAGACCAGTGGGTGATAGAGTGGAACAGTTGCTCTGGAGTCAGGGACATAAGTGAGAAGGAGGACGGGACAGTCGTTCGGATGCTAGCTGGGCTCTCAGGAAACCCGGGGTTCAATTTCCTGCTTTGCCACAGACTTCCTGTGGGACCTTGAAATGTCAGTCAAATGGAGGGATAACAACACTTCCCTGCCCCCCAGAGGTGTTGTGAGTCTAGATACATCAAAGGTGGTGATACTCCAGCAATGGGGTCCATCTTAGATAGCTACGTAAAGCTTTTCTCTGTGTGTGGATTATGTCAGTATTAATACAGTTATTTAAAATTCATGCTTCTGTTGTTTTTGTTTGTTTCTGTAGTTTGCACCAACTCTGCATGACCCCTAGTACAAATCTCCCCGTCCCAGGCAATTTTCCACAACTCAGCAAACCCAACAGCCTGGACCACAGGAAGCATTGTGCCTAGCAAAATTGCCCAGTCACACTCCAATTTAATCACCACCCCTCTGCCACCAACTGAGACACATTAACCCGGCCTCTCCCAGAATAAGCAATCACCCAATCTCTGCAGAACTTCTCCAGGTTTATCCCTCACCACACAGGGACAACGCCTTCTGGAGGACAGTGCTTCCCAGCTCGGGTGCTGCACTTCACACTGCCAAGTGCATTGCCTTCCCCTTTGGCCTGGGCAGTTCAGGAGTATTCGGGGCCTGGCAGGGTTGTTTCTGCTAGGGTGAGAAATCCGTGCTGAGTCAGGTATATTCTTCCTTATTTACTGCTCCCCCGCCCAAAAAACCCTTACACAAAGTCCTGTTGATCTGAGTCCAGTAGAAACAAACAGCAGCAGGCTGTTTCCTTGCTCAGACATCCCCAAGTCTGCCTCTCCAGCGAGCTCTGTGCACAAGCAGCCCTGTCTCTCTGCTTATTCTTGGGGTCATGCCCACAAATCCTTCTGGCTTTTGCCTTCGCCACACACACAGCCTGCTAATGATATCCTAGCCCCCCTGCATTTGCAAACAGAGAAACTTCTCCCTCCCACAGCTTAGCTCTGCTCTGCCTTGCCACCTATTACTTTGGGTTATCTCCCAGCTGTCCGCAGCTACTGTTACTTCATAAAGGGGGCTGCATTGCTTCTTCCATTGACCCTGTCATTGGCTTTAATGAGGCTCGTGATTGGATCTAAGATCCTGCTGATTGACAGCCATTAGCACCTTTCAGCAGAACAGCAGGTTAAAAACCCCAGTCTTGGAGCTCACTGCTATTTTCCAAGGGTAGTGGGTGTTCAAAAGAGGTCAGAGACTATTATACCTGTATTATTTATTTGTAGTTCCATAGCATCGAGGAGCCCCAGCCACGGACCAGACCCCATTCGCACCAAAAGGGGGTCCCTGCCCCCAATGCTCTTGCAATTGAAGTGCTGGTGCTGCTGTAAGAAGGGGAATCCCCAATAAACCTGAAATGACGTGACTCTCGCTCGGTTTCAGGGGCGTGTACAAAATTCAAACCAGAGAGGGGTTTGTTCAACCTCATTTTGGGGCCAAGGGAAACTTTCAATGAGACCTGTGATCTATTTTGCTTTGATCTTTAGGGAATGAGTTTCCCTAGTTCAAGTTTGATTTTGAGGCTTGTTGCAAAAATCACGCAGGGGCAGGTATTGTTAATAACTAGTGTGTTCAGGACTCTGTGGTGGGCTTCAGCCTCATGTCGTGTAGTTGTGCCAGAAAGGTCATTGTCTACCCTTGATCTTTGTGCAAACTTCCTGCTGACATCACTGGGAGCTCTGCTGTGTTTCAATGGTAGCAGCTGGCCCTAAATTTAGACCCCAACCCACAGATCATAATTAACATAGGAAGGGAGGGGGGATAGCTCAGTGGTTTGAGCATTGGCCTGCTAAACCCAGGGTTGAGAGTTCAATTCTTGAGAGAGCCATTTAGGGATCGTGGGCAAAAAAAATGTGTCTGGGGATTGGTCCTGCTTTGAGCAGGGGCTTGGACTAGATGACCTCCTGAGGTCCCTTCTAACCCTGATATTCTATGAAATTCAGTCCTCTCTACAGAATGCACTTAACACCCTTAGCTTAGAAGTAACTGAAAATGCTGCTAAAGCATTCATTGTTGCTCCTGCGCTGTAAAGGCTGCCTTTTCTTGTTTACATGGCATGCATGATACAGATCCTGGATGAAATTAGGCTTGTCTTTGGTGGAGGTCTTGCGTTCTCTGCAAAGGATTCAGAGCATGTCTACCATTTAAATCCTATCCGGAATGCCAATCAGAGTATTATTTTATGATGTCAATTGCTTTGTGTGCTGCCTCTGGAAGATGGATCTTCAAATGCTGTGTCCAGATGTACTTTATATATAACTGCGAGGGGCTGCGATACAGAGATGCTTGTGCCCCTTTAGATTGTACAGATCCAAAAAAGAAGGGAAAGGATTTTTTTAGAATACTTCAGCAAGTTGTAGGGTGTTTTTTAAAAGGCAGCACTTTGAGTTTCTACCCATTTCTAGCATTAATAGAAACATCTACGTTGTACATGATGGGCCAGAGGTACGATATACACTTAGAACTTGGTGGTAAAAGTAAAATGTCTGTTACCTAAGTCAAGTCTGTAGGTATCAGTCCAAACATGCAACAGTTACACACTTAAAGTAGTTTATTGGTAAACCATGGAGAGGTGGTTTGAACTGTTTTGGCAAGTAGATCGTACAGATCGTAACAGATACAGCCTAGAGCTGTGTTAGCTTTTCTGTGGCTTCCTACAGAGCCCCCACACCACATGTACAGCTGTCCTGGACTCCTGCAGATCCCTGTGGATCTACCCATGTCTTTCTCTGGTGGAGGAAAACTCCAATCTTCCTCTCAATGGAATGATATGGGAGACTCCATCAGAGGATCTCTTCAAATGCACCATAGAGATTTCTTCTCTCTACGTTGGTGGGAGGGCATGCTTTGGTCTCACGTTTGGTTGGAAATAAGAGAGATACTGAGCTGCCACTTGATAAAAATTCTGACTTTATCCCAGGCAATATCAGGATAATATGGACTATTATATTTTGGTGCTTTAAATGAGCTTTACGTTGCCAATTATGGGCATAAACCTCTCTCTTTAATTGACACAAATGGACTCATCAAAATGGGACAGTGAGTAATCAATGTATGACTTACATTGCAATGGAATCCTACACACTTAAACCACTTACCAGCATGAATCTATTTTCTTGCAAACTGGTGGCTAGTTTACGATGAGGTGAGGGGATCAGACAGTGTTGTAAATTAACAGGTGACTTGATCTGGGGAATCGCTCAGCTTTTTTGCAGGTACATTTTCTCTCGTTCTGTCTCTGTTTAAACCCCTACCTCCCACTTTTCCCTTTATAAATATCCTCTTGAGAGGGCTAGATTTTCAGAAGAGCCTGGTGGTAGATTGTCATGGATGCAGCACCCGAGCTGGTTGGGAATGTTTCGATGAAACGTGTTTTCACTGGAAAATGGCAGCTTGTTAAAATGGAAACTTTTTCCAGAAATATATTGGTCTTGACAAAAATTTTGTTGGGAAGGTTTCTCAGGTCGAGGGTGGACTGTCTGGGCAAAAGGAGCGAGCAACCAGATTAGCCAATAGCCAAATGGTTTGGGATCTTACCTGGGCAGTGGGAGACTGGGTTAAAAACACTACTCAGAATCAGAGAAGGAACTTGAGCCAGTCCGGGTGAGTACCCTTCCTGCAAAGTGCAACAGCTCCAACAGAGGAGTGTGAGAATGCCTCTACACCCTGGTGGCTAAGGCCTTCATCTGACATGTGGGAGACACCTCTGAAAGTCCCAGCTCTGTCCGACGCACTCCCTGCTCTGCACCCATCATTACAGGCAGGTTTTCAAAATAGCGCCTCTCCCATTGAGGCACCTACATAAAGGCAGACGGCAGCTCCCGGTGCCACACTTGTGGCCAAATATCCAGAAGAGTTCAGCACTCAATGTGCATCCAAGAGGCTGAGCTCTGATTCTGACGCCTGAACGGAAGTTAAGCTCTTCTGAGAAGCTGGCCCCCATTATGCCCTTTTGTTTGGCCTCCGAGGGAGAAGGAGCTGTCCGAGTACCACAGCTCATCAGCTCTCTGCGGGTGTGAGATGAACTCCGAGAGCACGCTTTTGACCTCTGCTCTCTCACACATTATCTTTTCAGCCTTCATAAAGCCAGCCGATTTTTCAAGGAGTAAAGACAAAGAGCCCAGTTAAGTCTCCGTTGGATGGAGCATGTGGCTTATACATGCTAATTAGAACTGCATGGTCCTCAACTGGGCTTAATTTAAGAATGCTCCTGAAAATTACAGAGGAAAGTGAAAAACAGTTAAACACTATGTAACGGCTAAAATAGTCTGGGGCCAGGGAGTCAAGTAGGAATTTTATAATTAGTTATGTGGAGTTGTGAGACTGATTCAAATCAATTTCATAATTGTCAGTGTGGCGTTAGAGACACTGGCTCAAAGCTCTTTCCGGTCTCTGTTAAATTAAACACTTCGGGGGGGCTGTTTATTTTGTGACACAACTCCAGGCTCAGACTTTGCAGATGAAGTTTCTGCTTTTAGCAGAGCCATTCTGCTACTGGGTCTTCCATCTCCCTGGATCCAAATGCAAAGCCTTTATCTGAGTGAGGCTGACTTCAGCAATGGGGTGAAATAGAAGGCACCTGAGTGGTGAATTTGCAAAGTGAGGTTCATGCCAGCAAGGAAAACATCAGCCAAAGGGAACTGTCCAATGAATATCTCCGACTTGCCTCTAGTTAGAATATAAAATCAAATGCTAGTCGGTTTTTGTTGTTGTTTATTTGCTTACTTGCTTGTGTAAGAAAATCTGGCTTTCGTGTCATTTCAGCATGTGACTAACTTTACTCACGTGAGTACTTGGACAGACGTGTCGTTGGGACTTCATGTGTGTAAAATTACTCATCGGCAGGCTCAAACATGTAACAACACGTTCCCAACTCAGACCCCAGGCCTGCAAACACACGTGTGTGTAATTTTAGTCATGTGAATAATGCAATTGGCATTAATGGGATTACTTATGTGAATAAGGGCTAGTCTACACTACCCGCCTGGATCGGCGGGTAGAAATTGATCTCTCGGGGATCGATTTATCGCGTCTCATCTAGAGGGATAAATCGATCCCCGATTCGACGCACGTACTCCCACCTCGTCAGGAGGAGTAAGCGCCATCGACGGGGGAGCCGCGGCAGTCGATTTGCCGCCGTCCTCACAGCGGGGTAAGTCAAATAGGATACGTCTAATTCAGCTACGCTATTCACGTAGCTGAATTTGCGTATCTTAAATCGATCTCCCCCCCCAGTGTAGACCTAGCCTCAGATTACTCATGGGATAAACCGTTTGCCAGCTCAGAGCCTTAGTTGATAATACTAGTGCCAAGCTTTTCAAAAAAGGGTGCCTAAAGTTAAATGACTTATGTCTCTATATAGGCCCCTAAAGAAGCGGCTGGGTTTTTCAAAGTACTGAGCAACCAGCAGGACCCTTTGAATTCAGAGTAGCTTCAGGCAGTTTATTTAGGCACCTAAAGAAGGATTTAGAAGCCTTATTTTATGCCTGCATTTTAAAAAATCTCAGCCTAGAGGTTGTTTAGCCTGCTGCCAGATCCCCAGCAAGTGTAAATGGACATTGCTCCGCTAAAGTCAATTAATCCAGACCAATTTACACCATCGGAGGATTTGGCCCAGTTCGAGGTTTAATTACATAATAATTTGCAATACATTTTTTTATTAAATTAATAAAAAGTTGACTTCAACTGATTCTTAGTATTAATACGTATAAAAATGTGGATTAGATAGGAAACGTAAAAATCGTTTGAGTCACATTTTTGCTTAACGCAGGCTAAAAAAATTACAGGAACGGTCCTCAGACGGTGTAATTCAACCTAGTGCAACTGAAATCATTAGGCTGATTTACACCAGCTGATGAGCTGACTCGAGGATTTTTTTATGAACAGAGAAAACTTTAAGCGTCTGCACTTAATAGAGGCGATAGGTTTCGTACATGGGCTGCACAAGAAAGAAAGATCGTTGGAAGGCAACTGAACACAGGATGGTTTTTTCTTTTCCTGGACAATAGCTGTGATCTTGTCATGTAACAAAATACGAACAGAGTATTTAAAAGAAGGGGAGGTGATGAACCGAGAAAGGACAAAACCCTAAATCCACCGGAATCATTAGTCTACAATGGTTTTTAAACGAGAATTGCTGTGATTCTTTTGGGGGAGGGATAGCTCAGTGGTTTGAGCATTGGCCTGCTAAACCGAGGATTGTGAGTTTAATCCTTAAGGAGGCCATTTAGGGATTTGGGGCAAAAATCTGTCTGGGGATTGGTCCTGCTTTGAGTAGGGGGCTGGACTAGATGACCTCCTGAGGTCCCTTCCAACTCTGATATTCTATGATTCTATAATTAATGTAGGTGTTTTAGGAGCATGGGGAAGACAGCACTGAAACAGTGAGAACAACATTAGTATGGAAGAGCAGCTCCCTTAACTTACAGTTCTGTTTGCTTCTTATGAGGTTTGCATATGCAACTTCATGAATGAGAGAGGCTGGATCAGCCTATCCGCTACTAAAGGATGATACACGCTCTAAATATTATCCTGGGTGAATGGTATTCTCCTAGGGTCTCATCACAAGGCCACTGACATTTAACTGCAGTTAGATACGTACGGTTGGCCCATGCCAGCTGACTTGGCTCACAAGGGTTGGGTTGCAGGACTGCTTCATTGTGGTGGAAATGTTCAGGCTTGGGCTCCAGGGACCTTCCCACCTCGCAGGGTCCTAGAGCCTGGGCTCCAGCCCAATCCCAAATAGCTACACCACAATTAAACAACCCCTTAGCCCGAGTCAGCTGGCACAGGCCAGCTACGGGTGTCTGATTGCAGTGTAGACATACCCTACGGGAGTCTTTCCACTGGTTTTAGTGAGCTTGGCCTAGGCACTTAAGGTGCATCCCTGAGCAATGGGGGGGCCTGATCTCACTCCCACTCAAGTCAAAGGAAAGACATAAGTCAGAGGGAGTCGGATCAAATCATAGGCCAGTATAGGGCATAGATCCACCCTATTTTGTGGTGTGTAGGCTTTCTGCTGGTTCCCCTGCCCAGTGGAGAATATCACCCTTATTCCTGTTCTCCTAAATCTGCAGAAATATAGAGAATCTGATTGTTCCCTAAGTGGGAATCACCCACCCAGTGGGGATGGAGAGGGTGGGCGTGGACAGGAAATGCTGCATGTTTCACACAGGGATTTTCCATCCCCTTAATATCCCTGTAACTCTGTAACATGCATTAGGGGGTTGGCCTCTTAAACCTGAAGTTGCCTCAGAGCTGCAGGCATCTTGGGAAGCCCACCAGAGGCCAGGGTCATCCATGTGACATCCTCACTGCTTCCCTCAAGGTAGCATCTGACCCACCCCCAGCTCTGGCCTGCCTCCTCCTGATTCGCCCAATCACGTTGCTCTGGTAGAGGGACTGCCACTGCAGAAGTGGAGGACTGCGCTGCAGAGCCAGCAGCCCCTTCACCTTTTGCACCCTTAGCCTGTAATTGCTAGGTCTGGGTCCCCTTTGCTCACAGACATGGAGGGGACAATCTAGCCCCGGGGTCTTTAATATGCAGCAAGTTTTTATAATGTGGAACAGCTGCATTTCATCCCTGTGCCTTATGATTTCTAATGAAGGCACAGATGCTTTAGGCTGAAGTTTTCAAAGAAACCTAATAAGAGCTTGTCTACATGGGGAAATTATCGAAAATAGCTACTGTGCAACCAGCTATTCTTCAATAGCTCCTTGTGTGGACATGGTTATTATGGAATAGTTCTAGACTAGCTATGGTGCTTTAAATTTACCTTATTCTGGAGTAACTTCTCCTGGGTCGATAAGCCCTTAGGGAGTTGGGCACCAAAATCTGGTTACATTTCAGTGGGATTTGGGTACCTAACTCAGTCTCCTTTGAAAATCTCAGCCTCTCTCTCTGTCTCTCTCCATGGTGCTTAGAACTGGTAACTACAAGTTGCGACAAGCCAAGTACTGTAAGTGACTATTCTGATATAAATAAACAGTGAGAGGATGTGAATGTCTGAGGCGGCTATGCTAGGATTCAACTGACAATTAAGCAAGGGGAAGCAGAGATGCCCTGGGCAGGGGGAAGTGAGAGAAATGATCATCCAGCCTGAAAGACCCACACTTCAGCCTGGGCTAGGAATGTCTACCTAAATGGTAATGGCTTGTAGTCCATGGGCGGGGGAGGGGGGAGCTGCCCTTCGGTAAAGCATGAATAATCTGGCACTTGGCTGTGGCTTAATTCACCAGCTGGATGTAGGCAGCACTTTTGAACGTGCTCGTGTCTCATAAATGCAGTCAGGAGGTAATGTAAAATCCTATCAATATCTTGGCCATCGTGTGAGGCAGTAATCAATTCACTCAAAGGAACTGGGTGGGAGGAATAAAACTGCCCATGGACAGTGCAGCTCAAAAGATGACGTCATGTCTAGAATGGCAGTGCATGATGCGCATCAAAGTGACAGGGCAGCTGACAGGCCATGGGAGGGGAGGGAGCGTTTTGCTGACCGACGTGGGCTTCTTTCGCTTCTATGACTGGGGATTGTGACCTGAATGGCGGGAGCCGGGGATTTGAGTCTGAAAGTGATTTTTTTCATATCCGTTAACCTTCAAAAAGAAAGTAAAAACCAACAACCGGTGGCAAAGTGGGGAATCTGTCTGTTCCGTCTCTGAATTCTGTGCAAGTTTATCAACTCTCTGTATGTATCTTTACCAAGCTGCAACCCCCATTTTGAATGTGCAGCCTCTTGCCTTCTCTATTGTCTGTTTGCCTCCATGTTGGACTGAAATTCCAACAGGCGGGTGGCAAAACAAGAACAAAAGAGGGTCATTGACTTAAAGGGCTTGCCCACTGAAATGTAATGTAATATAGGCAATAAAGTAGCTCCTACCCAGGAGAATTGGCTTGTCAGGGGAGACGAGGTTGACATAGGTCTCTGGTCACCTTGGGAAGCTGACCAGGGAGTCACTTTGACAGAGGAGATTGGAAGGTTAAAAAAGAAGGAGCTGATTTATTTGGGATCTTTGGCCATTTTCAGCATCTCAAGCAGATGGGAGCTGATGCAGCCTTTTAAGGCCAGGGAAACCCTCCTTCCCAAAGCTAGTGTGCAGTTCAGATTTCCCCTCTCCTTTCATAGGAGCCCCCAGCCCTCCTTCCCGTCGCTGGATTATCATTCCAACACTCCCTTTATTCCTGCAGCTGCTTCCTCCCGGGTGTCTGTCCCGCCTGGACCCCCTCTGCCACTGTCATTCCTGTTCCCCTTTGACTCATTATAGAGACCAGCTGCCCTCTGTGAGGCCCCATCATGGCTATTAATGAGGCACAGGTGGACTGGACCAATTGCCTCATAAAGTGGCCACCCCATGACAGGAAGCATGTTAAGTATTATGGGCCAGATTCTCAGCTGGTAGACAGCAGCATAGCATAGCAGCTGTACCTCCATTTGCACCAGCTCAGGTTCTGGCCCTTAGGGCTCTAAGCAATTTGTAGCATCCCATGCTTGTGTTCACCAGCAAAGAATTCATAGATTCATAGCTTTTCAGGCCAGAAAGGACTAGTCAAGCACCTCATCTGACCGCCTGCATACCACAGGCCATAGAAATTCACCCAGTTATCCGTGGAAGCTTACGTTCTTTTGTGAGTAGCAAGGGTACAATTGCTTTTCAACAAATGTTGCTATTATTATTACGGTAATGCCCGAGGGCTTGACTCCGATTGTGCCTGGCACTGTACAAATAGACAGCAAGAGACAATCCCTGCCCCAAGGAACATGCAATCCAAATAGGCAAGCCAAACAAAAGATGGGAAGGGAAACAGAGAGGTGAAGTGACTTATGCACGGCCGCCCAGCCAGGAGCAGCACCCAGGGTCTCTTGATGTCCAGCCCAACATCCGGTCTACTGGATAGTATTTGGCTCAGCTAGAGAGGGTGACTGAATTTTCAGATTCATGTGAAAAAGGCGTTTGTCTTTCAGTGTGTCTACACCCAGCCCAAGAACCCCACGTCAGGAAGACAACGTTTTTAGTTATTTCAGCAGGAATGTTCCCAAAATAGGTGTTGGCTGGAAAGCAAATTGCCATGGGAAGTTACAGCTGTTTCTGGAGGATGAGCGTTTCAAGGATATCCATGAGGCTAGGACGTTCCTGTCTTCCGGAGCATAATCAGCATCTGTGAGGTACATTATGAAAGTTGAAGAGTTTGAGTTGCTACACTTCAGTGGATGGCACCAGTGGCAAAGGTTTGCATGCTGGTTATCGATCACTAGTTTATGGGACAGTCTACTTTTCCATGGATGGGGGTTTTGACTTGGATTTTCAGAACTTATTGGGCCATTCTTTGGAACTAATGAATTCAACATAGTTCTACCAGTTTACACCAGCTGAGGATCTGGCCCCTATTCAGAGACCCACATCTGAAAATTGGACTCTGTGTGCTAAACTAAAGAGCTGAAATATAACTGAACCGCTCTATAGACATGTCTGTGTGTCATTTTTATTGTTAGGGCCCAATCCTGCCATATTGAAATCAGTGGGAGTTTTGCCATTGACTTCATGGAGCGGGATTGGACTGTTTGTGTGTGAGGCTTAGTGCATGTGACTATTGGCGCAATCTGAAAAATGGGGGAAGGGTGTCCCAAAACTATTCAAAATGTCAACGTTGTTTCTGTTTGGCAGGTTCAGAATGGACCCATTTTCCATTTTTTGTGACATTTTCTCATATATTTTACCAAAATTTTTACCAAAAATGTTTTTGAAATTTTTTTAACCAAAACCTCAATTTTCAGTAAGAAAATGGGAGGGGGGGGGGGGGGGATTTTTTAAAAATTAAAAAAAAAAAAAATCCTGGAAATTCTCAGTTAAAAATGGCAGAAAATTTCATGCAACAGGAAAATTTTGATAATTTAGGTAATTTTTCTGCTAAAAGTTTCATTTTTGGGAAAAAAACACCATTTCCTTCATTTAAAAAAACATGCCTGCCAAAAATTTCAACCGAGCTAGTGACTATGGGAGTTAGGTGCCTAAATACCTCTGAGGGTCTGGGCCTTATGCACACAGGAGCCTAAGTCACTTGAGCACTTTTGAAAACTTTACTCCGTATATTTAGGTTTGGCAGAATTCAATTTTAGTGCTTTTATAATTTCAACAGCAAATAAAGTTTATTTTTAAGCATTTTATTCTATTTTTATCTATTTACATTTTTGCAGTTGTGGGAAATTAGGGGGGGGTCAGATACCAGAGAGAAATCAGACTGTAATTATTAATGACAGTAGACACTGAGATTCAACGAGTTAAAGCTTTATAACCAGTAAAATGCAGATTGTCAAAATATACAAAAATAAATATCCTTAAATCAATCTGTAATAAGTCCTCAAGCAACATTTTTTCTTTCTTTGCCTCTCTGTAAATTTCAATTATTATCAATGGGAATATTTTTTGCCAGTATGTGCGTTTACTGTGACATCAACGTTTACCGACATTTACCGATAAAAATCTAATCTTTCCCAGCCTCCGTACATTTTAACACGTAGCAAATTATCAGCCAATTTATACCCCAGCTGGCTATGCAGGCAATCCACAGAAAACCCAGTAACAGGTGGTGTGTAAAGAAAAAAAAGGTTAGGACACACATCTGTTTGTGTCATAAGTCATTTGCTAGAAGCATCAGCAGGAAACAGTGTCCATATTGAAACAATTACAGAAATCCCAAATGCCAAACCAACATCGTGTACATGATGGTGTACAGAAAGGATTAATTACTGGGGCAGTACTAGCAGGGCTTCAGCTGTGACTCACAGGAGCAGAGAAACAGTAAAACTTCCTGGGGAGGGGTCTAAAAATTAGAGATGATGATTTTCTAACACAAAATATATTACACCCTACTTGGGGTAATTCTAGACCAGCCTTCATTCTGATGGATTAAAAAACAACAACAGCCTGGCATAGGGATGTAGTGGTTCTCCATCACTTGGAGTCTTCAAACCAAGACTGGTTGTCATTCTAAAAGCCATGCAGTAGCTCAGCCAGACGTTATGGGCTTGATATTGGAACCCCTGGGTGAAATGGTCGGTGTTATACAGAAGGTCAGGCTAGATGATCAGAATGTCCCTCCAGCCCTAAGCGCTATGAATCGATGAATCAGGACAAACTCTTGCCATACACTACAGGTGAAATTTTCAGAGGTGTTCAGAGTTGGCTGTGATGAAACTCCCATTGCCTTCAATGGAAGCTACGTTAGGCCAATGCTGAATGCTTTTGCAAATCTCATCCCAAGCGCAAAGCCACACATAACCCAGGCCTTTGGGGCCCTTGCTCTGCTGGGTCCCATCCCAGACCATGCCTATTTTTGCCTCCAGTTTTTGCCTTTCCCCTGCATCTGGAAAGATGAAATTGGACAACCCCACCAGCTCCCAAGCATCCCCCTCCAAGCATCCAAGTCCCGTGCCAGCTGCCTAAATCCTTCTCAACCACTGTGGTTTGGGCTACAATTAAAATGTATATTGGCATAGTTATGTGGCTCAGGGATGTGAAACAACCACACCCCAACCCACACAGCTGCGCCAATGAAACCCCCAGTGTAGATGCAGCTATGTTGACAAAAGAATGTTTAAGTCAGTATAGCTAACATCACAGAATCATCGAAATGTAGAGCTGGAAGGGTCCTTGACTGGTCATCAAGTCCAGCCCCCCTGTGCTGAGGCAGGACCAAGTAAACCTAGACCGTCCCTGACAGGTGTTTGTCCAACCTGTTCCTAAAAAAACCTCCCTTGGAAGCCTATTCCAGAGCATAACTGCCCTCATAGTTAGAAAGTTTTTCCGAATGTCTAACCTAAATCTCCCTTGCTGAAGATTAAGCCCATTACTTCTTATCCTACCACCAGTGGACATGGAGAACAACTGATCACAGTCCTGTCTATAACAGCCCTTAATGTATTATTCAGTCTTCTTTTCTCAAGACTAAACATGCCCAGTTTATTTAACCTTTCCTCACAGGTCAGGTTTTCTAAACCTTTTACCATTTTTGTTGCTCTCCTCTGGACTCTCTCCAATTTGTCCACATCTTTCCTAAAGTATGGGTCCCAGAATTGGACACTTTTACTCCAGTTGGGGCTTCACCAGTTCCGAGTAGAACAGCACAATTATCTTCTGTGTCTTACATGTGACATTCCAGTTAATGCTTATATATTATAATACATATTATCTTTTTTTGCAACTGAATCTCATTGTTGACTCATGTTCAATTTGTGATCCACTCTAACCCCCAGATCTTTTCTGCAGTACTACCACCTGACCAGTTATTCCCCATTTTGTAGTTATGTATTTGATTTTTCCTTCCTAAGTATAGTACTTTGCACTTAACTTTATTGAATTTCATCTTGTTGAATTCAGACCAATTCTCCGGTTTATCAAAGTTGTTTGGAATTGGAATTCTGTCCTCCAAGGCGCTTGCAACTCCTTCCAGCTTGGTGCACATGTAAATTTTATAAGCATACTCTCCACTCCTTTATTATTAAAATATTGAATAGCACCAGATCCAGGACTGACCCCTGTGGGATCCCACTAGATAGCCCTCCCAGTCTGACAGCAAACCATTGATAACTATTCTTTGAGTATGGTCTTTCAACCAGTTGTGCATCCACCTTACAGTAATTTCACCTAGACTGCATTGCCCTAGTTTCCTGAGTAGAACGTCATGTGGTACTGTGTCAAAAGCCTTACTAAAATCAAGGTATATCACGTCTACTCCTTCCACCTGGTCAGTAACCTTGTCTGAAAAGGAAATTAAGTTGGTTTGGCATGATTTGTTCTTGACAATTCCAAGCTGGCTATTTCTTATAACTCTATAACCTCTCTAAGTGCGTTCAAATTGATTGTTCAATAATTTGTTCCAGTATTTGTCCAGGTATCAAAGTTAGGCTGACTGATCTGTAACTCCTCAGGTCCTCTTTGTTCACCTTTTTAAAGATAGATACTATGTTTACCCTTCCCCAGTCCTCTGGTACCTCCCCTATCCTCCAGGAGTTCTCAAAGATAATTGCTAATGGTTCTGAGATTGCTTCAGCAAGTACCCTAGGATGAATTTCATCAGGCTGTGACAACTTGAATACATCTAACTTATATAAATATTCTTTTACCTGTTCTTTCCCTATTCTGGCTTGTGTTCAGTACCCCTTGTTGTTAATATTGTGTTGAGTATCTGGTCACCATTAACCTTTTTAGTGACGGTGAGGTGGAGGTGGTTTTACTATGCCAGCAGAAAACCTCTTTCTGTCTTGCCTGTATGCTCGGGGTTCTACTGATCGCCATATTTGGGGTCGGGAAGGAATTTTCCTCCAGGGTAGATTGGCAGAGGCCCTGGAGGTTTTTTGCCTTCCTCCGCAGCATAGGGCAGGGGTCGCAAGCTGGAGGATCTCTGCGACTTGAAGTCTTTAAATCATGATCTGGAGACTTCAACAGCTGAGATAAGGGAAATTGGGTGGGTCAGCTTTTGTGGCCTGCATAATGCGGGAGGTCAGACTAGATGACCATAATGGTCCCTTCTGACCTTAAAGTCTATGAGTCTATGAGTCTTTGTACACTGCATCTACAATAGGAGGCTATGCTGGCAGAGGCTCTATAATGTAGGTGCAGCCTTAATGATGACTGATAACCTGATCCTCCCACTACAGCTGACAAAACTCTTCTGATCTGGTGAAATGTACCCAATTCTGCCTGCAGCTGCCTAACTTTCTCCCTTGAGATGGTGCTACTGGAGTTGCAGAAGTCTGCCTGATACATTTAGTTTGCAGAGGACACACAAAACCTAGAGCTGGTCCTGCAGAGGAAAACTTAATGTGGTTTCCTGGAAGGACTTGTAAGAAAAACATGTGAGTGCGTGTGCTGTCATAGGACCTCTCTTATGCTAGTGAATGGGGGAATTCGTTAAAATTTTCGGAGCTGACATGGGGACTTAGCCTCACAGTTCCTATGGAAATTAACAGGATTGTTGGGGCTAATCGGCTAGTCAGCTCTGAAAATCTCAGCCACTGGTCACTAACTAAAGCTATTGAAGAAGTAAGCAACAGAAATGTTTGTAGCTGGTGGCATTCTTTGGCTTGCTATCCCTACACAGAGCACAAACTAAAAAACAAGCCACAGAGGAAGTTGAATTTGACTAATTCAGACCAGCTGGAAAGGAGTGTAACTTCTTCATAAACCCTCTCTTGACCTCAGCTAGGTCAGGATCAGAACAGGCCATGAGACTAAGGAGGGGAAAAAAGGAGTGGAGTTGCCTTCACGGCAGGTACCCTGGACAGAGCGCTGTGGATCCTCCTAACTACGCCGTTTCAAAAAGGCACTGGAAAATTATTCACCTGCAGTGGAATATCAGATTTTTGCCCGAAATGCGATCGAGTACCTATCTGAAGAGAGATGGGATAGTCTAGTGGTGAAAGCGCGGGTACAGGAGTGAGCAGGAGTGCGTTCAATTCCAAACTCGGCCAAAATTCCTTAGTGACTTTTGGCTGGTCCCTCTATGCCTCAGCTCCTCATATGTAAAAATGGGGGTGACGATATTCCCTTCCTCCTAACCTCTTTGCTTACTTAGATTCTGAGCTCTTCGAAGCAGGGACTGTCTCTTACTGTGTGTTTGCACAGTACCTAGCACAACAGGGCTCGGCTTACATTTGGGGCCTACCTCTGCCAGTGTAACATGACTAATAATGGAAGCTGAACTTTGGTGCCTTCCTACCAATTCATGCACTTTAGTGCAGCAACTGAGTCACAACAGAAGAAACAGCGAAGTGGAAGTCCAGAAGCTCTTGAACTAGCAGGTGACCTTTCTGAATCATTAAGAAAACCAAAAATGCACCCTTTTATGTACAGCTTGTGTTCCACAGAACATTTGCTTTCTCTAGGGGTTTCATTTCGATTTTCAGGCACCATGGTTACAGCATTAACTTCAATGTCATGCCACAGCGATATAGGTTATGTATTTACTGCTCTTCCTTTCCAGGCAGTCTTATTTATCTCCTAACCAGCTGTACCATACTCCTCTTTGGTTTTTTGGAGTTATGACTAATGTCTTTCTGATAAGGAAAACAATGAGGAGTCCGGTGGCACCTTAAAGACTAACAGATTATTTGGGCATAAGCTTTCGCGGGTAAAAATCCACTTCTTCAGATGCACGGAGTCCAACTCCAACACTTGAGCGGGTTTGTTTTCCTCCCCAAGTATAGCCTGAATGATGTTTCAGTAGCACTGGCTATCACTACTTACTCTATCCTGACAGTCAAGATACTGACTCATGCGGTAAAAGAACAAAATGGCAGCACATTTCAATGACTGGTGTGGCAGGATGGTGGGTGCCTACCTTCGCCTTTAACCCAGTCAGTCATTTGGGCCAGTGCTTCAGGTATGTTGGAGTAGCACCTGAGGGAGGGAGGAGGGCATGATTGGTAAATTTTGGTTTTCATGTAGGCCTAGTACCTATCTTAGATACTTACGTGGCCCCCATTACCACAGTATCTAAGAGCCTCAGAAACTTTAATGTATTTATTCTAACAGTCATGTAAGGTAGGGAAATACTATATCCCCATTTTACATGTGGGGAACTGAGGCACAAAGAGTAAGGGCTTGTCTACACAAACAATTAGTTTGCAGCAAGCTGGGGTATGAATCTCCCCCACACCGCCAGCCTGCTGCACACTAACTGTCTGTGTGGGCCCTGCTGACACTTAATGTGCTTTGATCTAGTCCTCTTTGAGATGGGGCTAGATTAAAGTGCATTAACAAACTATTAATGCGCATTGGCAGGGACCACACAGTTAGTCCACAGCAGGCTAGTGAGGGATAGAGTCAGACCCTAGCTTGGCATGACCTCCATGTTCATGTAGACAAGCCCATTGTAACTTGCCCAGGGTCATACAGGCAACCTGCGTCACAGCAGGAAATTTAGGCAAGATCTCCCATAGCCCTAGGTTAACACTAGAGCTGGTCAGAAAAATTTGGACAAAACATTGTTTTGTCTGCATTTGCTGATTCAGCAAAATTGACATGTTTTGCGAAGACGGTTTGATTTCATCGAAATTCTGATAGACCCAAGGCAGGTTGCTGGGGAGCCCTCGCTTCCAGGGTCCATCTGCCCCAGTGCCACAAACCCCAGCACTTCCAGAGTCCATGGCTTCAGAGCAGCCCCACCATGAAGACTGCCCTGGTGCTGGGAACCCCAGGACTTCCAGGGTCTGTGATCTCAGGACAGCTTGCCTGGTGGACTACCCCAGAGCCAGGGCTCCATTCCCTTTCACGGAGAATTTCAAAATTGGAGGCTTTTGTTCCTAATCAGAATGGAACCGAAATGCTCCATGAAGCCTCCATCTTTCTCCACCCAGCTCCAGCTAGTAATACCCTAACAACTGGAGCATCTTTCCTCTCATTTGGAGCTTGTTTGCCTTCTGGGACCAGACTGACAACTACACTCAATGTAGCAGAGGAGTGCTGTGGGGAAAGGGGGCTATAAGCAAACTTTCCACACACACCCCTTGATGCTGGACCAGTCAGAGGCCAGCTCGTGAAGTAATTCAGAGCAACCAAAGGGGAGCCCTGGAAGTGATTGTGCCTCTGTGAGGCATAGTGTCTCATGGTGCTATAATTGGCATTGTCCTACATTACATAGATTGTGGTGGGTGGTAAGCATTGAAGTTACTATCAAGACTGGGCCTTAATGGCATAACAGAGCCTTGCAATTAGAAAGTTAGAATTCCCAGACAAAAGGGGACAAACAAAATGAAAACCAAATCGCTGGGTACATTTGTATTCCTCTGTTAGCTGTATTAGAGCTAATTCAGTGTATAAATTAGAATTCAGTCATCGGAGACTTTCTCACCAAGGATTTATAGTGGTGCCTAAAAATACAGGAAAAAGGAAAGCTTAACTTTCCTTTGAAATTTGTAATGGTAGAACTGCAGAACTGAACTGAATATACTGTAAATAAGGATCATTAATCATAAGCAAAGCAGTCTGTGTTTGCTGTTATTTACTGAAACAACATAAATCATGAGCGGTTGCTTTGGTATTAATTTGGATTTAGTATGTAATTCTGTAGGAAAGAAAACCATTCTTACCTGTAAATACACAGAGATGTGGGTAGGGATTTTTTTCTTAGTGTTCTCTTGCTAGCAACTGAGTCAGGAAAAAAGTTTTAGCAACATAAAAGTGTTGGTATTACAATTTTCCAGACCTACTCACAGACGTAGGGAATGATGGTCTTGGGGTTAAGGCACTAATCTGGAAGAGCTGGATTTAATGCCTGGCTGTGCCACTGGTGTTTTGTGTGAGTCTAGGTAAGTCAGTTAGTATATGTCAGTTGCCCAGGAGTATATATCCCTATTGCAAACAGGTGCAAGGAGGCTATGTTATTAAAGTTTGAGGTGCTCAGATACCAGGGTGAGGGGGCCATATGGATACATAGATGTGGTTTCAAAAGCGAGGGTGTAGTAAACTCTAAATATCACATTCATACTTTGAGAGCAAATTCTGAAATGTTTAGCCCATCCTCTACCTAGTTTTCCTTCTCCCCAGTGCAGCTCATCAAGCAAGCCCAGAAATAGCTAATGGTTGCCAGCAGCCTTATAATACTCTGGGGCGTGGCAACTCCAAGCAGCAGCATGAGTCCCTGGATCGCTCCCCACCAAATTGGCTCAGTGGATGAGAAGGTGTCGTCAGGGCTGATTCACTTCTAAGAAGAAGACCCACTTTAATAAGTAGGACTCCATTTATCTGCCTCTCTGTGCTGCTCTGTAATGTCTGCAATCAGAGCATAGGAACTGCCAAACTGGATCAGACTAGTGGGCCATCCAGTCCAGTATCCTGTGTCTGGCTTCAGCCAAAGGTGCAAGAAACCCTGCAATAGGTTCTTATGGGATAACCTGCGCTCAGGGACACTTCTTTCTAACACACATGCATTAGAGGCTGGCTTACATCCAGAAGCACGAAGGATTTAAATCCCTTCTAAAATTCTTGGTTCCTTTTCAGTCCAGGCTCTGGGTGCTTTCATTTTCCATACAAATATCTGCTCCTTCTTGTAAATCCTGCTACGCTCACATATGGCAATGAGTCCCACAGCCGAACTGCGTGTTGTGTGAAAAATCATTTTCTCTGATCAGTTTTAAATTTGCTGCCTCAGCTGTCCTAGACATTGCCTCAGGCCTGGGAACAAGGCAGGGGCTGACACATTCGAAATGTTTATCTCCCATTATAATAGGGATTTCATTTACGTAACATATAACATTTGTGGATTAGTCATGTTTTTGGTGTTTAAGTAGCGGTGAGAGACTCCCTTCATTAATGGGTTGCCAGAGCCTGCTGCTCCCCCATTGACGTCTGTGGGTCGGTTCTCAATTCCCATACATTCCCTATCACAATTCAAGTAGCAAACAGGAATTTTAGAAGCATCTGTGCAGAAAGGAGGCCCATTCTGCTTTTGCGAGAGGATAATTCAGTGCACGGGGAAATTACAAGCAAGAATAAAGGTTCCTTTCTAGTACACGCCTTTGTACTAATCAGGACCTTTGGGACGCAATAAAAATAGGATGGGTTACCAAACTACTGCCTGTGACCTTATCCTGAAGGCTGCATCTGTGTGAGATGGCACTACCAAAAGACAGTGCTTTGTGGATGAGTTAATGCTGCTCCAAGTTACTGAAGCACAGAATTCCAACGGCAATGCTTCCTCTTTCATCTGTCGAAAAAGGCAGCGCAAACCTGAGGGGGGGAGCATTCTTATTTGAACGAAAGGATCATTAATTCCCACATGCTTTATATGCTTCAGGAATGCACGCTTTCATCCCTCTTGCTTTATGTTTTTTTCTTTTGACCTGGCTCAGAAAGATTCTGAGCATATCCAAAAGAGCTGGGCTGACTGAAGATTTGGCCCACAGAGTGAAATTCTTCCCTGGGATGTGTGCACACAACAGATGGAAACCTTTGGGTGAACTTCTGGCCTCATCCAACCCCGAAGGGATTTTTGCCATTGCCTCCAATGGGGCCAGGATTTCACCTTATTGGAAGAGCAAACACATGTTGGCAGTCAGAATTTGCATCCCCCTGTATTCCTAATTTCTTTAATTCTATCTGGACAGATTTTCCCTGCTCCAGTTAATGTAGCCCAAGTTGTTCAAATGATAACAACAAAAAGTAGTGAAGGCTTCTTATTAACATGTAACACCAAATTTATCTTTGGGATCAACCCCACAGCTGTGCTCACCATCGTCTTATCGTGATGAATCTGAAGATACTGATCTCTGATTGACAGTATAAAGATCATTGACCTGCTTACAGCACATATGGCAATCAGAAAGGCAAATTGAAAAGGCTGGAACTTGAAAGGGGCATACTGCAGTACATGTTCAAAAGGAGGCATACTGGGGAAAAGGCAATTAAATCTTCATCAAGGCATCCTATCTGTCTAAGAGGACGTTTAATGTATTTAGAGTTTTTAAAAAACTTACAATGTGCAGAGTATTATTATTATTTATTTGAATTATCATAGCTATGCGCAGCCCAGTCATGGACCAGGACCCAATTGTGCTAGTCATTGTATAAACACAGGACAAAACACTAGTATAGTTATTTATTACTTGAATTATGATAGTGCTAAGAGCGGGCTCCCATTCTGCTGGGTGCTATATAAACATACAGTAAGAGACCATCCCTGCTCCAAGGAGAGTATGATCTAAATAGACAGGACAAATGATGGGAGAGGAAACAGAAGGGAAGTGACTTGGCCAACATCACACAATAGGTCAGTGGCAGAGTCAGGAACAGAGCACATACCTCCTAGATCTTACTCCAGTGCCATATCGCACTGCCTTTCTAGGGGCTGATTTGTAGGTCCATGTACCCCTTCCTTGGTTAGACTCTGTTGAGATTACTTGTGGTGGTGTTTTGTTGACTACAGTTGGTCAGGAAATTATTTTTTTCCTCACAAATTTTTTTTCCCTTGAAATGTTTTGGGGATTTCATTGAAAAACTGAATTCTAAAACCACTTTTTGTTTATTTTTCCAACCCCTCTTCCCAAAAATTGTCCATGAAAAAAAGAAAATTACTGGTGAAGATTTCCACTCCATTTAAAAGCCATTTTCCTTCGAAAAAACATTCTGACAGAAAGTTTCCTACCAGCTCTATTGTTGATTCCTAGAACTTTTGAAACCCTTCTTGTAGAACGTTTGGGTGTGGAGAGATCCCAGCTGGTTACTAGTGGAGTTCCTCAGGGTTCAGGCTTGGGACCAATCTTATTTAACATTTTAATTAATGACCTTGGCACAAAAATTCGGAGTGTGCTAATAAAATTTGCAGCTGACACAAAGTTGGGAAGTATTGCCAATATGGAGGAGGACCAGAATATCATACAAGAAGATACGGACAACTTTGAAAACTGTAGCAATAGACATGGGGTGAAATTTAACAGTGCAAAGTGAAAGGTCATGCACTTAAGGACTAACAACAAGAATGTTTGCTATAAGCTGGGGATTTATCAGTTGGAAGTGACAGAGGAGGAGAAAGAGCTGGGTGGATTGGTTGATGAGCCGCCAATATGATATAGCTGTGGAAAAAGGCTAACGTGATCCTAGCATGCATCAGGGGAGGTATTTCCAGTAGAGATAGGGAAGTATTCGTACTCCTGTACAAGGCACTGGTGAGACCCCATCTGGAATAGTGTGTGCAATTCTGGTGTCCCATGTTTAAGAAAGATGAATTCAAACCAGAACAGGCAGAGAGAAGGGCTACTAGGATGATCTGAGGAATGGAAAACTTACCTTACGAGAGGCAACTCAAAGAGCTTGGCTTGTTTAGCCTAACCAAACGAAGGCTGAGGGGAGATATGATTGCTCTCTATAAATACATGAGAGGGATAAATACAAGGGAGGGAGAGGAGTTATATAAGTTAAGGGCCACCACTGACACAAGAACAAATGGGTATAAACTGGCCATCAACAAGTTTAGGCTTGAAAGTAGACAAAGGTTTCTAACCAACAGAGGAGTGAAGTTCTGGAACAGCCTTCCAGGGGGAGCAGTGGAGGCAAAAAACCTAATGGGCTTCAAGACTGAGCTTGATAAGTTTATGAAGGGGATGATATGATGAGACTGTTTACAATGGCATGTAGCTCATCTGCGACTGCTAGTAGCAAATATCCCCAACGGCCGGTGATGGGACACTAGATAGGGAGACCTCTGAGTTACTACAGAGAATTCTTTCCCAGGTGTCCAGCTGAAATGCTCAGGGTCCAACTGACCGCCATATTTTCCCAGATTGCCAGAGACCTTGGGAGTTTTTTTGCCTTCCTCTACAGCATGAGGCACGGGGTCACTTACAGGTTTAAACTAGTGTAAATGGTGGATTCTCTGTAACTTGGAGTCTTTAAATCATGATTTGAGGACTTCAGTAACTCAGCAAGAGGACAGAAGTCTATTATGGGGGAGGGGCAGGGTCCATGGCCTGCAATGTGCAGGAGGTCAGACTAGATGACCATAATGTTCCCTTCTGGCCTTAAAGTCTATGAGTCTAAGACAACAGAAAGGAACTCCCTTTCCCCCCAAACAGCAGAATTATAGCCCTCTAATGGGTTTAGTTTGTTCACCAGGCCTTCTATGGGTGGACTAATTTGAACCCACAGCCAAAGTCCTAATAGCTGCCAGACATTACTCTAGTATTTTCACAAGCGTCTTAGTAACGTCTCGGGCTAGTGTAGAAACCTAAGATGATTTGACTCATAATTGGTTCAGGCCCACTAGAACAGCAAATTTTGAATACTGAGGGATTTGATCCCAAATGGAAATTTAAAAAAGTCTCTTACACTCTTCGTCTAAGCAGCAGAGTCAGCATCAAATTATTAGTCTACTCTCAACAACAGGAACATCTGCTGGAGTTAGACATGGCATTTTTAATTAAAGTCAGCAGCAAAGAAGCTCATGGTTCATCAGTTCTGCTTTCACTGTATGAATCGCTAAATCCAAAGGGCACGTCTACAAAGGATTTTGTCTGCATGCACTCCCTGAAACCGAAATTGAAAAATAGCAAGTTAAAAAGTGACTAAAATGACAGATTATTTGCATCTACAACCACGGGTTCAATCACTCGTTGAAACTACTCTGTACAGATGGGAAAATCTCAAACTAATTTAAGACCCTTGAGATATGTATGAGATTCATCTTTTGGTCCAGTGCTGGTTTTTCCTTCTTTCTGTGAATATAGGAGGGGCAAGAGGAGAGATTTCCTATGTAAAGCTACAACAAAAGAAAACATAACATGAACTGCCCCCGACACACACACACACACACACAGACACACTACAAGATGTAGTTTCAAGGCAAATCTAAATAATAATTTCTTAGGGAAGTTCTAAAGCTTTCACAACACCCAGCTCTTCTGTGGGTTCTCTCCCCGAATTACTGATCAGCATTAACGAATGGCAGATAGACATTGCATTGTTCTTATAGTAGAATTTTACCACACCGTTTAAGGAGAACTGAAGAACTGTCACTTAGCTGGAGTAGATTTCTCTTTCCTGTCATTGGCGATCTTGTGAGCTTTCACACAAACCCTGAAAGATAGCTTTTATCTTTAGCTATAGTCCCAAGGCCTTGACTAGTCAGAAGGCAGGTCACCAGGAAGCATTGTGCCTCAGATACACAATACCTCCTAGGGCTCCACTTTGTGAGGAGTAATTACAACAGCCCTTGGGTGCAGCTTCCCTTGTCTGCTGTATGGGCAGATGGGGCCATAACTTTACCTGCTCCCTGCCCTCTTTCATCCACTCATGACTCCCTCGCCCCACAGCCCTTGCACTCTCCCCTGGAGCTATGATCCACGTAGCTCATCTAATACAATCGCATAGGGCCGAGTGGGAATCTTTACGTGATTTTTCAGAGGTGGAACTGGGCCCTGCAATGGTTCTAAAGATGCACCATATCAACCATTGTGAGCATTTCTGTGGTGCATCTTTAGAACTGCTGCAGGACCCAGGTCCACCTTTGACCTGGTGTTTTTGAGAGGGAAGAGGAGTTATTTAAAGACCTGCTTGGTACCTGATTTAAAACGGAAAAACTCTCACTGGTTCATAGTCTTTCAGTGTGGGGAAAGCAACCTGACTTGTCAAACATAAGGGCAGTTGCCTTTATTTATCACTATCATTTTTACTGTGCCCGGTGCTGTTACACGATGAATAAAATAATAATTGTGGCTTTACTGAAAATCAGCTGGGGAACTTTGCTTAATGAATAAAATATCAAGTACTGGTGTATTTACATAAAATGGTAATGCCCACATGGGCAGCACTCTGTTTTAGCACAAGGTAGAATATGATTTTCCCTTCCCTGTCAGCCGGAAACCGTGGCACCATACTTCACCCTGCGCTTTTCTTTGAAGAACCACATTGTTAAGAAATCACATTATCAATTTAGCAAGGCTAAGAGCATTGTTGTCTCGGCAGGATATGGAATACTTGATTCATGCATGTATGGAACTTGACTATCTCACTATATCACACCACTACGGAAACTATTTTACTGGCTTTCTGTCACGTAACAAATTGATTTTAAAATACGTGGGCCTCATATAGGCCAGAATTCCTTTGCCTGTACTTTAAATACTGCACAAACCACATTTAGTGATCTGTTTATTTTTTACTCCCCTGTTGTCTGCAGCATTTTGCTTCTGACTCGCCAACTGTCTGCCGTAATTCACTGTAGAGACAGGTGGTTCTTATATTTTCAGTGTCTGCACTGCCTTAACCTTACAAAATTGGGGATAATGAATCACTCACGACTTCTATACATTTCCCGAATAAAAATATTGGTTAGCTCTTAGCTACCTGGGGCAGTGGTTTGTCTTACGTCTACCTTAGTTGTAAATGTTTGTAAATCTGCAGATAATGTTTCTGCACAATGGGGGCTATGTACATATATACTGATTTATTGGGAAGGACTCTGAGCATATTTCAACTAGTGGAAGGGAAGATGAGGTACTTAGCTGTTTTATTCTCCTATACAGTATATATTGGTATCACATATTTTTCTAATGTAAATGCCAAGTTCACAAAAGAGCTCTATGGATCATATGTTGTTTGTAGCCTGCGCTGAACGTTTCAAATTGGGATTACTTGTTAAAGGCTCATTCTCGGAGGAGGACCTTTAGCAATGTTCTAATCATTATAACTTGATCAGCTGGACTTCCATTAACCCTCCAGTTTTTGTGTATTGAGCATATGGTGCATAAATCATAAGAAAAAGGAGCGTGAAGCAAAGGATCAGCTTGGTGACTGCTCATATTTAGTGACTGAGTCAGCAAATAGAACATTACTTTAATTCCGGATTCTTACCTTGGTTTTCGAGTTTTGAGGAGGCAGATCCTCACCTCTGCTCCATCCCCTTTGAGAAGCGGGAAGAAAGGGGATGGGGAAGTGCCCTAACAAGGCATTCCCCTTGCATGGGGACCTCCACGTGGCATAGAGACTTCATTGCCTGTTTTTCAACTTCCATTGCTGACACCGCCGGCACCTTGGCCATCCGGGGGCGCGTGTGTGCTAATTATGAGAGAAGCAGGGGCTGGAAGGTATAGCCGGAGCATGCTGCTCTCCAGTAATCCTTGCCCTGTGGTTATATATCCCTTAGAGTTATGGCCTGCTCCTCCAGTGTGCCTGCACTCTGCTAGATTCACCTGGGCAGGGGAAATAGGGGACTTTCTGCCAATCTTCCACTGCCTTGATCCTGAGGGCAAGCCCAGAGGGCTGCTCAAACTTGCATTGGCTAGAATGGGGCCTCCGTGGGTGTTGCTGCTGTTCTGTCTCACCGACGGCTGTATTTCTCCTGCCCTGCCCATGCTGAGGCTCACCTTGTGTTGTGTTTTGGTTTTTCCCTGAGTCTGTTCATCACGGTGTCACTGCTTGATGAGGTATCCCCAGGCAGGGGAGAAATCAGGGCTTTACACATCCATGATTTTTGTCCTTTCCTGCTGTGTACTGGGTGTTGTAATTTCTGCTGATCTTGCCACTGCTTGGAGCACTACAGACAGCATCACGGGAATCACGAGCATTCTTCCTTACTAGCCCCTGGGGCCTCTCTCATTCCACTAGCAGTACCGCCTCCCCATCACCTGTATGCACTTTTTCTTTTGGGACACTCTTCCTGCAGTAAGATGGCAGCTGCTGCATATAGCGGTGAGCTCCTCTCTGCCCGCTAGTGCCACCTGTTCGAGGCCATTCCATGACGTGACCTTCCTGCTCCTCTGCAGCAACTGGCATTGTTGCAGCACTGGCCTCATCCTCATCATCTTCTCTCTCAGAAGAGGACACTCAGCCATGAGACTCACCCCTGAAGAAAACCTCCTGCCTTCCAGACATGCTGTCCTCTTCTGCATCCGTACGGCCTAGTGGATTGGGACTCAGGAGAGCTTGGGGGCGGGGGGGGGTGGTGTCTATTCCTGGCTCTGCCACTGGGTGACCTTGGGCAAGTGCTTCAGAAGAGCTAGATAATAATAGTAATTGGTTCTAGAACAAGAGCATTCATCACATACTCTGTATTCAAGAAGCTGCTCCCTAATCCCTGGCTTCCAACTTCTCCCAATCAAATCATGCAAATAAGACTGATATTGTGGTATGGCTGTTCAGGGAGGTCACTCCCGGCCAGAAATGCCTTGTGAGACAAAACTGTGCTGGTTGATGGCCTGTTGCCTTGGCTATGCAAGGGATCTAAACATCTCTTCTTACACTTTTGTCTTCGCTTCCACTCTTGGTATGACTAGATCATTTATTCACTGCGGGTGAAATTCAGCCATGAGGCGATGGCCAGCACAAAGTTAACACACCACTTAAATCCCACCACTTGTGATTACAGGCAGTTACTAAAGGGATACTGCTCAGTATTATTAACACAGCCGGGTGTGTTTCCCAAGCCCCAGAAACACAGGCTATTACAGAGATCTAACCACACTTTTCACAGCTGGAACCTAGCACACAGATGTGACTACCACACTGCCAATGGCAACACATGGCCTGTATTTTTGCAAATGCAGAATGAGGTGCAGGTGCAAATCAGAGTGCCTGCATCTTTAGCTCTGTGTGCTGCACCTGCATTTTAATAGCCAATGCAGATTTTGCAGATGCCAATTACATTTGCAAAAGACGGGTCATTGTTTTTTATATCAGACTCTCAATGCATCTTCATTGTTTCTTTCCTCCCTGGGGGATAAAAAGCAAGTGTTATCTCAAATACAAAGACAATGATTACCTTTTCAGAAAGATGCATTGTTATGTTCCCTGATTTATCTAGGGCAACCTAGATTGGGAGGCATAAATTTGATTTATTGAAGCCTGAATTTGCTAAGGTTGAATTTCATGGGGTGATATTTTACCCTACCAAACTTCAAATTATTTTGGATGTCAATAAGGACATTTTCTTAGACTTTGATGGTGCTCAGAGATTTCTAGACACCAGATCCTGTGTGAGGTTGAGAATCCTACCCTAAGTGGAGCAGCAAACCGAAAATGGTGCTCTAATTAGTTGATCTGAAGACGATTCTTTAATCTTATGCAAATGGTTGTGGAGGCCCCCCCCCAAAAGCACAGAATATTCCCCCAAACTGAGGAGCTACTGTTTGATTCTTTGCCAGTAACACCTTAGCCACATCTACAGGTGCCACATTTTTGTCATTTAGCAGGAATACACATTTGGCTCCTGTGTTCAGTCTTGCACCTTCTTAAATTAACTGCTGAAACTACTGAAATAAAACTCATCTTTGCTTGAGTAAGGGAGAGAGTGAATAAAAAGGGTTCTCTACAAATCTTTGTTAAATACCACAGAAAGATCTGCCCCAAGGGCAAAACCGGATGCTGCTAACATTCTCCAAACACACTCAAGAAGAGAAAGTGCTCTGATACCAAAATGATAGGCAAGGTATAGGAATCTGAATTGAATAGGAAATTTTTTTGCCATACCATTAGCCCTAAGACACAACATGCAGGCCTTGGTTAGCAAAGCACTTAAGCATATGCTGAACTTTAAGCATGTGCTTAAGTGTTTAGCAGGACTGACCGAACACAGAGCAGTTTTAGTTATCCAATCTCTAACTATGGTTGGTAACATTGCTACAGCAATGCATACATTGCATTTCACCCCTTACTTAGCCCTAAGCCCAAGTATATACAGATTTTGGATATCTCTAAAATCATCCTGAAAACTAGCTTTTCATGTTATGTGGAGAATAAAAGGGGAGAATTAGATTGAAGAAAGGACCATATCCCTCTTCTTAGGGATCATACTTGTGCTTTTCCCTGTGTTGTCCCACAAGCTAGCTGCCCCTTCTAACAAAAGCGTAATTTCTCCACATTAAACCTGAAAAGTGAAGAAGCTACTTTTGAGGGTACGGGGGCAAAAAACCCCAAACAAACTCATTAAGATACGTTTTAAACCCAGACTTAATAGTCAACAGAAATTCTCCATCAAGCAGCAGTTAAAAGTACCAGAAACAAGAGCAAAAACTTGTTCCCTAACAATTAAATGTTGCAATATATCACAACCATTGGAGAGACTGTCAATAAAATAAAGGGTTTATGGCAATAAATGCCATTTTATAGCTATTTTATGGCCCCTATTCTGGAAGATACTTAAGCATATGCTGGGACTACTCACGTGCTTAAAGTTAGGCATGTGCTTAGATACTTTCCTTGAGTAGTGGCCATTATGGGGAGTTCCATATGACAAAGCAGTGTATGTGCTCATAAAGATTGTGGGTGCTGAGGCAGTACAGTCACAAACTTTGTCTTAACAGCCGTGGGCCGTTTTGAGTGTTAACTCTCAACGGCTCCCTTGATACGAATTGAAATTACTGCCTGAGTTCTGATGGAGCTGATTAGAAAATTTTAAAGTACAAAGGAAAACGGAATGGGTGCCAGGGTCCGTGTGCCAAATGAA
The DNA here is from genome assembly GCF_002925995.2 of Terrapene triunguis. Lineage (NCBI taxonomy): Eukaryota > Metazoa > Chordata > Testudines > Emydidae > Terrapene > Terrapene triunguis. Next base: position 64,827,070 of record NW_020664413.1, on the reverse strand, counting down.
CATTTTATTCGTGCCCAAGCAGCTGCTGAAACACCACTGAAATTTAAAACAAGCTGTTTGTACATTTTACTGACAGCTGTTTTCCATGATTTTTGTCAACCAAATTTTGCTGCTTTGCATCACAGAATTCTTTTATTATGAAGTCCCCCCCCCCAAGAATAACTTGCTTGCTTTAATCACATTTGCTCAGAGATTTATGACTTGATGAGTATTCACTGGGAGAGTTTCTCGACATGAAATGTCAGTGAGCCTGTTATAAATTGCTTCTGGCATTCCTACTCTATCTTTGATTTGGCTGGGAGTATTTCTACCTGAAAGTGATAAATTCCTGCTATAACTGCTTTATGTGCTTCAGTAATTACACTGTGCAGAAAAGGGGGAGGGAGGGGCTTCTACACAGATATCCTTTAAAAATAGCAAGCAGTAAAAAGCAGTGGAATGGGTTGAACTCTGAGGTGTTAGTGAACAAAAAACAATGACCAGTGAAATATCTGTGTCAGATTGAATTTGATAAATGAGCAGGAAATAGAAGAGATACAGAAAACTTTAAGGCCACTGTGGGAACATCTTAATATTGCCGTGTCCTGAGGATGAACATTTTTGATTGGTTATATACACAGCAACTGAAAGACCACTGGCTTTGGCTTGCTATCTTCACTCCATCTCTGTCCACAACCTTTCGTGCTTGACTGCGTCTGCCGAGAGTCTTCCAGGCTGGAGAATGGTACCAGTTTAACGATTACAGCAGAACCCAATCATACCATCATTACAGTATTTAATGTGTTGGCATTTCCATTATGAACTCCACATTTTAAGCATTTTATAACTTTCCTCAGATAGCTAGGTAACAAACCTTTGGCGTGGGCAAAGCAAGTGCAGTCCCACAGGGTGGAATTTCATCATTGTGCTGTTAGGTCCCCACAAAATCTTGGCATAGTCCTACTGAGGAAGAGTTCAAACTCATCTCTCTGATTTGCCATCTTGTTTTGGTTTCCTTTTCAGTGTCTGTATACTATGTGTACTATATGTGCGTTGCATTCCCCTGCAGCGGCTAGTTTACACACAGGGTACCAACCGACTACTACAGCTCCCAGCCAATGAGGTCACCCGTTAGCTTAAATGGCAGAGTCTGTGTTTTGGTAATGGAAGTCCAAGGTTATAACCAGTTATGAGGGTTGTTCCATAAGGAGAAAACATGAGAAATTGGGCCCTTGTGGAGCGTCCGCTTCTAATTCTTGTTCAGCGCTTGCTGATTCTCTATGCAAAAGTAATGGGGCAATACCATGATAAGACTTGCTTTCATTGCTATTTCCTGACATCATAGTAGCTGTACTATGCAGTTCAAAAGCAGAGAAATGTTGAGGCTAAATTCAGCTGCCTAGTGATACTCAATATGCCTTCAGATCATTGAAAACATATTCAGTATCCCAATAAGAAAGGGTTGCCATGATACCTTCAATTAGAAGGACGGGGTCAAGAAAATAAATAGAGAGGGCTCAGTTTTCATTTTTCATAAGATTTTGTACATTGACATGTATAATGAAATATCCCCTAATATGCACGTAAAATCTAATTAAAGTGTCCCGCAGAACAGAGTATGTGGCCATGTAGATCCATTTATCAGATTAAACATTTGCCTACAGAGAGCACTGAGTATTCTAAGTGAGAGAATTATTGAGGTTTGAAATAGGTTTGCACAGATAGCTGTACGTATCCTTATCAAAGCAAGAGGCAAGTGAATTACAAAACGGCATTACTCAGCCAAGGATTTATCTTTTCTATTTCCCTTAGCTGAGACTAAAAATTCCTCCCGCCTCCCATCTATTCTACCGTAGAACAAGAAGTTAAAAACGGCTACATCGCTTGCAGATTGAGGACGTACTGGCATGGAATTGGACAAATTTGCAACATTTCAAATAGGAGGAGGAATGCATTGGGCCAGATCCATAACTGATATAAAAGTAGCTTCATTGCTTGCAATGGAGAGGTGCCAATATAAACCAGCTGAGGACTTGGCTGCAAGTGATCAATGGACCAAATGAAATATACAACCAAGGTTAATCACAATCGAGACAGAACTGCAGAAAATGAACTGTGGACTCCTTTTCTCTCTCTCTCTTTTGACAGCTGAGGGTGGCTTCTCATGTGCTATTGCCCTTGATTCATCTGACTGAATGTTTTTCCAGCTTAAAAAAGACATTGCCAAATGGTTTAGGCTCACAATTTGAATGGCTTTATAAGAACACTCCCAAAGGCTACACATTTGACAAACATTTTGTTTTCTAATATGCTAGAAAAGAGCATGTGATTGTATAAAATATTGAATTACTACAATATAGCTATGTTAGAAAAATAACTTTCTACCAAGCATTGTGCTTGCTGCTGTGAGTAGTTCCATTAAGGTCACCTGACTTGATTATACTCTCTACATAACTTGGTGGAATTCAATTATTATTATTATTTTATACTTCCAATGGCTAATATTGCTATTATAGCTCAGTGGTTTGAGCATTGGCCTGCTAAACCCAGGGTTGTGAGTTCAATCTATGAGAGGGCTACTTAGGGATCTGGGGCAAAATCAGTACTTGGTCCTGCTAGTGAAGCCAGGGGGCTGGACTTGATGACCTTTCAAGGTCCCTTCCAGTTCTAGGAGATAGGATATCTCCATAAAAAATAAATAAATATTTTTTCATCCATTTAAATTTTCACAGTTTTGCAAATGTACGGGCTTCAACATGTTTTATGGTTTTTATCTATTTACATTTTCACAGTTGCAGGAAATTAAGGTGAGTGTCAGGCAATAGGGGGTTCAGACAAGTAGTTAATGACAGACGCTGAGATTCAAAAAATTAAAGCTTTTTAACTGTTAAAACAGATTGTTAAGATCACATCAAAATATACAAATACCCGTAAACTCTAGTAAGTTCTCAAGCAGCATTTTTCTTACTGTGCCTATGTGTAAATTTCAGTTTCAATGGAAATATTTTTTTCATCAGTTTGTGTGTGTATGGCGAAATCAACATTTACCAATCAATATCAAATCCTTCCAAGCCTATCTATCCAGAACTGAACTTGATGTGGAACGGAATCAGAACTGTTGCCTTTAAAAGGAGTAGAAAACTTACCACTAGAGACAATGCTTAGCAACAACTTACCACTAGAAACAATGCTTATTAGCAAAAATCGTTCCTTGAGACTGTAATTCTTGGTCCTCTCAGGGCAACAGTTAATATTGCCCATCTGGATGAAATGTAATGGAGCCCTCTTTGCGGCTTTCCTTGTATGTTTTTTGCTCTCTTGTCTTCAAAACAAAGGCTTCAATGACGTTTTTCCTCAAATTAATTAGTTTTATTTTACTTTTTAAATGAACACCATTCGAGAGATGAAAGGGAATGGGAAATACAGAGACGTGGGAAGGCCTTAATATTTTAATGTATAAAACACTGAACAAATAGCCAAAGGAAATCCATAAAAAACTAGTTCTGTTTTCTTAAGAAAACATACAAACTTGTTCCTGTGGCGAATCACTTTCCAGCAACTCTGCAAAAACAAATAAAGTGCCTGATCCTGCAAACACTGTCGTGAGAAATCAGTCCCATTGGTTTCAACTGCACTGAAATCAATGGAACTACTCTCAGTAGGAAGTACTATGCTAGGGACTATCTCTTTGCAGTACTGAGCTGAAAATGCATAGACCCTTGCACTGTACATTTGAGTACACTAGTAATATTGCTATTTCTTGCCTGCAAAATGCCAGGCCTGCCTCATGTATATTGCTGTACCCTGGGCTGCAATTCTTTAACTGAGTACATTGTGTAGTTTTGAAGCTGTAGACAGTGACTTTTTTTCAGCTGCTGCGACACTTGCAGTTGGTTTAAATGGCCCAATCCTGCAAACACTTATTAAAATGTGCAGTGCTTGCCAAATGGACTGGTTGGACTAATGTTGCTGGG
>NW_020664413.1:64795462-64822717 GCF_002925995.2 Terrapene triunguis | reverse complement strand
GAGAGTCTGGCTAGCCTGTCTGATGGCAGCCTGAGGCCTAAGTGTTGTTAATGTGTAGGAACTCTGGGAGACAGGAATTATACACTGTTCTGTCCTTGAGCACTTAGAATAAATAGCGAATAACCCCCGTCCATAGGCACCCTTAGGGTTTCCTGCTAGAGCACTTTTGACCTCCAGACCAGACACATTAAACCATCTGAAACTGACATCCTGTCCTAGCGGAGGGTTCTATAATGTTGAGGATCTGCTGTTTCTAATGTAATTGCATTGCCACAGTTAGGTGGTGTGACTGCTCCCAAAAGGACATCCACCTCAGAGGGAGTTGAAACCCTATAATGATTGTGTTGTAAAACTGTTGTAAAAATGCCCTTGACTTTCCCAATACTTGGCTACTGTGGTAATGGGCTTATACGTCCCTAGAGAGATTAACAGTGAGCAGTGCTAATGTAGTGAAGCAGAGCTGTGTTTACTTGTTTCAGAAAACAGCTGTTGTCAGCTTGATCTGCTGCTGTCTGGACAGAGCCTAAGGAAGCTGGTTGTGCAGTAAATGCATCTACATTGGAATCAGAACCATGCTAGCTGTCAGTGGGCTTAAAAAGCTGTTGGGTTCTATAATGATTTCCCTGATTATTATGGAAGGAGACATTTTATCAGAGAACCATGCTACTTTCCACTTATTTAGTAGCATGATTTATAACACTACTCCTCAAACAGAATATCTCAAACTCATCAGGAAAACCATGCTAGCGTCCTGCTAGCAATAAGGTTTTAACTGCAGGCACAAATGCAGATGCCTTCAAACTAATTGGTTCTTTGGTGTTCTAGGAGCTAAGATTTTTTTAAATCATTAATGCTTTTCTTCCTCTCTGAATAGCATGAACATCCTTAAGGAACCTGTGTGCTTGGGAAAATGTGAGCATGTCTTCTGTCTGTAAGTACCATGTTTACTTTATATGAAACAGCTGTAAAGAAAAGGACCCCAGTCCTGCAAACAGTTATGTATAATACCCTTAACTTTCCATATCTGAGTAGTTCAGTTGACATCAGTGGGACTGTTCTACATGTGTGTAAGTTTTCCTAGTTTGGAGACAGTGAGGTCAAAAGAAAAAGCTAAACAGTTTTAAAAGAGAGTAATATTTGAAATTCATGCTGTCCTTATTCTTATAGTCTGTTCTATGGGAACGGAAGAGCTTGGGGAATACAACAGGGAAAATTAGATGTGTAAATGTTTTTTTTTTAAAATAAAAGGAACCATTAGCTCTGCCTGATTGGGTCTTCACAAGAAATCATAAATCTTGGAATTAAGGCTTTAGTCCCACAGAGATCAGCCCATGCAGAGCCCCTTTTGGCTAGGGGTCCGGGTGGGTGCAGAGGTCTGTCTGCATGGAGATTTTAGCAGGATCAGTGCCTACATATTTAGGGTTTTAGTTTATAGCTCATTGAGTTGTGTTTGTAAGAGGCAAATTATCTGAACTGAAAGGCTAAAATTATCTTCTTTATATTTGAATTGTAGTGCTGAGAATACCAAGAGGAGTCTTTCAGTTACAGGAATTAGTCTGGAAAGATTCAATAGTTTGTCCACGCTGTAGTACCCTCATCTGAGAGGACAATGTATATATTGGACAGGCAGAAGTATTCATAGGTTATATTGGCATACCAAAGCAAACGCAGAGGGTTTAATGTATCCAGCTAGCAGGAAAGGGAGAACACTTTCCGTTTTTATTGTCCAGAAATTCCCATGGAGCATGCAGGATCAGGTTAGAGATGGGAAGATATGCAAGTCCTTAGCTTAACAGTTTACTTGATGCCAGTTGTAAGACAATAATTTGCATTTCACCGTAACCTCTTGTTAATACAATAGACACTGTGCCCATAAAGGTTACTTGGTCAATATATTCTCCCTCATGTGGGGCTCTCCCTTTTCCAGTGTAGGTAGGAGAGTGGCAGACACCACACATCATACGTCATTTGAAAGCTTATTATGTGTATTTTAAGATGAGGCATGATGTGAAGCTGTCACACAGTGTTGTTACCAAAGAAATGGGTATAAACAATGGCACCATCAACCGGTTCAAATATTTATATTCACTTCCATTGGTTTAAAGACTCAGTATTGGATTTTGTGACCTCAAAGCATCACAACAATGATCCAAAGGATAAAACAAAATCTAATAATAAATTTGCACGGGTATCATTGAATGTAATAGTGCTGCTGACATTTCCGGTCAACTTCATTATCATTTTGTTCATCGTTATGATCTCGGTCAAGAGCGTGGGAGTTGCCACAGTCTTCGTTTCCTTGGCACATACACAGTTCTGTGCCGGGAAGATTGTTCTGACTACAGACACCGTTGATTGTGCAATAACGCATACTGGTACAGACACAAATAAGGTCTTATAGAAGTTTAGATGCCACTGGGCCCTTGAAGAATATGGGAAATAGTTCATTATCCACATTTTTCCATCCATCTTGCAATGGTGATCCAATATGTGGTTTACCTCTGTTGCATAGACATCCAGATCTTTGTTTGATAAGATGCCCCTTTGACATGTTCATCAATACTGTCATCATGTGGCAGGAGTTTGGCCAATGACTTGTCCTTTTTGATGGCTAGTTTGAGGTGCAAGCAATTCAGGTCTCTGTGGGTCTCCTTTTCTTTCTTGCTCTGGTCATACAGCACTGCTACCCAGTAGTTGTAGCATATACTGAGTTACAGCAGTATGAGTCTCTAATAATATGTTGTAAGGACTCAGTGTCTTCAGACTCAAATGCCTTTTGAGTGTTAGCCAACGTTTCCTTGACAAATGCTGGAATTGCAAGAGTACCTCCTCACTGATCATGCCATTTAAGAAATGAATAAAGTTTCAGAGCACTCAGATCCTCAAACGCTAATGTCAAGCCATATAGAGTACAATTGAATTACTTACCAGCAAAGCATTTGATCTGCAGTACAAAGCTGCATAAACATCAGGCCTGAACATCTACTCTGCAATTTTATAGCCCCACGAGCCCTAGTCAGCTGACCTGGGCCAGCGGTGTCTGTGCTGCAGGTCATTTAACCCAGTGTTGCCTTAAGGGCCTTGATGGGGAAATGGTAGCAAGAGGCATTTTCTGATTCTTCAGGGCTAGTAAATTAAAGGGCAGCAATTACACACTTTCCATGGAGCTTCTGGTAATATCTTTCCCCATTTAAATCTGTTGAAAAGGTCCCAAAGTTACCTACTTCCACCATAGCCACTGTTTCTCTTCCAGACATTGTCTACAACTTCTGTGGAACCTCACATCCCTCTTAAATCACTATTTCTCAAGCTCTATTGGAAGCCTTTTGCCATGTTCCATTTACACCATCTTACCACACAGTATTTGATGCTCTGCAAAATAATCCTCAAATTTAGTCTTGGTCAAGAGACTTTAGTATGTGTAGGATATATCATTGTTTTAATAAAAGCAGTTTTGAGAGGTGGTAATATGGATGGTTGGGGAGTAGTACTAGGAATCTTTAATTGAGTTAATTGGCTGGTTGTCAGACATCTAAAACTTAGTAATTTAGTTTTTGATAACCCCACTCTAATTTGGAGAACAAATCTTCTAAGATATTTGGACATTATTATTGAAGTAAGATTTTTTTTAGAAAAGCTTTCAGAACATCAAAAGATGCTGTAATCTGTGTTGAGGGTCAGGAGGCGTAACCAACGGGCACCTTAGCTTTTGACAAAAGTTGCTTTTTTTTTCCCCCTCCAGGTCTTGCTGCTAGAAAGCAAATAGTCTGTATTACTGATATAATCCAAATAACTGTATCATGGTCCTTTATTTATTCAGTGGTGAACTAGTTTATTATTCATGTGTACCTTCTGATCATCATTTCTAATCCGTTTCCTGGGGTGGCTTATTCCTGCATAGTGGCTGTTTGTTTTGTTGAACTTTATATGGTGGTTTAGGCTAGTCAACAGTAGTTTGTTTCCAAACAAGCCAGCAAGAGGTCAGGTCAAAGTCTGACATGAGGTTATTCTGGTCCACAACCAAATAGAGAAAACTATTAATCCATTAAAAGAGCGGGGAAAACGGGTGACAATGTTGTATAAAGATAAATATGTGAAAGTAAGTGACCTGCAGTAATTGGGTCACATTTTGGAGATTTTTTTTATGGGCTGTGATATTTATTATTTGAATTCAATCCCTGTAGTATGATCTGATCCAAAGTAACTTCAGTGGGTTAACTACAGTGAATGGATGTTATGCATGAAGATAGTGGTATATATATATGGGAATGTACAGATACAGATTGACAGCCCCTACCCTGAACAGTTTGGAACCTAAAAAATACATAAGTCAGATACAGAGTGGAAGAAAAATCCCCATCTGTAACATGGGATAATAGTTTCTGAGGCAAAGGGTACGTCTTCACTTACATCCGGGTCCGGATGTAAGCAATCGGTTTTCTGAGTTCGATTTATCGCGTCTGGTTAAGACGCGATAAATCGATCCCGGATCGATCCTGGAAGTGCCCCGGATCGATCCCGGAAGTGCTCGCCGTCGACGCTGGTACTCCAGCTCGGCGAGCGGAGTACGCAGCATCGACGGGGGAGCCTTCCTGCCGCGTCTGGACCGCGGTAACTTCGGACTAAGGTACTTCGAATTCAGCTACGTTATTAACGTAGCTGAATTTGCGTACCTTAGTCCGAAGTGGGGGGGTTAGTGTAGACCAGGCCAAAGAGAGATTAACAGCTTAACTTCCAAAATACTCAGCACCTGGCAGCTCCCACTAAGAACAAGAGCTGGGTTCTTTTAAAAACATGGCCATAAGTGACTTGACGAATGTCACACAAAGAGCCTGTCTGAGCCAGAAATTGAACTGAAATCTCCGTAGTCTCATTCCAGTGCCTTAACTGCAAGACCACTTGTTCTTTCAACAATGTGAAGTTCATGGGGGAAGAGTTTCAAAGATACAGATGTCAGGCACGTAACTGTCATTTGTGCCTTTGAAAAAAATCTCCCACCTTGAAATTAACAGAGAAATATACTTTAGTGTGGTGGTTTCAGAGAGACTTTCAAAACCCCGCAGTGTTGGCCTAACTGCTCCCATTGAAGTCATGTCATAGGTCAGGCCTATGGAGACTTTGTGCATGGCAAGCCAGGGTATGAATCTAGAGAGCACTAGTCCCATAAACATGAGATAGGTGCTTTTGAGAATCCCACCTGATAACTTGTACGGTGGACCCAAAAGTCTTTTCACCAGAGTAATCAAATGAGTAAATATAATTATGTGGAGGAGGATGGAAAAGTAGTACTTGGAACCTACAAGTTTGGGTTTAAGTGACTTTTACTAAGCAAACTTGTTTCTCCTTGAGCTGTTCAGAGAGAAATGCTCTGAAAAAAATAAAGTGATAAAATAATTCCGACACCTATGGACTCCTGGGGGACTTCTTACTGAGAAATGTTGAGAGGTGTGTAACTTAACAGTACCAAGACAGTTTTAACAACAGACAGGTGAAAGTGATAGCTTACCATTGATTGGATTTTCTATCACACTTGTAAAAAAGAATGCTGTTGAAAAACAGCACAGTTTAGTTGAGGGGACAGAAGAATCTGGAGTTAAGCTACTCAAAAAATGTAATGCCCTGTTAACAGAAACAATGTGTAGAAGTGGAGCTTTGGAATATTTTAAATTTTGATTAACATGGGTGAGTGTGAGATTCAAAAGTTTATTAAACAGTTTTGATGACACAGCTTCCTGATAAGACTTTTGGACTTGGCTTGCTTAATTCTGGCTTGTAATTTGCCAGGCCAAATATTTGATTTCTTCCTCTGCAGTGGTAAGTGAATTTTAAGTAATTCTTGTACTCTTTGCATTGTCAGCTTTTTAGTATTAAAATAAAAAAGACTTGCCTATCAACTGCTAACCTAGCTGGATGCTGAAGTGAATGTTCCAGTTTACTTGTGTTGAATGACTTGTGTTTATACATGCTTGACTTTCAGAGCTTGTGTGGGTGACTGTATTGGCACAGAATGCCCAGTGTGTCACACGCCAGCCTGGGTACAAGATGTGCAAATAAATAGGCAGCTAGACAACATGATCCAGCTGTGCAGCAAACTGCGACATCTACTGGGCAAAGACTTCACAGGTAAGACAAGACCTCAGTCTCCCCACATTGTGCTCCCTATTCAAACTTGGGTCAATTTCATATGCTTTTAAAGGATGCGAAAACTGTCTTTTTGTAAAGATTCTGAAAGGTTATATCAAATCATTCTTGGAAAATCTGCATTTGAACGGAACAGTTGCTGGATTTATCTCCTTCTTCAAATCTACCTAGATCCTTACTAAAGAAAGGGAAAAAGTCTAGAATTGCATTAGTCCACAATTCATTAGAATCTGTCAGCTAAGTTTAGAGTTAAAGGTATGTAACATTCCCAAGTCACATGACACGATGAATTACAAGTAGGAAAATGGCGAGCATTGTCATGTCCTATACTGTATATTTGTGAGTGTGTATAAAGTTCTAAGGCTTAATTCTTCAGTGAGCCTATACAAGGCAATGTCATTGTGGGTGCAGGGTTCTTTTTACTTACCATTCTCGCATTGTTGCAGCCCAATATGTAATGTGTCCATTAGTTTTCAGATTAGGTTGTTGTACGTGTGAAATCTTATGCTTTCTGCTTCATGATGGGGAGGGAGGCGAGTCTCAATTCTCTTGGATTGTCAGAAACCAAAATGCCACAACTGTACCTATTCTCTGTTGTGGAAATCTGTCATTTCTGACAATTGTGGTAGTGACTGTGCTACAAAACTGCAGAGTTCCTGATCTGGGATTTCACTTCCATTATTTCCTTACCAAACTTTTGGCTGATTGACAAAGAAGGGAAGATTGAGGCAAAATGATTGTAGGCGAGTCTCTTGAGTAGTTATCACATTTTAGAAAACACTCATTTAGCTGTCAAATACAGATAAGGTACTTTTTTTTCTTCATTGCTTATTTCCAATATTAAGCTAAATAGAAGATTCTCCTTTATCAACCTGATTCCCCCAAAAGGTTCACATCACAATCACTGCTATGGTAGTCCTTTTTTGACATCCAAACACTGGATTGTGATATCACTGAAGCAGCGAGGCTAAAGGACACGTCTAACAGTAAATGAAGAGTTTTTTCTTACGCAGCTGAAATCTCTGGGTAATCAAAAGCTATGAGTAAGATAGAAAATGTGGATGACAGTTTAATAGGGTTAGGGGAAATATTTAAGTGTGGTGAAGCTCTTTAGGAGTATAATGGGAAGGGAGGGCTTTTGAAGTGATTGGCTTGAGGCACTTTTATATAGTGTTGAAGAATAATAGTCAAAGCCGAGGAGCAACCTTTTATGGTTATCGAGTGAACTTTAATGGTACTCCAAATGTCAAAGTGAATGGAGAAAATCATGCGTGAGGTTATTTTGGTCTGAAGTGAAGTTTCCCTATATGGTGGCTTTAATTACAAGAAGAATAGAATGAAATGTATTTTAAAATATGGTTTATGCCCATGCAGTGGAAACCAGAGTAACAGATGGAATATTTTCTTGAAATTATTTTAAAGATAAATGTATTCAGCTTTGAGAAACTTGAGCTTTATTGTGTCAAATCTGTTTTTTTTAAATCACTACAGTATTTTTACAAGCAATTTTTCAGTACTACTGCAGCAGTAGAGTGCTAAAATATAAAGTGATATGGTGATTAATTTTCCATTTTTGGAGGATTCCTCTCTTATTAAGTATTAGTGACCTTTTATTAGTCTCTCATTCCTGATTTAAGGAAAAAACTTAAGGGATGTTGATAGTGTATTGTCATAGATGCTATGGATGGCATAACTAGGTGACTAGGCTTGATCAAATGAAAATAAAGGCATCTAATGACGAATGATAGAAGGCTGCAGGAATTGAAGATTTACAAATTGTGCTACTCTAGGTTGTTTTGCCACTCCTGTTTGCCCTTGGAAATTTGTCACTTCCCATAGATGTGTGTCTAGTGGAACTACCTCACAAGTGTTAAGTTAAATATATATATGGCTTTGCAGGATCAGACCTTTGTGGTTATGATGGTAATTTGCACAATGTAGATCAATGTATTTTTGCAGGGTTCCAGGTGGGTTACTAAAGACAATACAAATACAAATATAGTAAAGCCACAAAAAAGTAACCCTTCATGCCAAGGCTTACTTTCAGCCAGATTTTTGTCCTGTGGCAATAAGAAATGAACAAATTTCTATTTTTGTGGTTGTGCCTTTTGCATTTGTTTGTGTGTGTAGCAAGGCAAATTGAGCAAGTTAGCATTCTGCTTCCACGTGCATATGTGGAGTAATTTTGGAAGGGGCCTTCTCCATGTAATTGAGGATGGGTGGAAATCAGGAGCAAGCTGTCTTTGCAGCAGAGATTTGGTAACACCAGCATGATGGACAAAGATGAGTTTTGGGGCAGTCTTTGTGAGTGGAGCTGGAGGGCAGGAAGGTGGTTATGCTGGAAGGGGTATCAGACTCAACTCTTGCACATGGATGCCATTCCAGGAAAGTATTTGTGTGTTGGGGGACCAGCTGCTTTTGAGCTAGCCTGCAGCACACACAGAAAAAAGTGTCTGTCCTGGACTCCTGCTGTTGGAGCCTCAAGTGAAAAACTGGATCCAGAATATGGGGTCTCTTTTGTTAGTTAGCGCGCATAGTCCTCAACGGTGATCTTGGCCACATTGTCCTTGTTGCTATAAAGGCACCTAGTCTGATAACCCTTGCTCTGAAGAGCCGCCAGTCTAAATAGACAAGACGGGGGATGAGAGAAAGGAAGGGTTTTTTTGGTTTTTTTTTTAACTCTCATTTTAGAGATTGAGTGGCCTGAGGTCTGAGGCAAAACTTGGGGTGGGGCCCATGACTGACTTCCAGTTCCGTGTCTTAAGTGCTAAGACCAGCTTTTGTATGCAGTGTAGTTGTAGCTGTGTTGGTCCCAGGATATTAGAGAGACAAAGTGGGTGAGGTAATTTATTATTATTTTTTTTTTTGTTAGACCAACTTCTGTTGGTGAGAGACCATCTTTTAGTATTTACACTTGGGATCCTGCATTTGGAGCCAGTCTTAAGCAACATGCTCTCTAATAGACAAGAAAACAAAGTAGTCAGATTTCTGTTGCCCTTGAGTATAAGTGGCTGGTAGTCTGTAGACCTAAGTGGAGAACTTTGATTTGTTGGATTTGTGCTCTGCTCTCTCTTTCTCTCAAAAAAGTGCTATCTCTTTAACCACCTTTTTATACCACTAATATGGAGAACAAATCTGCAATTGTAAAGTAAGTTCTGCAATTGCGTAGACTTGAATCTACACATCTTAAAAGAAAAAGTAGTTAATATTGGAATTGTGTTATAAGAAACAGCCTGCAGGTGGCAATACAGTTATTAAATGTGTTAATGGAACAGTTAAATTTTTAATTCACATGCAATTAAATTAAAAATTAGAATACCTTAAGAATGTATCTTGTTTAGCCAGCATTGAATCTATGATGCTGCTCCTTAAACAATTAAACTATTTTATGAAATCTTGAATACAAGCAATTGTGACATAGTAAGGGCTTGATTATACCCATATAGGGCACAAAATGGAGCATATAATAGAAAATCAACTACTGTGCCTGCATATTGACTTCCATCTTTTCTATCTGTGCATTAAAGCATGCCATATGTCTAGTAGAATTGCAGTTCACTGTGTTCTTGTCTTGATGTTCTCTAGATTGGTACATGTACTCTCTGTATATTATGAAGAATTAAATTTTTTGAAGACGTCTCCTAGAACTACAAAAACCTTTCACTACTAACACCTTCACCTGAAATATTGTGTATGTTGCTGCAGTTGCTAATAATGACTTTTATTTGACTTTCAATACTCTTCTCCCTTTCCCAAAATACAAAAGTCCTCTTCTCCACTGGGAAGGAGGAGATAAACTGCTCCTCTGAATTATTGTCATTAACAGCTCTGTCATCCCCAGAGTTGCAAGGCTTTTTGTTTCACCATTTTTGACAATTCCCTTTCCAAGTGAACCTTATTACCTGCATTTACTAGAAAGTATATAATTACTGTAATTAAGGTGGGTAATTAGGAAGAACTTGTCGAATCATGGACATAATATATGGCATACTAGAGATAAAGAAGCCTGATTTACAGTAATACTTTTCAAAATTAGCTTCTAAATACTTCAGCAGATTTTCTCAGTTCAATGTACTTTAAAGAGAAGAGATTGTCTGTCATAAATTTTCCTGACAACCATTTATAGATAATTTTATCTTATTCTTCATAACATCATATACCTTAGACTAATAGTTAAATTGAAAGCTTTTTTAAATTCTCTTTCCCTTCCTTATATTAAACCAGACTTTACAGGTGTTGGTCAGATTCTGTTAAGCACACATTGATGCTGGTGGGCAGCAAAAAAGATTAACTTTGATTAGCCTTTATAGATCACAGTTGAGTTTCTAATTTTTTGGTGTGGAGGGAAACATATCGGATGCCTTCTGTAAGAGATTACATTGCATTTTGTGTGTGCTGTGACATTTTTCATAATAGCTAAAGATGAGTGTTTGAATAGCTGGAATTTCTTTTTCTTTTTTTTCCCCCCCCCAGTGCTGAATACTTAACTTGCAAAATAATCATTCTTCAGTGAAGGCACTAATGTTGCACAGATGGTACCAAAGCACTTCCCTTTGATTTTTAATAAGGGACTAGTTTGTCAAAGAGATTTCTCAACTTCTGTTCTGAAACCCATAATAGAGAATAATTTGAAAGACACACAATGTGCATCATTATATTCCTTTGATGCAGATTAATGATAGCTAAGACACATTTTCTAATTGCTTCTTTTTCCTCTACAGTTTATTATTGCATTACAGCAAAAACTTGAATATGGAGCTCTTTAGCGATAAGTTTCTCTGTACCTCATAATATTTTTGTCTGGTCTGAATCATTTTAAAATCCACAGAATTGATTTCTGTTAAATGTCAGCATTAAGAAACTTGGATTTATTATGTGAAAATAAACCGGACTTTGTGAATAGAGATGTTTCTGTTAATTTATCATGTATATGAATATTATGATTAGCATGTAGGTAATCAAGAGTAAATTTGCTGGAGTTTTTATAGGCTGGTTTTAATACTGGTAGAGTGGGTTGTCGTTTTACATTATTGTAAATGCTTCAGGTAATCCAGAATTAGCAAATTCTGCTGTGTTGATCTGTCTGTCCTATTAAATATATAATTTTTAAATTTTGGGGTGAGATTTATATAAGTGGAATTAAGAATTAACTTTTAAACACATACAACTAACTTTCTTCATTTACATTAAGGTGCAAATTGTATTAACTTTTTGTTTCCATCTTGGAAGCAGCATATGATTCCTTTGGATCAAAATCTTCTTGCAACTTTTTTCTGAAGAAGGCTTAATTTGAGTGTTTTTAGTTATCAGTGTAGTGCCCTCTTTGTATAAATGACTGTGAGAACTTCCTTTTTGTAGCTAATATACAATTCTTAAACTGTAACATAGATCCATGTGAACATCCTTCTGCAGATAGAATTGAAGGGGGCGGGGAGATAGCTCAGTGGTTTGAGCATTGGCCTGCTAAATGCAGGGTTGTGAGTTCAATCCTTGAGGGGGACATTTGAGGATTTAGTTGGGGATGGGTCCTGCTTTGAGCAGGGGGTTGGACCTAGATGACCTTCCAACCCTGATATTCTATGAGATCTATTGTCTTCCTCCCGAACTGGACACATGTTAATCTTCGATGGGTTTATAGAAAGGAGGAGTTGATGAGGGTTCAATGTCTCAGGCGTGTCTCCTCTTTCTCACAGAACTCTGAAAAAGCCTCTGCATCTGTAGATGCATCATAGAAGTAGAGTTGGCACTTGTCCTAATTGTCTCTTCTCCCCCCCATATGAGAGTCCCTAAATAGGTAGGCGAGTGAGTGTTGCTGCTTTTTTCCAGTAATCAGGTGAAGAGATTCACATATAGCTGATACTACTAAGCAATGGTTCTTCTGAAAGATGAAGCTTCTGGAGAGGGTCCAGGGACAATACTTTGTAAGAGTCCAGTAATCCCCTTCCTAGAAGCTAGGTAGGCTACTAGAAGCTAGGTAGGCAGCTAAATTTTTATGGCTCATTTTTTATATTGGCCTGTGGCTAGTAGGTTTCTGGAAATCAGGGAATACTCAAACTTTCTCAGAGTGTAGACCACATCTTAATAGTCTTTTGAGTATATCCCCTCCTATTAATAATTATGCAACATCCATATAGCAACAGAAGCAATTGCTTATAGGAAAAATACTAGGAAAGTATTCAGTATGTTTTCGGCATTCTTTTAATTCAACTAATCTGAAAATGAGGAGTCCCATTTCCATGTGACCAGCCAGCCCTCTGTTTACCACCAGTAGTCCACAGATCAGTTTGAGAATCTTTGTAATCCATTTTCCAAGCACTATTCATGCCACAAGTGGTACATGTGAAGCACAACTTGCTGTGCAAATGTTTAATGGGATTAATATTGCTTTAGAATTTGTACTACTGAAAGATCGTGCCTGTCATCACAGTATCTCTAGGACTTGTGTCTTATTGTGCTATATGTGTAAAAATAATCTGGGCTGGTACAATATCTCTACACACATGACTCTTGCAAATTTATTTAACTCTTGTTCTCTAGTCCATAGAGGTGAATGATAGTTATATCACGGTAAATATTTTAGAGTAGACTCTGCTAGTTGTGTAAACAGTGAAGACAAGATGAAAGTAAATATTATCTGCATTTTATTTTGTGCATCTGTTTGCAATTGAGCCCTTCCTTTTTTAGCTACCATTGTTAAAACAAAATTGGATCTGAGATCTTTATGAAGGGTAACTAGTTACAGGATTTGTCTTAATTTTAACTTTCCATCAAACCTATTCCTTAAAGTAAGCGGAGAATCTATAATGCTGTAGTTGACAACCATCATGCCTATATACTGTAGCTATTACTGGATATTTAAATGATCCAACTAGCCTGAGGTTGTATTGTTTTTGAAGTAAATCTCAGCCTAATGCCATATGTGTCTCTCTTTTTTTTTTTTTTTAAACTGAATCTCCAAATATTTAACTACACTTAATTGGAGGGATAAGTAGGGTAATTTAGCTAAGGATAGGAAAGCCTTCTATCTTGAAATGTAATTTCTGAAGAGTATTGGGAATATTTGTTTTGGCGTTTGACTGCTACACTAAGGAGTTTTTAGTCAGATCTGTCTGCAATTTTTCATGTGAATTTTGTTAAAAGTGAAATTATCTCAAACTCCTTTCTGTTGGGGAGTAGGAAAGTAGCATGCCTGTCTGGTATCCATAAACTTACTACTGCTTGAGTTAGAAGAGTGGGTACTGCTACTAATTCTAAAAATAGAAGATGTGGAGAAGACAAAATTATGGCTGGAAATTTAATGCACTGAAATAGAAGTAATACATTTATTACAATCTCATAAAGGCTTCCATTTTTAATATTCAAAATTTTGATTTACAGTTCTATTTCCAGAATGGTAAACAGCTGATATTGGCCTTAAAGCTCATTTTAAAAAATCCCTGTCTCCTACCAGATTCTGCAGAAGACTTGTTCACGTCAGTAGGTCCTGATCATGAAACAAGAAGTAAGAAGAAGCAGATAAAAATGTGGTTCAGCCCACGCAGTAGGAAGATCAGATGTGTGCTAAACAATAGTTCCCTTCAGAAGCAGAATCAACTGGTGACTAATAGTGGTTGCATTAACCAGGGCCCATCTTCTACTTTTGACTTCCTTCCTTCTCCTCCTCAAGAGAAGCCTTCCAAGATGACCAAGGAACCACCACCACACAGATCGAAGAAAAAACTGAAGAAAAAGAGTCTAGCAGACATCAACAAAGTGTGGGGTATAGAGAAGAAAAAGCAGAAAGAGGGCAGTGGAACCGAAGGGGAGACCCAAGATGAATTTAAAGAAAAGACTGTGACCTTTTGCAGCCAGTCATTAGTTTTATGCAGCCCTGAACCACATAGTACGGAAGAGACGATAGGACAGGAGTTTGTAATGGAAACCGACCTTAAGGATGGAAGAGAGTCCCACTTGGAAATGGCCACACAAGTAAAACCCATAGAGGATAAAGATAGCTCTGCACAAGTTAACACAATGAATAGTTTTAATACAGAGAAACCTCTGCCATCAGAAAATGAAATTACTCCTTTAAAGCGCGGAAGGCAGCAGTCCATATCCCCCACCATATCTCACGCTAAAAGACTGAGAAGAAGTGATCAGCGTGCTGATACGCACTCAGTCAACCAGGGTCTTTGCAATCCTGAGGTAACTGCCACGAGCACCGTTAAAATCTCTCCAACTACTGAACATGGAACTCCAGTTCATATCTCCTCTCCGGCATTTGAACTTACTGGTGGCACCTTATCAAAGACAAGAAGCTCTGCAATTTTTCAAGAAATCATTAGCCCTTCACTTTTGAAAACTCCCTCTACCCCATTCACTTCAAATACTCATAATCAAATGGAAACAACACCCAGCCCTTCCCTCTTGAAGAAGTCTCCTAGTAATAACACAGCTACCAAAAGGAATCACAGAGGAGAGTCCTTGCTCCATGTTGCTTCCATCAAGGTAGGACTTTCTTATTCTTCTGGCTTGAGACAATGGTTCAGAGGTCACTTTAAGACAAGTACAAATGTTTTTCAGACTGTCACTTTAAAATTACAACATTAGTTCCATATCTTATGTTTTTCTGGGGCAGGGCCAATTTTTATGGTTCTGCTGTTGTGTAGATCACCAAGTGTAATGCGGGTATGTCTACACTGCAAACACCGCCCCCTCCCCAAACAAACAAACAAAACCAAAGCCTTATGGCAGTGATTCTCGGAGCTGGAGGTCAACTGACTCAGCCTTGTGGTAGGGGGCTAAAAAGAGCAGTGTAGATGTTCCCACTCAAGCTGGAGCCCGGGCTCTGAGAGTCTGTCTACACTGCAATTAAACACCCATGGCTGGCCCGTGTCAGCTGACTCCAGCTTGGGCAAGAGCCTGTTTAATTGTAGTGTAGGCATTCAGGCTCGGGCTGGAGCCCAGGGTCTGGAACCCTCCCCCCTTGCAAGGTCCCAGAGCCCGGGCTCCAGCCCGAGCCTGAAGGTCTATAGCGCAGTTAAACAGCCTTGTAGCTTGAGTCAGCTGGCATGGGGGTTTAATTGCAGTGTAGGCATACCCTGAGACCCACCCCCTTTGCCAGGTTTCAGATCCTGGGCTCCAGCCCAAGCGGGGACATCTATGCTGCTGTTTTCAGGCCCACAGCGTGAGTCCTGCAAGCCTTATTCAGTTTGCCCTGGCTCTGACACTCGCTGGGGTATGTCCCCCTTCCCCCCCCCCCCTTTCCTCCCAGTGTAGAAATACGCTGGTTTCTCCAAATTGATGTCAATGGTGTGGTTCTTGTAGACTGTTACCCTTGGAGATTTCAATGTGCACTCCAACATCGGCTAGGATTGTCTTGCACATGACTTCCAGAAAGTGATCTCTGTCTAGGCTTTGTTCTAAAGATATTGTATATGCTAAAAAGTTGAATGTGTGATCGACATTGTCTTTGGGTTTATTTTTGATATTTCAAGTCTACCCTGCTAGGTGACCTTAACAATTAATTGGTTGGCTGTTCAATGACCACATCAACATTGGAGCTAGATTATTTAACTATAATTAATGTTGCACAAGACTACCTGAATACTGGCATTGCCTAGTTTTCTAGACCTTGACTTTACAGCACTAATAATAATCTTCTAGTATCGCTTTTTAGATGGACTTTCTATGGTTTTCTTAAACAAAATTGAAAGCAAAAATTCAGTCATGTAACTGTTTGGTAGACAGAGGTGAATTGCTGCGTATCAGGATTTTTGTACTGTGTTCCTGTCTCTGGGAGGAGAGGGGATGATCTGATGGTTATAGCAGGAGACTGAGAGTTAGGATTCCTGGATGCAATTTGATTTTTTTTTAATGATGCTTTGCATTTACAGTGTTTATTCATCTGTGATCAAACCTGCCAGTTTCCCTGATGTTTTACAGTCAGAGAGTCCCTTTGTCAGCTTTCTGCAGTGTTGCAGTGGCATGCTCCTATTTCTTTAGAACGGGTTTTCCTCTCCCTTGTTGCTGTGTGAAAGACCCACACAAACAGGAAAAACAGTTTGTACTTAGTTAACTGTTTCCCCCTGTGTAGTCATTGTTGTCAAGTTCACTAAATAAACAAGAAGGGGAGGGATATTTTTTTCATTCTCTTTTTGGCTATAGTAATCATAGGTGTTATAATAGCAAATAAAACTGTTTGACATAAATGACCTTTTTAAGTTGGTGTCCTCTTAAGAGGGTGTTTTTTGTTTTCTGTTGTACAGCACCTCAAGTTCTCTTTTAGGGGGATCAGACAGAAGTATCACATATGGAAAACTTTGGTAACGTTATCTCAGGTCATTTCAAAGAACTTGTGCTTTGTGAATTAGCACTTTAAATATATTTTATACTAAATCATACATAAAAGAAATAGTCTCATCAATAAAATTCCTGTACCTCTAGAATTGATATGCCTGTAAATATCCGGACATTGATACACAGCATTTCTATTTGTAGAGTTAAAGAATTTCCTTGATGAATAACAGTTTTCTGCCTTTCATGGAGGCATTATAGCAGTTCTCACCTGCTGCTTATGAAACAATTCTTCCATTTGATTAAATGGAAGTAGAACTTTATGGGTTATGAGTACAAATCCTCTGTTTGAAATCATTTATACTTAATTAGTCATGGTAGAGACCATTATATACTGTAGTTAGTGACTTGAGAGCTCTAAGGATGGTCCTGCTATTACCTCAGTTCACAAATTCAGCATACTCATCTTTTATTATTAAAATGCTGCTTACAGACTACCCCTGTATATTTCCAGGGGGATTTTTTTAAGGGATTCTGTCAGGATTGATTGTCCTAAAATTTGACTTATCTTGACAGCTTTCCCAC
This sequence comes from Terrapene triunguis, assembly GCF_002925995.2. NCBI lineage: Eukaryota > Metazoa > Chordata > Testudines > Emydidae > Terrapene > Terrapene triunguis. The sequence continues at coordinate 64,805,716 of NW_020664413.1, read as the reverse complement.
ACTTTTCCTTCAAGATTGCAGTATCTTCAATGTATTTTTGAGAGGGGGAAAAGAGCAGCTATGCAGCTTATCGTGAGATTCACAGTAAACTAAGAGAAGTCAATAAGGCGCAATTATCAAGGTACAATTTTCTTGATGTTTATAGTCAGTGAGCTAAAAATGGAAATCTGGTGCTGTTCCTCATTAGTACTGGTACAATTTTCATTATTTTCCTTGTTTGCATTAAAAAAACACCCAGTATTATTAATTATTGGTTTAATTAGATGGGGCTTCTCTGTTGCCCTAAAATAGAATGTGACTGCCTTTAAGTGTAGACATTCAGGTTTGACCTCGAGCACTGGGACTCCCCCACCTCATGGGATCCTAAAGCCCATGCTTCAGCCTGTGCTGAAACATCTACACTGCAGTCCGGGTGGATTTGATTTAAATCACTAGTCAGGAAGACTCGATTTAATCATGAATTTCTACATAAAAGTGCATTCTTGTTGATTGTTATAACCTTAATACATATTCTTCACAACTCCAAGATAGATGTAGGTTTCATTTTTAGAAGGTACACACTATGCATTTTTAAAGAGATTTATTATGAAAACTTTTCAGATTAGTTTTACAGCTATATCAGAAAATGAATGATTGGTTATTTCATTTACCAAAGGTAATTGAAGCAGATATTTATGAAGTCATTGGGAGGCGAACTATCTCCAATTCAACAGGTTTAATCATTAATATTTGGAGGATTTTCTTGCCATGCTGTATTAGGAGGAGAACATCATCAGACAGACATTTCAATTGTTTTATTTAACTAAAACAACAACATTATGTGTTCTGGATTTTTTTCTTCAACAGTAAACATATACTATTTTAACAAAACAAGCATATGAATTTTTCAATTTAATTAAATGTTCAAGTTGTTTAAAATCAGGTTTGTTTTTGTTAAAATTGTTTTAACTAAAATAGTCAATTTGTTTTTTATTACATTTAACTATGTCAGCCAGGTCAACATGTGAAACTTAAAATATTGGCATCTGCAGCTAACTCAGTCGTCTTCACCTTCATTTTCTTGTTTGTTCATAATCTGGAAAAGAAAAACAAGTTTTCCTGCTTTTTTCAGGTGCCAAACGATTTCTCAGTTTGGAATGAATTAGTCCAAAGGAAGAAAATATTCTTTCTACACCAACAGAAGAAGCTACTGCTGTTAAAAGTGAGATTATCACTTCAACAGTCTCTGAATCCAAGTGCTTAAGTGACTTCCACCAGTTCACTGGTGTGACTTTCTTTAAAACATCATCAGCAAACATATATTTCTTGAATGGTTCTTATTCCCAAATTGGGTCTCTTTTACGGCCTGCTGTCTTTATAGGTTTTCCCTTCTAGTGAGAGAATGGTATGGTAGATCTCAAATCAATGAAGGCTACACTCAGAAAGATCTCAAGACTTCTGGAATATGCTGCTCAAACAGTTTCACTTTTGTTTCTACTGCCTGTCCCTCCCTTCTCACATTTATCTCCAGACTTCTTCTCCTTGTCCAGATCTATTCCGCCCCCAACAATCTTCTATTCATTGAACTTTTCAAAACTTTGCACTTTTAGAGAGAGGTAAGGGATTGACTCTGTGTACACAAATTTGCAGAGGGACAACAGGGTTGAAGTCTGTTATTTCTCACCTCTCTCTCTCTCTTTATTTATTTATTTATTTAAAAACATTTTTGCTGTTAGCAAGCATGTTATCTCTGGAGACACAAATCCACAGTTTGAGAACTGCAAAACTAAGCATCTCTGATGGTATCTTCTAGACTGAGCACTGAGTCCTATTGGAGAGATGGAAAGATTAACCGAAAGAATCTATACAGAAACCCCTAGAGCCCCATAAGATTGGGTCCCTAATCCATGAACTATTGGAACTCATTTACAAAACTTTTCTTAAACATTACATGAATATATTGTCTCATATTATAGAATTACAATTTATAATCCCTATTCCATGATGAGATATCTTTGAGCTATAATGTATCTTAATTAAAACTATCTTTAGATAGGTTTTTTCCTCAAAAAGCATTTTATCCAAAAAAATCAGATTTAAATACAAAAAATCAATTGTTTTTTTTTTTTTTTTAAATCATTGATTTTTGTTCACCCTGACTGCAGTTAGATAGCCCGAGCCCCATTCAGCTGGCACAGGCCAGCCTGGTTTTTAATTGTAATGTAAACATACCCTTTATCTCTCTGTGCTTCACTTCCCCTTCTGTAAAATGAAGATAATACTTTTTCTTCCACACTTGTGTATTTAGACTGTAAAATCTTGAGGGCAGGAACAATCCTGTATTAAGTGTGCATACTGCAGCTAATGCAGTGCTCTAGGAACCAGTGTAATGCAAGCTGTGGTGTACTGAAAACTGTTAAAATTACAAGCTATGCTTTAAGTTTTAAGGGGGTTTCGAGTCTTGGTTGAAGGCAAGAGTGCACATAGGGAAGCATGCAATCTGGGTCTTCAGCAGTCAGTCTGTAAAAAGCCAGGTGGGTTGAATTATGCCTCTCTGTCTTAGGGCACAGCCTGCTTCGTGTGTGTGTTTTGATGCTTGTGTTTTATGGTTCTGGATTCAAAGAAGTAAAGTAGTGTTATCTTGCAACCTTTCAGCAAGTGTTTTTGTTTCAGTGTGTATACCAGGGGTAGGCCATCTATGGCACGCGAACTGACTTTTTCAGTGGCACTCACACTGCCCGGGTCCTGGCCACCGGTCCGGGGGGCTCTGCATTTTAATTTAATTTTAAATAAAGCTTCTTAAACATTTTAAAAACCTTATTTATTTTACATACAACAATAGTTTAGTTATATATTATAGAAAGAGACCATCTAAAAACGTTCAAATGTATTACTGGCACGCGAAACCTTAAATCAGAGTGAATAAATGAAGTCTCGGCACAACACTTCTGAAAGGTTGCCGATCCCTGGTGTATACAGTGAACATAACACAAACAAAAAGGGGAGTTGAATAATCTCTGTACTTGACTTCTTATGTAAGTTAGGCTAACTTAGAGAATTTTGGACTATAATACATGTAAAGTAGCCCAGTCAGTTCCACAAGCACAATGAGTTTTTCTCAGTATTTCTAACATTGTTTTCCTGATTTCTTCATCCACCCATGTTTGTCAAATTGTCACTGTAATGGAAACAATCTTGTAAAAAAAAATCAGAATTAAAACTAAATTCTCTGGGACTTCATTAATTATAAAATCCATATTATTTTCATTAGCTTGTAGGCCCTAATACATTGCACTTAATGAAAGTTAATTGAATTCTACTTTTTTTGTCTTTTAAAAGAGATAATTAACAATATTATCAAGCATTAAAACTAAGTGTATTGTGCTATTCCAAATCAATCAAAGCTGGAAGTGTGTGGGGCTCTTTCCCATTTTACTACTTCTACACTAATAATAAACATACTAAAAGCAAAATGGTTCTGAAAAAAGGTTATAGAGTGGATGAGCTTCATGCTGAATTGCATTCGTAAATTAGAATGAATGTAGCTATTTGCCTAGTGAACTGAAATCATGTTTTTTATTACCCTCCATACTCATTAAAGGTAAAATTTCCAAGTAGTTAAAGTGCAAAATGTGGCCTTTTATACTTTTAAAATTAGCTAAACGGTTGGGGAAAGCCCCACTCCATCACAGTCCTCCCACAGCTTAATTATCTAAATTCTTTTATTACCAAACATTAGAGAACTACTGCCCTACATATGTGGTGATTAAAACACAGGAACTTGCACCTCTGGCTTATAGTTACCACGGGGTTTTAAATTTGGCCTGGAATTAGAGAATCCTGTAAACTTCCTGCATAAACTTCCCTTCAGGTAAAATTTCTCCTGTATTTCTCCTGCAAGCTGCAGGGCCACTGGGTAGGATAGACTGTACGGAAGGCTCCCTGAGCGAAAGCAGCACTAGTATAAAGTCCAGCAAGAGGGAAGAATGATAAAACATGGGATGGGATGAGGACAACACAGGTGCATAGCACATTTAGTTGGGAAGAGAGTTTGAGCTTTATGCCCTAAACAAGTAGTAGCTAAGCACAGAGCTATTGCACTCCGACTCTGGGAGCAGGAAGCAATTTACGTGTATTTAGGTAACTTTATTTTAATTGAAGGAACAGTGTGGGACAATCAGGACATGCTTTGGGTGCTAGTAAAAAGATTACTTGGCATCTGTCCTCTCTATACAGGGATCCTCAATTTTTGTGTATCTGTTCGAGTTTAGTCTGCATTACTGGACCCTTTACTTTCATGGCACTTGCATTTAGTGCAGTCAAGGCTGTTGGGTAATCTCATCTGAGCCACTGAGCTTTATCACGTATGCTCTAGGGCTGCATTTCTAGAGAGATCCAGACACATAAGGTATAAACCTCCTTTCACGGTGTTCCTGAGCCTAAGGTTACTATGTCCACACTCCAAACTCCTCTATAAAATGACTTCTGGATTCCATTTCAACAAGTTCAATTCACCAGTCATCTGTCCCCAAAACCTCAGTATTTTTACTGAGAACAACTAGAGTGCCTTTTTTACATAAAACTTAACCAATCAGTTTAAATACCTAAGCCACATAGAGCTTTTTCACACAGCGACAGTGAAGAAAGATCCAGTTTTTTTAAGAACTGGAAACTGATTGAAAAACCTCAGGAATAGGTACGGTAACTCAGAAGCAGGTGCAATACCTGCTACTGCCTTTAATTTGTTTGAAATTGACCACATTTAAAGTTGATTATGTCCTTTTAAATCTAAGTGCTGTAGTAATACTAAGTAGACTATTGTAGACAATAATTTCCAGGCTTTTTCAAATGAAATTCACAGCTGACAGCTTAAATGTATTTCAGACAAATATAAAAGCCTCATAACTACTTAAAATATTGAATTTAGAAATACAAGAATTGACCATGATCACAGCAATCTTTCCCAAATATTAATGTTGAATGTAAAATTGTTTCCAGTGTTCTACAAATAATTGCTTTTTACAGAGCTCAGTCTTGTTTTAGTTATGAGATTGGAGCTTAACTCTTCTTGGATGTTTTATCTTACAAATATATGTGCTGAGCCACCATGCTCATTACTCTCTAAATGGTCTGCTGGTGAGGAAATTAATTTTAAAGAAATCAGAGGTGATTGTTTTCTTTAAAGTTTCAGTCAGAGCATTCACAATTACTATAAGCTCTCTAATTCTTTGTCATCCTCTTTCTCCACTTAATATAAGTTATAAATAAGATGTGGGAAAGCAATAAGAGCGGGGGGGCGGGGGGAATTGGGTTGTTTAACAATCAAGTAGTTCACTCATTAGATCAAGGTATTGGGTTCTTTTGCTTGACTTGCAATATAGTAAAATCACTTGGAGCTTTAGAAAGTAGAGAGGGAGTCAAATTCTGTAGACTTATCCCCTGGTCTCAGCTTCAGTCTTTCATGTGATACTCTAATTCTCATTGTACTTTATTTTTTCCATCCTGGCACTTAATATCTCCATTAACTTTAACTCACTGGTTATTATAAGGAAGCTGCAAAATATCTTTAATAGAAGTAGAAAAGGGAGAAATTTTATAAAATAGTGAAAGGGATGCTGGCTGCTTTTCTTAACCATCTGTCAGCACTAGCATTTGATACAATTGATATTAGGACTTGAAAAAATCCACTTGCCCATGCCAAATGGGAAGCTTTTCTGGGGAAGTGCCATCAGCATCTGCAGAATCTAAGGTTTCATTAAAAAAAGGGGGGAGGGGAGCTGGGGCTGGGGGTGATGGCTGTGAAAATATCCTTCTCCACGTAAACCAATGCAATGCTGTCTTCTAGATTTGCGGATAGGTGGCTCCAGTGCCTTTCATGCTGCTCTGCTTCTTGGAGCTTTCCCAACCTGCAGCATAGTGAAGGCTAACCGGAACCATGTAATTTTTCATTGCTGCTATTCATAACCTTGATAATCAGCTTAAAATGGCCTTCCCTTGGTCTGTCTCCAGCAGATAATTGTCCCCCAGCACCCTGTGATGGTGTCCTTCCTGTACACAAGCTAGTTATTTCTTTGGGGTGCTATTCACTCATTAACAATACTCCCCCCCAACCATTAATTTACTATATCAGCTTTAGCTAGCTAACGTCTTTTCCTGTCTCAAACATATGAACATCAGGCGGTATTCTCCCAAGTAGGAGAATCCCAAGTCTTACCAATAAATTTGTTGGGCAGAGGCCTATACTCTAAATTGATCACGGTCAGAGAAGTCCAACTCAGTGAGTTATATAAAATTACTCATAAAAGTCAGCAAAAGCGAGAGAGACTGAATCCGTCCAGACTAAAAGGTCTACTCATGTCACCCAAAGATTATTAAGATCATAACTAGTAAACAAAGGAGAATGGAATCGGAAATTAATGGCCAAAAATTGGTGGGTTGGAAACAAGGTCTAATTGGTGGACAAAATAATGAGGGGATGGGCTATTCTGTCCATTAACCCGTGGGTCCTTTTGAAAGACTTCTGGGGGATCTAAAGCTGGCAAATGGGTGGACTGTAAAGAGAGCGTTACCATCGTTGCTGTTACCCCGTCATCTGTTGGGACCCAAGAATCCATCATGACACAATTGGACGTCTACTGTCTGCTCCTGAGAAATGTCCTAAACTGACCAGGCAGGGCCAGAGAGAGGGACCCAGATGACATTGCCACCTCCATGAGCTTTGGCTAAATCCTGAGCATCACCCGGAACATGAGATTTGGGTTTCTGCTGTCAGCCCCCCCCATGCCATGTTCCTTCCTTCTCCATCTTTTCTTATCTCTCTTGCCTTTTGTTTAATAATTCTGGCTAAGCCACCCAAGAAAGAGATTCACAACACTGCTGTGAGCCCGCAACCAGAGAGGCAGTTCTAAGTAATGTCTTAAACAGCCTAATGCAGAGATGCTGATACAAGTTTACCAGGTCTCAGAATGGCTGGTAAGACTGTGTGCTGCACATGTTTCTCCACAGCAGGGTTGCAGGTAAGCGGTGAACACCACAGAAACTGCATTTTCTATCTTTGCGATTCTTTTCTATACCCTTTTGTGGCTATTTGTCCTTTTTTTTTTTTTTTTTTTGTCGAAAGGAAGCAGAATCGGATTTCAACATCAGCTCCAGTCCATCTCAACTAACTTTTTTCTCTCTTCCCCAGATAACCATCCCCAGTTGTTACCATATTTAATACTATCTAAAATAGTGTCATACAAGGTTTTCCTTATTAAAAAAAACAAAACTGTATACAACTAAAAGGCATAAGAAATATTGTTAACATGAAATTCTTACTTAGTACTTTAAATTCAAATGCTTTAACTGTTTTTCCTTTTTTCTGTATCTTTAATAAAAGATTATTAAGGATAGTTCTATGGGACAAAACAGGCTGAGGTGGCTGTACTCGAAGCCCCAAACAATGTTTCAATGTTTAGTCTTGTGTAGTGACAGGGTCATGTTAACACTTTTGGGGGAGATATCGCTCAGTGGTTTGAGCAGTGGCCTGCTAAACTCAGGGTTATGAGTTCAATCCTTGAGGGGGCCATTTGGGGATTTAGTTAGAGATTGGTCCTGCTTTGAGCAGGGGATTGGACTAGATGACCTCCTGAGGTCCCTTCTAACCCTGATATTCTATGACTCTTTGGGCCCATTTTTTCCATTAACCTTAACATAACAAGCCCTTGCTAGCGTAAGCTCAAAGAGGCACAAAATATTTTAGTGGTATCATACCTCAGTGCAAATATTGTGTGGTAGAGGGATTGATGACTTATCGTAGAGTCACAAAAACATGTAGAATAAAGCAAATAATTTTGTATCTGATCATGAGAAATTTAACTTACTTTAAAATAAAAGCCAAAGCAAGTTTTCTGAGCTTTTTAGTTAAGTGAGTACTAACAAAAACTATGTATAGATGTAAAAAGCAACAGAGGGTCGTGTGGCACCTTTAAGACTAACAGAAGTATTGGGAGCATAAGCTTTCGTGGGTAAGAACCTCACTTCTTCAGATGCAGTGAGGTTCTTACCCACGAAAGCTTATGCTCCCAATACTTCTGTTAGTCTTAAAGGTGCCACAGGACCCTCTGTTGCTTTTTACAGACTCAGACTAACACGGCTACCCCTCTGATACATGGTGTATTGCCACCCTTCTGCGCTGCTGCTGTTGTTTGTGGTGCCTGATGCTCGGCATGTGACTCAAGACGGGCTTCGCGCTGTCACATGGGGGCTTCATCTTGCCAGAGCCCGTGGCCCTCTTGCAGCCCTTTGGCCACTCCTGGCTCACCTGGGGTGTCATTTCAGATTTTTGGGAGGTGGGAGGGAACTTTAGCCATGATTCCAGGGAATACTTAGGCACCTGAAAACTCTATAGAGTTTTTGCAGATAATAACTTAGGAATTAGCTGACAGGAGCACTGTATCTAATTGTTATATAAAGAAAGAAAAAATATATACAAACTCCAATTAAAGCCACATTTAAAGTTTATATGTAAATTTAGAACAATCAGGAGATAATACAGCAAGATACCTCTTCTTGGGATTGGGAGTATTCTGTTCTGGAGCTTTAACGCAGATATCAGAAACACATGTTTGATACTCTGTACACTATCTTTAGTAGAGATAAATAAAAATGAATAAAATCTGCTTACTTTCTCTAACAGACACACTGTGTTCCTGCCATTATCGCCTCTATTTTAGTCAATTGTTTTTCACTTAAAACAATTTTAACATGTGATTAAGTTTTTTTTCTCTTTTATTAAGAAAGGGAATTATTTTTTTCTAATTATTTTGGCAGTTATGTTTACCGATCACAATAATGTATGTAATCACTAACATCTGACTCCATCATTGCTATTGCTATCATAGCTGGAACTGTATTTATTTTCATGCAAATTTTAAGTTATTTTACGGATATAACTAAAAATACAATTTGAAAATAAGCGACATTCATCTGCAGTGTCTATAGTTATGTGTTTAGCTAATGTTTTTTAAACTGGCATTACTAAAGTGAGTACAAGCTAAAGTTACATTCTAGGAGGATACTATTATTTGATTGTACCGCTTTAAACAATGAATTACAAAGCACAATATGATAATAACAATAATAATGATAATTACTCCAGCCAGGACAGGTTAGGCATTTTAGAACTCATTACTCAAAGAATTCAATGTAAGCATAAGAGAGAAATAAAATTATGAAATGCACAGACCAGTCAAAAAACTAAAACAACAGCACTTTGAAAGAATAAAATTACAGAGAATGTATGCGTATTGCAGGAAGTACCAACAAGTAACAACAACAATATAAGTATGTGTTGGGGGGTGATGAGTGTGAAAGAGACAGCGTGTGTGAGAGACCGAACGCTGCCCCTTTAAGAGAGTGGCACTCACCAGCCTGAAGAAAAGCTCCTTCAGATCCAGCAGCAGCTGCCAACAGCTCCATCCCTCTCTTGGTGAGCCCTGTCCCCACACACACACCCCGCTCTGTGGAGATGGGGTACATGGGAGGGGTAGGGGGCAGCCTGACATCAGAGCCTCTCCTCCCCACCTCCTTACACCAGACAGGAAGCTCCCGGGAGCAGCTGGCCAGGGACAGCTCCAAGGCAGGGGGCAGGAGCCGGGGGGCTGCAGATGCCAGCAGGGGGAGAGGCATCTTTGCTCCAGAGGTGTCCTGTTTGTAATGGTGCCCTGTGCTTTTGCCCCATTCGCCCGTGCCTAAGGCCGGCCCTGAGTGCAGAAGTAAGGGTAGAAGTTCCGCAACCCCTCCTACACTAACCTTGTGACGCTCCCAACTTCTTTTTGGGTCAGATCCCCAACAATTACAACAATGTGAAATTTCAGAATTAAATAGCTGAAATCATGAAATTTATTATTTTTAAAATCCTATTACCATGAAATGTGACCAAAATGGACCATGAATTTGGTAGGGCCCTATTTATAAGTCACTTTAAAATCGTCAGATCAAAGGTTCTATAGAAGTGCAAAGTAAAGTATTTTATTTCTCTTTTCTTAACAATAATAAAAATAAAAAGCCAGTAAGAGATCACTGACAATTGGTTTGTAGTAGGTAGCAGTGTTTACTCTCCCTTGCTTAGCTGGAGTCTTTCTTGCTATTGAATATTTAATGCTATGTGCAATGATTAATGATTTATAATCTGTAGTAGCACTTGCTTAGGAGTGTTCTTGTGGTAATAGGGGGCGTCTCCTCTTTTATTAAACTGGAACTGGCACAAAGATCCTCATGTTTTCTCATGTCAGA
>NW_020664413.1:64723407-64795062 GCF_002925995.2 Terrapene triunguis | reverse complement strand
AGGTTCTTACCCACGAAAGCTTATGCTCCCAATACTTCTGTTAGTCTTAAAGGTGCCACAGGACCCTCTGTTGCTTTTTACAGATTCAGACTAACACGGCTACCCCTCTGATACTATGTATAGATGGAGACTCCTGTTGTGTTTTCTTTGCAGCAGGTGAAAACTGTCAAAGAACATTAAATTACCATTTATCTTCCTGATTCCTTCCAAATGGGGATGGACGATACATAGAATCAGATCCTCAATTGGGGCTCAATTCTGCCAGGTGCTGAGCACCCTGGCCCTGACCCAGCAAAATGCTTAAGGCACTGGCTTACCTGTTAAGCATGTGAATTATCCCATTGAAGTCAATGCTTAAAGTTAATTTTGTTTTTAAGTGTATCGTTGGAGCACTGTCGGGAACTTTGAACTTAGCAAGATTGAATCCCTAGTAGATGCCAGTTGAAGATCTGTCCCCCCTATTTTATCCTTGTATGTTTCTTTTTTCAACGAGTATTCACTGTCAAGTAGTTGAATGCATTCTCAGAACCTCTTAAAAGTTCAGGGTGCAGAAGACATAACTTCCATGAGTCTAGTAACATGCCCTGGGGCTGAAATTTAAACTTTAATTTCTGGCTATATTTCCTCTGTCAGTCTCTAGGCCACAAACAGCTTTCTTAATGCATCACTTTTAATCCTGATTGACAGTAGCTGTTCAGTCATTGTGCATGTGTGTAATCGAAATGAAAGCTCCTCTCCCATTCCCTTCATTTTTATTGTGAATTGCAAGTGGTAAAAAGAGAAGTTCCATTTACAGCCTAGGTAATAAAATGGATTTTTTTCTCATTTTCAGGGGAAAAATCCCACTCATTTCTCAGTTTACAATAGAGCTATAGTTTTCTAATTTTACTCTAACCCTTTTTCATTCTGTACATGTTAACAGTACTTCTAGTTGTCAACAGCAGCGCAATTTTACTGTAATAAAAATTAAACTAGCATTTTATGGATTGGTAATATGAATGTTAACATTCTGAGCAGTTAAGGTACCTAATGCCCACACCAGATTTGAATTATTTGCTAGGTGTGTTAACTGCTCTATGGGAACACTGCAAAAATATCAACCACTGTTATATATATTTGCAAACTTAATAATTTTAAAAAAGAAGCTCAGATATCACTTACCCTAGGTAATTCTTTTTATCTATGGGAAAAGCTCTGTTGTACTGCTCGCTGTCTCCCATGCTTGTGAATATTTTCTCTTTGTACATGGTTTCCACTTGTCTCTCTTTCCTTGAGACTAAAAAATATTCTAACTAGAACAGTATATTCTTTAATTGGTTAAAATTTAACATTTTGCTGGGGGTGTCTAGGTTGTGATTATAATGCATGGAACATATCTCTTGGTTATATAAATTCAGTTGACTGATATAAAGTCAGAGCTCTTCAACATTTTATGTGAATGTTGAGTTAATATTTCTTTTATCAGTTGCTGGTTATTTTTCTGCTGAACAGAGTCTTGGAAGAGTTTTCTTTGGTTGTAAAGAATGAGGATTAATGCTATTCTACATGGTCTCAGAAATGTTCCTTGATATCATAGAACAGGTTTGACGCTCTCCTTCATTTGATTTAATACTATCCTCAAGTTTGGGCCTCATATTCGTTGCTCTTTAAGAGAGAGGTGAATTCTAAGGTATGTAGTGTGGTAGTAGAATAATGGTCAGGATCTCTTTCAGTTAATATACCTGATGGCACAAGAATTACAGCTAGTGCATTGTGATTCAGGTATTAACTCCTTCCACAGCTTTTTGTTGAGAGAGAGAGCTGCTGGTTTTTAACCGTTTTGGGTTCCCTTACCCTGTTTTCAATAGATCTGCACTTGAAGCCTTCCTTGTTTCAGCTTTCGCCATGAGAGCAGGAGATTTCATCTCACCTATTCTGTTTGATTCCATATTGTCTCTATATAAGTTTGCAGTTCTGTCTTCCACTTCCAATTATTTTTCTCTCCTTTCTTTGCCATCTCTGTAGCCTTAGATTCTTGGCACATGGAGTTCTTACTTCTCCCTTGTGGTTTTTCCTACCTTGTCTCTCCTTCTATATATCCCCCCCCCCTTTCTTTCTCCTGTTGCCTGGTTTTTCCCTCTTCCCATCTTGGGGTTTGTAGCTGGCAGTACAAATTTTGCTAAGGACAGTTCTAATAAGACTTCCCTGGGGACTGCACCTTGACACAGTGGGACGCCTTATGTGTTCCACTGACCGAGAACTATGCTGGTGGGAGTTTTAACTCCTGGTAGGGCCATCAAGCTGGACAAGTGAAAAGATAGGGACCAAAAGAACAGCAGTCAACTGGTCCTCCAGGTTGGGGTTGAGTGATAGGCCAATAACCTATTTGCATAAAAATATTAAGTGATAGAAACACAACAAAGTAGGCATTCCAGCGAACAGCGTTATAGACAGGGGTGAAGGAGCCTTGTTCATGCTCTAAGCAATGTCTGACAGCACAGGTTCAGAATTCTAATAAGCAGGGAGTCTGGGAGCTGTTAAGTTCCCAACTTTAACCAATTTTGTGGATATTCTGGTGAATTGTAGGTTATATTCTTCTAGGCTCCTCCTTCTACTCCCCATAATTTCTGTCTCGAGCATTCCCCTTTCCTTCCTGTATGGCTTCCACCTCTATGCCTTAGCAAAACTTGAATATCTTGTAGTGTTCTGCCAGAATGGAAATGAAATTATGATGGTAGCATAGCTGCCAATGATATAAGGGTGCTGGCAGCTTTAACTTGCATAATAATTGAAAGAGTAAATAGAAATACTTTCTCTTTGCTTTTTCTTTCAGTATTTTAGTCATGCAAGTTGGATGTTTCTAAGACAGGCACATAAATCGGGTTCACTTGTGCATATTTCTAGCTAGTCATTTAGATTAGTTTGACACAATTTTTGGTTTGAAGGACATGTAATTTTTGGGTAAATGTACCTGGTCTTAATCCTTGCAGTCAGTCTTAGCCAATAGATTGCAGTCTGCACACACTTGTCCAGTTATGTATTCTGAATTATTTATAGTGCGTCAGATGTGCCTTATTCAGTCTGCTCCTGACTTAAATTAAGCTTTTAGGGGTTTCTGACTAAACTATACTAATAAACAGTGTTATTTTCGAAAGAGTAAAAGTTTGTAGGTTGACATTGTCTAAATGAAAGTCTTGGTTTAATTGCAATCAAAATGATGCAGCTTATTACTGTTCTCTCCCATTTATTTTAATTTGTTCTATCTATCCTTCCAAAGAAGTTTAGCAATGATTTTTTTTCCCTTCTAGGGTGATGTATCAGCCGTTGAACACTTACTGAAAAATGGAGCAGACCCCAATGTTAAAGACCATGCTGGATGGACGCCATTGGTGGGTATCAACATTTTTATGATATTTTCATTTTTTTCCTCCACACTTCCATTTTTTACAGTTTGTTCTTTCCCACCCCTATCTTTATTGTATCCAAAACATAAAGAAGACAGTTATGAGAAATAGACTTCCTGATGACATTGTAAGAATGCTGTTCCTTTAGAATCATCCCACCTCTCCTCAAGTGTCATTGTTCTCTCTCACTTTTACTATCATATTCAGGATAATCTTCACCTATGATTTCTTAAGTGTGGAAAATGATCTCTTTCCAGGTTAGTGTGCAAGCAGTTTCTTGTGCATCTTGTAAACTGTTAATGCCATTAGATCTGTAGTTCCCACCATTTTGGGTGCACATTAGACAGTGGAATTTGAACTTTGGTTAGATATATTTTTGTATTATCGCATGCCTGAATTTCATTAAAAAATGATAGGTAGTGAGTGCTAATCCCTTTTCATCCTCTGCTCTTTTCTCCCAAAGAGCGTGTTCGACCCTAGTCGACATAAAGGAATGCCTTCCAAGTTAGTCTTATTTGCACACCAGGTGGTCTTTGTTCAGTTCCTCTGTGCTCTTTATCAATGCCATGTTTGAAAAGATAATTACTCATGATGGCCATTGTATTGTCAAAATTGAATAGTGTCTCCATATCCTGCTGCCATTCTGAGAGAGGCTATGAAAGTGAATGCATTAACTCATGGTGACAAACCTCCATTTAAAAAAAAAAAAATTCTGTGCTTTCATTAGAATTTTATGTCTTTCTTTCCCGTGTGCCTCTTGTCAACATCACCGGCTAGCACGAGGCTTGTAATCATGGGCACAAGAAGGTGGTGAAGCTATTGCTACAGCACAGGGCACTGGTGAACACTACTGGGTATCAGAATGACTCACCGCTTCATGATGCTGCCAAGAATGGGCATGTGAGCATTGTTGAGCTGTTGCTCTCACATGGAGCCTCCCGGGATGCAGTGTGAGTAAATGTGTAATGTTATTTTGTAATTGACTTCTTTATTTCCAAATTGATGTTGCTCGTGAAAGTCCAGGATGTAACATTGAGTAAATTTGAACCAAAGCTCTTAATAGAATACATATGATTTTATTCAATGGGAGTTTCTTTTTGTGTTCAGTTACACAATGCCCTTACCTTCCCCTTTCTAACTTGGATGTTATCTTTTTTGCTTAGGCTTCAGGATTGTCCTAAGCTTTTCTTTATGAAGTTTGGAACAAATCACGAAGTTTGAGCTTTTAAAAAAAAATTAGTAAACAAACAAACAAAAAAATCTGAGTGCATAATGGAAATTATTACTGATATTTTTAAAAAGTACTTCCATTTTAGCTATTTATATTTCTGGTGAGTTTGCTCCATTGATACACATGTAGCAAACATCTGGCATTGTAAAGTGACTGATACTGTCTCAAACACACAATAATTATTCATGGATTTATCTTTCTGATTGTCATCATATCAGTTGAATGAGATGCTGGGTTGATCATGTCATGCTACAGTGGCAGTAGCATTGCTATTTGTATCAGCAGCTATTGTATAAAATCTGTAATCTGGTACCATGCATGTTGTCAGTAAATGGCATGTGCACATTACATGCTTGTAGTATGTAGCCGTGTTCATATCTGACTTGCTTGCTGAAGTAGGTACCTCCTTGGCTATAGTGTGAAGTGGGGATAAGGAAGCTTTAGTAAATTAACTAGCTTCAAATGTTGTAAACATATTGAAGTTCTGTTACAGAATGGAGGTATTCGATCAGAAAATACTTCTAGTTTACATGAAATGTCAGAATAGAAAAATAAATCAGAAAAGTAAAAAAGGAATCCTTCCCTTGGCCCGGGCAGCATATTTAAAAAAAAATAAGGTAGTACATCTGCTTCCTAAGGTATCAGCTTTCCAAGAAAAAACATTCACCAGTTGGGTATTGGTAGCTGCCTGTATGGTTTTTACAGCTCTCCTGGCTTTCTGAAAATATTACACAAACAACCAATTTTGGTATAAAACTTTAAATTGGCAATACTAGAATTTTCAGGTCTCTCTTCTTATTAGCCCACCGTTTCTGCTAGATTTGCTATCAGAAACTGAAATGAAGCTGAGAGAACTTTTTTTTTTTCAGTTAGCCATACTGGCAAATATATGACCACCTTTGGTCAAAAAGTCTCCTACTCATTTCAAATCAAGAAAATAGATTGAAGTCCAGTTCCATTCATAATGTGAACTGACAAGACCTAGTCTAATGTGGATATAAGCAATTTTCTAATATTTATTGTAGCAACAATAATATCTGAAACAGTGTGATATGGGGTATCCAAGACTACATCCCCTCTAAAATCAAATATGTTTTAGGAGACTGGCTACAGGTGGTATCAGCATACTGCCATTAGTGGTACAGAAAAGGGCTCTGTTTTGAATTTTTAAATGGGCAATGTTAATAACGGGGAGGCACTATGACTTCATCATTTGCAGGATATACAAAATTCATTTATAGTTTCTTAAGTGGTTTCACAAATAGGTACCTAGCAAGAATTTTTAAACGTACCTTGCCAAAGGCTTCTGTAAAGCGAGTGATGTCTGAGAATAATGATAATGCTAGATGATTCTCATGGAGTAATTTCTACTGTGATTTATTCAAGCTTTATTAAAATTTTCTGGGTACAAATTTAGTATTCTTTGTGTTTCATCTCTTGCAAATGGACCTGCAAGTGACATGGCAAGTGTTTAGTGTTTTGCTACTTGGTAAGTGCCACAAAAAATATTTTATTTTCCTGATCTTGTATAGTCCTTCTGTATCTGTTGCTGAGATGCTATTGTGTAACACACTACTGTAGTAGTTGCAGAATTACATCAAAGATCTTTTCTTCCCATTTGGTAAAAGCAATTTGTCCTCTTACTCCAGTAGATGAAGTTATTCCCATGTTGTAACATATAGAAGAATGCCACTCCTGCAGTTCCCTCTGCCTCACAGCTCTTCTTTCTTCTCTTCGCCATCCCTTGCTTCAATTTATTTTCAGTGAAAGCATGACATAACATGACGTCACATAAATTCTGACTTTTCTAATTGCCTTTGCAGCAATAGTTGTGACCGATGTGGTAGTATAGAGGTTCAAAGCTCCTTATTGATCAAGGCAGGATGGTTTCTTAACACTGAGTTGATAATCCCATTGTCTTTCAGGCTATTTATGTACACATCTGCCATGGGATTTCTGTCACTATCAGCCAGGTTTTTAAAAGGGTAGAGATTGAGTAGTACTGAGTTTTGAGCAAGGTCTGAAGATTTACTAGCTGCTTAAGAGTCTACTAGAAGAATGCGCAACTTTAAATGGAAGAAGTTTGTGGTCTTAGCTGTACTGCTCAAACTGCTTTGCTGTTTTCTTCATCTCAGTTCATCTGGCTAATATTCCAGTTTTCTACTCATTTTTGTTCATCCCCAGCTCCCCAGGCTCTTGAGGAGCTTAAAACTTCCTATTAAAGAAAGCCCTCTTTGACATGGGATATAAGTGGTTCTTAATTAGCTGATTAAACCTTTTAGAGCCATATAAAAGCCTGAATAATCACCAGTTTTTCCTGTCTCTCTCTTAGCTCACTAAATTTTGTCAACATGTTAAATGTGTTCAAACCGTATTTAGACCCCCTGTATAAATATATTCATCATTAAGGAAAATGTGGCTTTTGCAGTCAAACACTTTTTTATTTTTACTGCAGAATTATCTAAAGCAATACACCTCTACCCCGATATAATGCTGTCCTCGGGAGCCAAAAAATCTTACCGCATTATATTGAACTTGCTTTGATCCGTTGGAGCGCTGCTTTACCACGTTATATCCGAATTTGTGTTATATCGGGTCACGTTATATTGGGGTAGAGGTGTATTTTCTTTTTAACAGTGTGCCTTAGTAATTTGGGGTGTTAGTGTGTTGGAATAAAAGTGATGCCTGAGTTGAATTTAGGGTATTTCTACTTTTGAGAGTTGGAGCTTGAGAAGACATACCTGCACTAGCTTTGATCGAGCTAGTACAGTAAGCATAGAGTGTAGCCATGGGAGCACAAGTGATTTGTACCTGGCATCTTGCTAGCCACCCCAAGTATGTGTCTGCCCTTCTGCCACCGCTCGCGATACTACGACAACACTATTTAGCTCACTAGCTTGAACAGATCTAGCGCAGGTATGTCTTCTCCTGCTCGAAGTGTAGACCTAACCTTAGAGTGCTAGTTTGAAATAGTTCTATATGACACTTTATAAAAAGTGTACTGTAAAATATAGTAACCTAGTTTAATACTGGTATTTACTATCTAATTTACTGTAGTGTCTAGGGATTCCAACTGAGATGAGACCCATTGTGTTAAAGCTGTACATATACATGGTAAGACCTGAAATCTTATGCTTTGTCTGCCCTGTCTGTTTAGATTGTAAAAGAGGAAGGAAGTCCTTTTATCCCCATTTGACAGATGGAGAACTGAGGCAAAGACTTGTATATAGATAGTCTTTGTGAATTTATTTAAAATTTTACTTTTCAAACACCTTTAAACAGACATCTGATATACCGTATAAGTAAACTTCACATCTAGTACATCTCACCTCAAAGATACTGTCAGATTTTTATCTCTATGATTTAAGTATAGGAAATAGCTTTACTATAAAAGGGAGTGTGTGTACATATTTTGTAGGATGAGAACACAGATCAGAATTGTTTTTATTTTCCAGAAGACAAATCATAGGATTTCAATTTTCCTTGGCAATACTTTTTTGGAAATCTGCAAGATTAAGCAGTTAGGGCATTTTCTTTGCTGTTCAATTTTTTTCTGACTAAGAAAGATACAAACTGCATATGGAAAATATTATATGGACCAGTGGACCTATTAATTGCCCGGCTGGTCTAGTTAATTTTTTTAAGTTAATCTCCTCCACTTTTATGTTTTCTTGTGCTTGTTCTCCTGAGTTCTGTCTTTTTTTCCTTGCTTCACAGCAAGCCAAGTGACTTGAAAAATTAGATCTGTGCATTTGCAATTTCACAGTTGTTCATAAATGCTTTCACTCAAATGGGCTATCTTGCCAGTTCCTCATGCACGATAAGTTTAGCATTAGTAAAAATTGTCTCATTGCCTTATTTCTTTTAGGTGTGTTTTAGCCTTCATCCAGTGGGCGCAAGTTTGAGCCTGAACAATCCCAGGCAAATGGGAATATTTATTTAGAGGTAGATGTGCCTCTAGGCGCAGATGTGAGCAAAGTATGGGCATATACTGCTCCATCTCATTAGTATCCCAGATCATATTGTGCCTCAGATACTCCTCAGACACAATTCCTTCCTTGCTTCTCCCTTCCTTGAGTGCTGCTGGAGGTATGTATTAATTGCTTGTTGCCCTATACCAGCAGCAAATCATAACCCTTCCCACTCCCAACCCAGCTTCGTTAGTGCTGGCTGGTGCATTGGGGAGCACAGCCAAGGCTCTACTCACTTCCCCATCCACCTACTCCCAGGGGAAATAAACAGACCTGTTTGTTTGTGTACTCCCAGAGCCAAAGTCTATACAGCCAATGCCATGGTGTAAGAAGAGGGTTCTTACTGTTCACCATATAGCCCAAACATGGACGGTGAATGAGTTACCCACAGGTGATTAGGAATTTTCCACATGGGGTAAACGGTAAAAATGTAGCATTGGGAGCTGATCTTTCTTTTTCCAAGAAGGTTCGGAAAGCAGGGGGAAAAATGTTGTACATTGGCCTGCTGAATAATAATATCATGGCTAAAGGTGTTAAAATGAGGCATTTAGAACATGTATTATTTATGTCGGATACACATGTGGATACAAAAATTTAGCATTTGATTGCCTAAATTGGAGACTACAAACCAAAAATCAGCCTTCTCAATGCTTTTGAAGCGCTCCTTAATTCTGCATATATATCTGCCTTATCATATATTCTTTCCTTTTCTCTGATTCCATATTTCCTGACTAGCAGGTTGTCCTCTCCCCTCACTACACTTTGCTGTATTGTTACTGTTACCCCATATGCTAGAACTGTGTCTGTAGGCTTGGCAAAATTTGATGTTGATTATTTTTTAATTTCAATGGATATTATCAATGTTTATTGTAAAGCACTTTTTTCTCTTTTTATTGATTGTTGCCCTATACCAGCTTTAAAGTTTTCACAGTTGTGGGAAATGATAGGGGTCAGACAAAATTATTTAATGACAGTAGATGTTGAGATTCAGAAAATGGAAGCTTTATTACTCTTAAAACACAAATTGTCAGCACCACATGCCAGAGTATGCGAAGTAAATATCCTTAAATCAAACTCAAAGGAGTTCTCCAGCAGTATTTTTCTTCGTTTGCCTATCTGTAAATTTCAATTATTATCAATAGAAATTTTTTCGTTGGTTTATGTACAGTGAAATCAACATTTAATGATTAAAAAAAAAATTGAATCCTTCCAAGCCTCTGTCTCCATGACAGAGAAATATTCTCAATCCCTGTTGTGCCCTACCCAGAGGCTGAGCACTTGTTTAGCTTGAGGCCAATATCAAGCTCCACCTGTTGGGGTCAGCCATGTCACACTCATCCCTCAATAACAAACATCCTGGAAATTTTACATTAATATCCCGTTCGACTGACAGCAGCCAATGGACTCCCAATGCCCAGGAGTTCAGTAGTGTCACCCCATCAAACTCCAGTGCTAAAGGTCATCAGCTGCTGTTGAGGAGCTCTTTGATCTTGTGGTCCTGCAGAATCCAGCACTGAAGGTCCTGAGGGGTCAGCTGCAGAATCATATGTTTCATCACTCTCCGTATTGGTTTAAGCATCAGGTTTGAGTTGCCTTCGAGGGTCTCTGTTCTCCAGCACAGTGATCCTTCCAGTATTAAATTTAGGTTCTCTTTAGCCTTGAGTGTTTTCACCAACCGTCAGTACTTAGATAAGTAGCTGATAGACTTTTTGCCTCAAAGGATACATCTGGCTCTTGTAGACCTAAATTAACCTTGAAAAGTCTACTTTTATTCATTCAAGAAGAGGCATTTATTGGAGCACTTCTGGACTCTGGATTAGCAAGAGCAGTACATCTGTCTTACCTAAAAAAGATGGAGCCTCTAACTTCAGGATTCTATCAACAAAGAATAAGAGGCTAAAGTTAAGGTCGAGGAGCCCTTTAGGCTTTAGTTAAGGTCGAGGAACCCTTTGTTTAAAAGGAGACTCTTCTGTGTACTCTAAACTTGGCGTGCTTACATGGATCACTTCGAAATGTGTGCCTTGGTGAGGGTGATCTAAATTTGGAATTATTTGAGCAAAAGGTCCCCAAGATACAGTCTCTTGCCCTCTCACCCCAAAAAATGCTTTTCTCAGGGTTGATTTTACGTACACTTTTTTCTGGGTATACTCGGGGATCAAACTATGGCTCTGATTGTGCCTAAGGGGTCTCAATCACTCAACACTTACCCAGTTAGTGCATGGCAACCACTGACCTCTTGGGAAGGCAACACTGAAGATATTGTTCAACAAAGTGTTAGGTTTGAGCTTAAGGTTTACGCACCAAACGGATCATACTGCACACATGTAGACAAAGTATGCAAGAGGGTTGCTACCCAGCCCATTTTCACATGACCTGGGTGGGTCAAGGGGCTGTGCTGTGGCCATTGAACCGTAGCAACACCCAGGCATTATATGTTCAGAACCCACCCTTGGGAGAAATCTGGAAATGAAATGTCTGCATGTTGCTACAATCTGCCTTTGTCAAAGGGTTGGTTTTTGTTTTGGGGGGAAGTGGGCAGGGAAATGTAATCTGAATACAGCAGAACATTTAGAAATTGCTCAAGATATATTCAAAAAGAAAATAAATTACACATGCAAATACTTGCTGGAGGAAGGGGAGAAGAGTGGAGTGCATAGGAGAGGGGTTGTGGGGCACAGGTCAAGGGATGGGACACTGGGAGTTGGTGGCAGCGTGAGTAGAGGGTATTAGGGATGTGGGGAGCTGTCAAGCCCCCATTCCCTCCTGTGTCTGTGCTAGGATCTGGGGTCCTATGCAGTGGTCTGAGACCCTCTCCTTGCTCCCCATGTGTGTGCCAGGATCTTGGGAGGCCCTGAAGGTGTAACACAGATTTAAACCCGAGAGTACCAGGAAATACAAAGTTAAGGTACACCCCATCCCTGTGTGGAGTGGGGGAGCTGTTGGGGCTGGAGTGGCCTGGAGGGAAGGTGGACTGAGCGGGCCAAGGGTGTGGAAGAGAAGCCTTGATCAAAGCAGGAGAATAGGGAGTCTGTTGGGTGGGGAAATGTAAGAGGTGTGCAGGGCTCCATGTACAGCTCGGGCTACAAAAATCAAGGAGGCGGGCAGCCCTCCAATAATCTGCCTGACGTGTATGCAGCAGCAGGTTGTGCCAGACTTTTATGTTCTAATAGCTTCTAAAGTGCTATGGCTTAATGGGTCAGGAATGGGAGGGTGAGCTGGGAATGGTGATAGAGGAGCCTGTATGTTGTGGGAGAGGGGGAGTGGAAAAGGAGAGAGACATGAGTCTTTGCTCATGTGCTTAGTTACTGTATCTGCCATGCAATGAAACTGTCAATTTCTCAATTTCTCTCACTGTCCCTATTAGCAACTATACATGCAAAACATTTCAAAGCATGACCATTATCCCTACTCTACTATAGCAAAGTCTGTAGAGGGGGGTATTTACGATCTCACACAATCATGTTGGGCCTAGTGGAGAGAGAAGTGGGCTGGGACTCAGAAAACCTGGGCTCTGTTCCCAGCTCTCACTGACCTGCTAGGTGACCTTGGCCTAGTCGCTTTACCTCTCAGTGCCGCAGGTTTCCCATCTGTACCTTGAGGATAATGATGTTTCCCTCTTTGGTAAAGTGCTTTGAGATAATTCACTGACACAAAACCCCTCATTAATGCAGAATTAAGGTTGCCCGGTTGTAACCTATGCTCTTCCGGAGCATTGAGTTCAGCAAAACTCAAACTTGTGATAACCAGGTAATGAAGAGTTCAGCTAGGCGTCCACGCGAGCTTACCTGTGCCCTCTTTGAACAATGCCGCAGTGCGCTCAGAACATCCGTACTCACAGTCTGGCTTTGCACTGTACAAGAGCTACCCACACCTGCCCTACTTCATTGTAGCCTGCTCCACAGAAAACAACCACATCTGCTAAATTTTACAACCTCTTCAGCCCCTTCACTATTATGCACAAGTTGCCACCTAACACGATCCTTTCACTTACCCTTCACTAAATTCACAGACCACGCTCCTATCCCACCTAGCTTCTGACATTTCCCATCCATGGCCAGAAGACCCAGGACCTGCTGCTGACACAACCTACACAAGGCAATGCTGAAATGAGGCATACTGGCTCTCTCAAGATACATCTGCACCTCTTTCTTTTGATCTCTCTCACACACAAGTCAGGGAGAAGGGCTCACACACCCCTCGGAGAGGCATGGCCTTTAGATCGTCTCATATCACAATCACAACTCTGCTAAACTGCTCCAGCTAATCCCTCTGCTGTTCAGTACGGTTACACCTAACAGAGTGAATGCAGCTGGAGTGCAAGCAAATAATTCCCAGAACCTATTGCCAGCTCTAGGGAGAGAGAATTAAGATTGCATGGAGATGTACCTTAACTCTGTTTCCTGGTTTTCAGAAGGTTGAGTTTTGCTGAATTCTATGTTCTGGAAAGGCACAAGATGCCATTGGGCAATCTTAACTCTATTAATTACTTTGTTTTGTCAGTGAATATAATTAATGTCAGTCAGCATGGCTTCATGGAAGGTAGCTCTTGTAATCCTGTCCAAAAAAAAGACAACGGTTTTGTTTTACAGGTCTAGTTGATGAAGGCAACTGTGTTGATACAGTATACTTGGATTTCTCCCAGACTTTGACTTACGACCACATGACTTTTTTTTTTTTAAAGTGCATTATATAGCATTAACCGAACACATGCTAGATGGATTAAAAACTGGATCACAGACAGATCTCAAAATGTAGTTAATAGAGAGATACCACTGAGCAGGGCTGTTTCCAGCAGGGTCCCCCAAGAATCAGTTCTTGGTCCTACTCTGTTAAATATTTTTATTAGTGATCTAGATAATGATATGAAATCTTAGCTGGTGAAGTTTGTAGATGAGACACAGACTGGTGGGACAGGTTACTGTTGTAGAGCAATCTGAATCACTTGGCTAAATGGTCACAATCCCAACAATGTGCTCTAATAAAGTCTAATCAAGGTAATGGATCTGGGAATCAATAACACAGGTTATCTACAGCAGTGGTTCTTCCAGGGGGCATATCAACTCATCTAGATATTTGCCTATTTGTACAACAAGTTACATAGAAAGCACTAACGAAGTCAGTACAAAGTAAAATTTCATACAATGACTTGTTTATACTACTTTATATACTATACATTGACATGTAAGTAGAATATTTCAAATGATTTATTTTATAATTACATGGTAACAATGAGAACGTAAGCAATTTTTCAGTAATAGTGTTCTGTGACAGTTTTTTGTATTTTTATGTCTGATTTTGTAAGCAAGTAGTTTTTAGGTGAGGTGAAACTTGGGGGTACACAAGACAAATCAGATTCCTGAAAGGGGTGCAGTAGTGTGGAAAGGTTGAGAACCACTGATCGACAGGATGAGAGATTGTCTTGGAAAGCAGTAACTTAGAGGGATTTAGGGCTCATACATAATCAACTCAATGTGCTCTCTCAGTGCAATGCTGGGGCAAATAGATTTTATGGAAAGAAAACCCACAATACTTTCCTCTGAAGCATCAGATTGATCTAAACCTGAGATAGGACACCAGGCAGGGTGGACCACCTCTGAGGTAATACAGAGAATCCTTTCTAGATGCCCGGCTGGTATGTCTTGCTCACATGATTGGCAGGGACCTTGCCGGGGGCGGGGCGTTCCACCTTCTTCTGTAGATAAGGTGTGGTCTGCCTACTCGGATCATCTGGGCATATCTCACCTAATTATTTACTGCTATTACAGGAGCCACAGGCTTTGGCACATTTAACAAAGTCTACAGCCTATGTTTATTCAATGTTACAGTTGCACAATTAAAATAAAAATATACATCACAAAATAGTCAGGATGTGTAACATGGCCCAGTTGTGAAAACCTGAGGTCTTGCATTTTCTAACATTATTGTACTTTGTTTGACTTTAACATTACGTGAACATCCCTTATTTTTTGTCACCTTGCAATATCAAGCTTATGCAGCATATGCACTGGTAAAGGGTGAACTTAAAATGCTGTTTGAAACAAAAAATTCCTAATTGTCATAAAACCCCAATTAAATACAATGTGAAGACTGAAAGAGTGCAAATGAAAACACTGTGTAATAAGGCATATAGTTGTTCTTTCACTTAATTGCCAAGACCTGAGTTGAAGCCCTCAGGATTCTTTTGCAACAATTAATGATATCACTATCACTCTATGAAATAAAAAAGCATACAAACTGATATAAATTTAACATTTTTAAAAGCTAGGTTCAGCCATCTGGTGTAAAGAAGATGATTTTAATGCATATGCTAATATTTATTTCTCTTTTGGACCTGTTTGAAGGAACCATCTTACAGCAGCTCGATTTAAATATGGCCCTAATTTAAACAGAGGCCAAAGCTTACCCTGATGATGCATGACAAAGCAGGAACAGCATGGTAGCATTTAATCGGCTGCAACTCCCAGGACCGGGCTGAAGTGTGACCAATTATCTTTTAATCTGTAGCATTTGTAATACACCAGCTCCCAGCACATTAGAAATACAGGAGAGCTAGGGGCTGGCAATATTGTGAAATTAGGGTTGTCTTAGCAAAAACCCCCGTCCAGAATCTTTGACCAGAGATTCTCTCTGTTAGCAAGTTGTGCATACACCTCTAGCCCGATATAACATGGCCCGATATAACATGAATTCGGCTATAACGCGGTAAAGCAGCGCTCCGGGGTGGCGGGGCTGCACACTCCGGCGGTTCAAAGCAAGTTCGATATAACACAGTTTCACCTATAACGCAGTACGATTTTTTGGCTCCCAAGGACAGCGTTATATTGGGTAGAGGTATACTAAAGAGCAATGAAAAAAGAAGAGGTGCATTTAGGTTAGAATGATCATACAGCTTTGATTTCATTGTTTTTTCTTGGTTAAGATTAATAATACAAGGATCTTTCTTTTTATGCCAAATCATGTACCTATGCTGAGGTACTTCCACATATGGACTAAACTCGGATTTCCTCCTACATACAGGCTTTACACGACAACATATGGCTATCTTGAAAAGATAATGCTACAGTGACACAGCAGTTTTTTGACCTCTTTAGCTCTGCTTTTTCTATTACTCTTTACTCTGTAACATGGCATAACCGAGTCACTTCATTCTCAGGGCCGTGCTTCCCATCATGAGCTCTTACGTTTCCTTTTAAGATCTAGGGCCATGTAAGGTGGAAGGAAGAGGAACAGCTGTAGTAGCCGTTATTCCTACAAAGGACGAGGCAGGTACAATGCCCCTGGGGAGTGCTAGTGAGACCAGGCTTGCTAACACCGGTTACTGTACCTGTTCCGTAGCTGCAGGCTTTTTCTCCTCTAACTACTGTCCTGCAGCTATAAGGTGGTGTGGGGAGGAGACAGATGTCACAGCCACACTCAGACATGTCCATGGTTCACTACAGGTACAACTATCCAAATTATGGCTGGTGAATTATGTGGGGAGTAAAAGGTTTCCTGCATGCCCCATAGCATGACTAATAACCTGAATTTCTCTCTATGTTGGCAGATTTGTCATCTGTGACATACAATAGCAAACCGAATAAGAGAAACACCAAAATTTGAGTTGATGCCTATAATAGAAAGCAATCTTAGCTAGCTGTGGGAGCCTTATGCGCACGCGTGTTTTCTGTCACAGTGGTGGTCTTGTTAACCGGCATCTTACAGTGCATCATATAGATCAAAATATGACACTGTTCTGTTTGAATTGTGTTCGAATGCTGGTAGCTGGATGATTTGCTAATGGAATACTGAATGGGGAGAAAATAGCATTTACAATAAACCTTTGGTCTTGGCTTGATTAGTACTTCTAACCTACTATACCGAAAGTCTCTGTCTTTTATAGTCTGTAGTAGGATTTTTGTACCTAAACTATATATTTTTTTATACTTGCATATATTTTTTTTCTATATCAGCAGTGTGACACGATGTTGGTGCATTCAAGTGCAGACCTTGTGTGCCTGTTTTACTGGTATATTTGTTTGTATTTAACTTGTAATAATCTGTTAGAACTTTCCATTTGGAATCAACATGCTTTTTCTTCCCTGGTGGCGTGATTGCAATTAAACGTTACAAAGCCAAATTCTGGCTGTTGTGATAGATATCAATGTATGAGCAGCAAAACATTTAACAAGGGCTGTGGTTTATTTAACCTGTCATTTGGTTGTAAACTCTCTTACTTTTCATGTTGAATGTAGCAGCTTGTGATTCTGAATCCATCTGCCTTTGACGCAATTCTTGAATCTTTTCTGTGTGTTTTAGCTGAAATTGCATATTAGTAAGAAGGTGAAAAAACTATCCAGCTAATGAATCCAGTTAGTTAAGAATCAAGTCACACATTTTATTTACTTAAACCATCTGTGCTTGTTTTACCAGTAATATATTCGGTCTGCGCCCTGTGGACTACGCAGAAACTGAAAAGATGAAGTCTGTGCTAATGCTACCAGTGAAGAACGAATCATATTCATTTAGTCAATGCTCAGAAGTAAGTGTTTCTAAAAATCAAATCCATCTTGTGAGCCCTGAACACTTTGGACCTAGGGTAACTAGGGCAGCTGGCTTTACAGACAGGTTAAAAATGGGCTGGGAAACATAGTCCCAGTCAAATTTGTAAAACTCTCCAACGTTCCCAAGAAGATTTCTGTAACAAAAATGATATATACAGAATGGGGTATGAAGATTTTATATGCAAGACTGTGGGGTCATCTCCATAACTCAGAATGGTTCCCAAAATATTGACAAACTTTATTCCACATCTTGTGTTGTCTGCCTCTGTTGTTGTATACACACATCCAGTAAAAAGACGCACCTATTCTTTGCTCTAAATGCTTTTACATACTTTAAAAATATAATAGGCTATTCCAGTATCTCCCTTCACCCAATAATTAAGATGTTTTCAACTGCTGGGTTATTACACCTCTTTACAGTCTTCTGCCAGAGACCTCTCAGTTTCCTGCAGCTGGAGAAAACAAATTGGCCTCACAGTACGCCTTAACAATCACAAATGTAAGACTGTGCGTGGGCGGTGGTCTTATTTACACAAATGCCCCTTTTTCCTGCTAGAGGAATATATAGAGGCTTTAGTGCAGGGGTCAGCAACCTTTCAGAAGTGGTGTGCCGAGTATTCGTTTATTCACTCTAATTTAAGGTTTCACGTGCCAGTAATAAATTTTAACGTTTTTAGAAGGTCTTTCTATAAAAAGTCTATAATATATAACTAAACTATTGTTGTATGTAAAGTAAATAAGGTTTTAAAAATGTTTAAGAAGATTCATTTAAAATTAAATTAAAATGCAGAGCCCCCTGGACCAGTGGCCAGGACCCGGGCAGTGTGAGTGCCACTGAAAATCAGCTCGCGTGCCGCAGGTTGCCTATCCCTGCTTTAGTGTAAATGAAAATCAGACCTTACATACGTATTTCTCTATGTACCCATAAAATGTAATCAAAATATTTACTCTTCATTGTTTAGAATGTTACTTTTCTATTTACTTTTCATTGTTTAGAATGCCCTGCAAGACCTTTGGGGGTGGTGCCTCTTTGGACAAACTGACTTTGTGGCTGTCTTTGATATTGTCTTTGTAGAACAGTTTCAACGCTTAGTGCCTCATTACAGTAAAATTTGTGTACCATTTGTAAGCTAATGTACAAACATTTATTCATATATTTTGTCTTGTGTGCATATATAAAAACATATGATAGCACACAGAGGACCCGGGGGGGTGGGGGGGAGCTGTGTTGTGCTAGGCACTATACACTAAGGGTGATTTTGAAATCTTGACCCTTTAACGCCCCAGTTTAAACCATTCAGAACACATTGCTTTAAAACGTTTCTGAGTACGTTATGTTCTTCCGTTGATTAATACTCAGTAATTGCTATTAGTAGGGGGGGGAAAACGGTTCTCTAAATTTGAAAGTATCAGCTTTCACTGTGTGGTGAGTTTCTTGTCACATTCCTGTGACCTGTGGAAGTTAGGCATGTACTACAATTCCCAAACAGAACACGCTGCAGCTTCATCAGCCCGTTTGCTGAAAGCTGTTACTAATTCCAAAAGGTCCCCAAGACCGAACTTTTAGTTAATTGAAAATTGCTTTGGTACGTTACATAAATTAAAGAAAGTATCTGCAATGCCATAGCATTCCCTCTAGAGCTAGTTTGTTACATATAGATTTATGTATGTGTCCTGTAAGATGCCATGAATTATTCATTTCAAAGGATTATTCTTTATTAAATAGATTAGTTGTTTTCTTTAAGTTCCCAAACATTCAGTTTAGGAAGGACTTAGCACTTTTTCCTCTTGTCGTCACACAGCAAGCAAGCCCAGGTCGCCCTAGAGAAGGACCTGTTGCTCTACTGGGAAGCAGCCTCAATTCAGAGCAACAAAAATCACTGAGCAAACTCGCAGCAGTTCTGAAGGCTAGAAAATGTGTTGAGTTTAACAGCACAGGTAAGTCAGCCCACATTGGACTGTCTCTTAAATATGTTTTAATGCTCACTTTGTATAAGGGTTATACATTTTAGCTATCGAGATGTTAACTGCATAATGTTTTGTAGATTGAAATAAAACTTTAGGTTCCAAGAATGATATAGTATTTATGCCTCTAATAGGACTGAAACAATATAAAGTTTCACATCTATTAGCCCACAGCCTATGGGTACTCTTTCTGAAGAGAGAGAAGCCTCTGCTACAAGAGTAGATGTGAGCTTGCTGGCAGCAAAAATGAGTTGGCTAGAAACTTATCCTTTAAAAGGAATCAACCACCAGGATTCTAACTCTGAGTTCCCAGCTTTCTCTTGCAAGACAGGCAGAATTCACTAAACTCTTATATTTTGCCCCAACTACATTGCTAGCAGGGTACCATGTCATTGAGGTGGTAGTATAGCCCTCCTCAGCTTACCTACTGCTCTTGGACCCTTCCACTCAGTTCCTTCTGGACCACAGTTGGTGAAGGTACTGCCTGCAGGAGCTCCGTTTGGCTGTTTTCATCCATGTCTTCATACATCTGATATCCTTCCCCAATAACAGTCCTTCCCTTCTAGTTAGAACCAGGAACAACATTTCTGTTTGTGAAGCTGTTTGCCTTGGGTGCTTGTTGCCTAGTGTTTTGTCTCTGGGGTTTTTTGTTTTTTTGTTTTTCTGTTGCATTTCAGCACCAGTGTGGCTGGTGTTTTGCCACTTACTTTGCACTTTGGCAGCAATTTTGGGGTAACATATCGGCGCCAGCCTCTGCTTTTGTGCTGGTGTTATGGACACTTAGCACCCTGTTATTGCTCCTGTAGTTCTGTTGCCTCAACACTATAACTCTAATGTCTGCCATGCTTCAGCACCTGTCTTGGTGCTTCCGTGCTGGAGCCTGGAGAGTTCTGCACTTGTTCTGATTCCTCAGCTCCTTGCATTTCTGGCACTTTCCTGAATCTTTTCATCTTCTGTTTTGTTCTTTTTTGTTTTTGCATCATTTCTGTTACATGACATCTAGCATGGAGGAAGGAAGGGAGACAGCAAAGCTGCTTCACCCTTGTTAGTATTGCCGGGCCATGTCTAAGGCAGATAAGGTAGCAAATATGGTTATCTTCCTTGGACTTTACCACAACGTCACATTTTGCTAGATGTCACCGTGAGTACTTAGGAAACACGGGAAAATACTTCAAGTCTGCACACCCAGGGAAACGCCTATCAATCTGCATGAAGCCAGCCTGGTAAACCTGCTGGCTTAGGACTCTGTTTTTGTCTTGTTTGCATTGGTGCTACCTGCATTGGTGCAAACCGAGCTCCCCTCTCCTGAGCCCATCATTAGTGGGATGGCCTCATCAGAGTGCTTGAAACCACCACCTTCAAAGCTGAGGCCACAGTTGGAGCTCCTCTGTTTGGAGTCACTG
The DNA here is from genome assembly GCF_002925995.2 of Terrapene triunguis. Classification (NCBI taxonomy): domain Eukaryota; kingdom Metazoa; phylum Chordata; order Testudines; family Emydidae; genus Terrapene; species Terrapene triunguis. The sequence continues at coordinate 64,774,569 of NW_020664413.1, read as the reverse complement.
ATACAGTGCTCTAGCTCGTCTTAGGCAGAGCCTCTCCAGAAGGTGAGGAGGGCTCAAGAAGGAGCCAGCAACATTTCAGCATGCTGCTGTTAAAGTCTCTAACGCCAGGCAGCTGATGTTACTCTCCTTTCTCATTTAAAAGGAGAAACAAAATTCTTAACATTTTTGGTTCTGGCCCTAGAGTTGCTACCTGTTGCACTTTTACTTCTTTACTTGAAACATCTCTTGAGCTTTATTACACTTTTGGAGTGAGAATCCTACACAGGTGGTATCTTTAGAGAAGGGCAACTTACTGATCTGCAAAAACAACGAGGAGTCCTTGTGGCACCTTAGAGACTAACAAATTTATTTGGGCATAAGCTTTCGTGGGCTAGAACCCACTTCATCAGATGCATAGAGTGGAAAATACAGTAGCAGGTATAAATACACACAGCACATGTAAAGATGGGAGTTGCCTTACCAAGTGGGAGGTCAGTCTAACGAGACAATTCAATACCAAGGGAGGAAAAATCACTTTTGTAGTGGTAATGAGAGTGGCCAATAGTATTGTGATGAGTTCTTTTACCTGCCATCTATCCTCAGAGTTTCAAGTTCATTTTTACTAAGTCGATGATGAATAGTTACATTTGTTGGTTTTTTTGAGGCATTCTCTTAATCCCTTTTATTGATCGGCTTATTCCTCTTGAGAGCTTTGCCACCCATGCAGTATAGAACTGACTGAAAGATTCTCAGGCTGTGGTTAAGCTGATCATGTGTAATGGAAATGCTTAGAAGGGGCCTGGCTCATGCTCCACTTAACTACTGTTGCATGTAGGCCCTGAAAATCTCGAGCTGATGAAATTCCACCAGTCTTGCATTAAGGTACTAACACCCAGTAGTGAGAATCCTATTGCAATTATACCTTTGGAGGAGAAGCAGGTTTATAGATCAGTAAAGATTCCTTCTCTTATAAACTACAAGGCTACACTTACAACAACTAAAAGATGTCTTTTCACAGCAGATAGAAATGTTGTGGGTTTTCAGCTATAACACCCACTTGCACAAGTTGATAAAGAGAAGATTTTAATTGCAGTGAATGAAAACAGATTTTGAGTTTGGGGAAGAATGGCTGCTTATAAATGGGAAGGAAAGAGTTCGTAAATTGGGGGTGACTGGATTTGTGACAAGTCTTATAGATCTGGTTATTTTAGGTTTGTAGGCTTTCTTACATGTGTAACTTTTTCCTCTAGTGACTCACGTCATTATCCCTGATGATCCAATGCGAAGTACTATCAAAGGGATGCTGGCCATTCTGGCTGGATGTTGGGTCCTGAAATTTGAGTGTAAGTATTCAAATAGATGGAATGTTTATTTTTCAAACAAATGTATAGTTTGACTTGAGGATTAATATTATCTGAGAACTTTCCATTCCTGTTTCAGAAACTTGTTTCAAATATGGATATTGGCTTAACCTAAACTATGGGGCTTTTAAAATTTTGAGTGACAAGAATTTGATTAAATGTAATTACTCCATCTGTGGAAAATGTGTAATGCATCATTGTTAATCAGATACCAGAGAGATAGTCATCCCCCAAATGTAAGGAGGGGATGAATTTGTTTACCGCTCAGCATATTTGCAATAGTGCTGGAATGCTCAAGGTAAATGTTCCGATGTATGTGTTTAGTATTAAGTTTAAACATTTTAAATGGCTGTCGAGAAGGGCTGATTTGGTATAGTATAAGACTGTAGTATAAGACTGCCTGATCAGGAGAAATGACAGGATGACTAGTTACCAGCAAAAACCAGTCAAGCTTGTGGCCTCATCCTTGTATTCCTTATGCTTTTCATAGCTCCCACAGAAGTCGATGGAAAATTTTGGTTGCTTTAGGGTTACGGGATCAGTACTTGTTAGCAATATATAAAGCAGTAGTTATACTATCCAATACACCTCTGCATTCAGGATTTATATGTTCCATCTAACAAAACAGTAACTTAAATGAAAGGGCAGATGAACAAATATCTATATAGTATACATCTGAAGGCATTTTTTAAGTCTTCCCTTACACAGTTAATCAGTAGTTATTTTACAGCATGTTCCTTTCTTAACAGTTGTTCTCTGTATATCTTGAGGGCTGACTTTATTAATTCCCCTTCTAATTTATTTCTCTAGCACTTTGTTCTCTTCTTATATTGTGAAAGCCCTTCTTGTTCCCCTTGACTTCTCTGGGGCAGGAATCCTCCCCCAACCCCACCCCAGTCCTTTATTCTGGTGTGTTTTTTTAATTTATAATTAACTTGTGTGCAGTTTGTCTATCAATGGAGAATTCATAGAGAGCTTTCTTCAAGTGATTTCAGGAGTGTCTTGGATGATTAAACATTGGATATGAAAACTCATCTTTACTCAATAGGGACTCTTCAAATAACTTAGCAGCCTAAATTTTTCAAACGGGCTACTGATTTTGGGTGCCCAGCTTAAAGGGGCCTGGTTTTTTTTTTTTTAAATGATGAGCATGAGGCCCCTTTAAGGTGTCCCAAGTTGGACAGCCAAAATCACTAGTCACTTTGGAAAACTTGGACCATCTGCTTCTAGTGTCCATGTAACTTCCTAACATCCACTTGATTTCTTGTCTGTTCTTTTCAAATGGCACATTGGTTAAATGTCCAGTTGGATACTTTTGATATCACTTAATTAAAACAGCTTACGTTCATCCCCCTTATCTATAGGTAATTCAAAAAGAAAAGTCTTCAAGAAGTCGGTACTGCGATCTGTCACAAGTATGAATAGCTTCTCATTGACTCCCCCTGACATGTTGATAAATGTTGGTATGCCCAAACCAACAGGTCGGTTTGGGTATCCAGAACTAGCTTCAGATACTTGGGCTGCTGAAAAGTAATGGGGAATTGTGGGACAGTTATGGTATTGTAGCTGTCTAGCTGCTTAGAGGTTACACATGAGCAGGAAGATAAAACCTCTCTTTGGCTGTGGATAACAAATTTCTGAGGGGTTAGGAGCCAGGCCTGGGTTTGCACAGAGTGCATATGGAGTGTCTTCAGTAATTAGAATTTGGTTTCACTGAGAATATTTAAATCTAACGTTTCTGTGGTAGATCTTGACTTTATCAACGCTATATACAGGCTGTTCAGGAGGCTTGTTAATTTTCCAGGTTAAGTATCCTCCTCTTCTCCATCTCAGTAGTTTACTGGTCAAACAATATAGAAACTAATACATAATGATGTTACCAGTACAGGATTATCTCTTTCTTCAATTGAGCACTAGGGAGAAGATGGATTTTTCTTGCAGAGGTGAGATTGAACATTTGTGAGAGAACTTGGTGGTTTTTTAACTTTAGAAACGTAACAGAAAAAAGTAAACGCGGTCTGTACAGAAATCTTTATTCCATGGACATTTTAATGCACGTCTTTGTTTTCTGTTGAGCTTTATTTAATGTGGTGTTAAAGTACTGATTAGTATACTCCTGGGTGCTAATGCTTATAGCTTAGTAAGCAACATACTTTTTAAAAGCAAGTGCTTCTCCTCCCTACTGGGAAATGTTAGTAATAACTCACGGGGTCTGATGCAGCTAAGTGCCTATAATTAACAACACCATTCCATCTGCTCCCACCAGTTTGTTGTTGGTCTTCTTCAGAGTCATTACAAGTTAAAGATTGTTATAACAAATAATTGGATGCCTGCTGATGAAACATTTGTCTAGGAAAAAGGGTTTTACTTTGCTCTGCTTTTCATACTCTCTCCTTATTTATCATTGCTTTTGGGGCTTCTGTTTAGTAATTGGTTACATCCCCTTAGATGAGACATAAAAATAAACTTTTAAAAAGTGTACCCTTACTCTGGTGTATTTCTCTTGACCCTGTATCTCTATCAAAGCCATTACAAATAAATTAGACATAAGAAATGTTTGTTTGCTTACATTTTTAAGCCAGGAATTCAAACTTGGGGTCCACTTCTTTCTATGAACTCTGTGAGTTTTGATCCAGTATTTCGCTTGTGAAAATATTCACATTGTGGCACATGTTAAAATTGTTCTCCAAGTATGTTCTTTAAAGGAAATTTACATTTATGGCCGAGACAGTTTGTTCATGTCACACAAGACACCTGCTTTATACTTTGCAAAAAATATTTTAATAAAAATATGTATTTTTCTGTATGAACACCTCCATTACAGCAGGTTTTCATATCTTTGTGTAATAAAAGCAATCTCCTTTCTCATCTGCCTGAATCATTGTATATCATCATGCAGTATTTGAGATTATATATTTATTTTAGAATTGTGTAATCTCCCTATATATTTGCTTACTAACGAGCTGAATTTGGAACATTCTGGTGGAAGTGCACTACTCTTATTTGGGCTAGGCACAAAGCCTGCTACTAATATAGATGGTGCAGAAACCTCAACAGCTATTTGAATTCCCTTTTGGCTCTCGCTGGAAGCTGACGATGTAAGAGTGGTAATACTGCATAAAACTTTCATAGTACCTATTGCCAGTTCCTTCTTGTCTATACATTTTATATGTACTTAACACACTGTTGGCAATATCTCCATTTTCAGAGCAGCATAAAAATCAATTGAGACACCATTGTCACCCTGCTCCTTGCCCTTGGCCATATCTTTCATTGCTTTCATTATTTTATTGCCTTCATTATTTCTGGGACTGTAATAGAATGGGAAGTAGCATATCGTCCTCCTCCAGCAAGTATGTTGAGATTAAGTTTCAAGTATTACTGAATTTCATTTGTCTTTTCCTAAATCAGAGTACAGTTTAAAAAAAAAAAAAAAAAAGCTTGACTATTTTTCATTCCCCATTTAAATAGATGACAATCCTGATGCATGTTCTTGTTATAATGGATACTATGAATGTCAGAATAAATGCATTCAAGAAACACTTTGATGTCAATGCACACATCAGGAATATGTAGCTTTAACTACACCACTCCAATCTCTACCTTGCTTCACAAAAATATGTAATTTTAAGGAGTTTGTAAAACTAATAATGAAAAATGGTTTCAGAAACCTTTTTATATTTTTCAGTTTGAAATCTGATCTCGTGTGTTTCTTCCAAGGTACTCTGGATACTAGCAAGACTACTATGCTTAAGGCACAGGCCAACAGCTTTGTCAGATTCTGTTAACTGCAAAGGCTGCTTTCAGTCCAGAATTCCTACTTTCTTTCCCCAATCAATTCACCTAATCAGTTTCTGCTCTATCTGCATAGAGACCCCTATATTTCCATTTCCAGCGTCCCCATCTACAGGTAAGTGAACATTTGCCATTGCTGCCACAGCTAGACCCTGGGCCCTTTGATACTAATATGGCTGTTCAATAGCAGCAATAAAGATAAAACATCACTTAACCTTTTAGAAAGTTTTTTAGGACGGTAGTATTCTAAAAGATTTAGGAACAAAATCCGTGCTTAGTTGTACCTAATGTAAATCCTGCATAACTCCATTACGGTCAGTGCAGTAATTTAGGGCTTATAGCACTGTAACAGTGGGTGAATACAACTGTACTCATGTAAATAGCCCTGGCTAATGCAAATAGCTTCACTAAAACCAATAGTATTGCTCAGGCGAGTAAGGATTGGAGGATTGTGTCCTCACCTTGTAAAATTTACAAATTGCAGTTTCTTAATTTCCATGGCCTGGGAGCTACATAAATATGAAAGGGTAGTAATAAAGGTAAATTAGTGCCAGTATTCAGGCAGATGGTGCATTGGGAATTTGTGTTGCTTGCCCCAGATGTGTTGTGTGATGGGTTATGGGAAGACTAGAGGCAGAAATTGTTCAGGGTAAGCAAGAGGAACAGTGTGAGCAGCAGCTCCTGTATGAAATAAGTCAGTCCCCTCATTTCCCAAATGTGGGGACAGTAACACACAAGCTTACAACTTCTAATATTTAATGTTTATACTGCAATAGTACCTGGACACCTGCTCAGGGTCCCATTTGCTAGACACTGTGTAAACAGAAACAAGAGTCTGCGCCACAGAGAGCTTAAAGTTGAAATAAGGGGGGGTTTAAAAGGACTGCTTTTTGAACGGTATGGATTTATATCTTTAATCTCTAAGATGAACAATTAAAAAATATTTTTTTTTTATAAGAGCAATCGCGCTTCAACTTGATCCTTCATCAGACTGATACTCAACATGGCTTACTAAGGAATGCACACCCTGGTGTGGGGTACTGTACCCCCAGAGTATGACTTCAATCCCTTTGAAGTGTGAGGAAATACACATTCTTGTTGGTATTCTTACTCTTTTGGGGTAGCTGATCCAACAAACTTTAGTCACCGCAGTTACGGTCATCAGTTTAATGACAAGAATGTTCCCCAGCACAGATTGAAAAGAACCTGTTAAATGAATATACCTGCCCACTCCCAGAATTGGCAAGTCTATAACTTTCATTGATGGTAGAAATGCAGAACGTATCCAGATTTTGTATAAAGGAATCCTGATTGCTGATGTTTGAGTGAACAAATTCTACTTTATAGCGGGTCAGTCCATTGTAAGCATTGGTTTATTTTAAATCTGTTCAGAGGGTATGTATTAGACGTTAATAAGGGTATGTAAACGTGAAAACTGTTTATTTACAAACCTATATATAGTAGAGCCAGTTTGGGGAGGAAAAAACAAAACAAAAGAGGGCACTTGTGTGCCTCATGCAGAATCTATAGTTTTCTGGAGTCTATCCCTCCTAATGCTTGCCTACTGCCACAACCACCTTATGAAAGTTTGAAAGATAGATCATCTTTTAAAATTCAGTCATCCTTTATGGATTTGTCTTTGTTTTCCCAGGCTTATCAATTCAGGGATGGCCATCTTATTAGAGTCTGTTCTAGGGAAGTGAAGTAGCACGTTAATGATGGCGTGTGCTTTTTAATTGGGACTATAGCTAAATTCTGCTTTGTGATGATTCATTCAGCCAGTGTCTCAGGATCAAATTCTCAGCTCTGATCTTTCAATACGGAAATTGTGAAATCACAGATTGTGTGGCATTTTCAAAAGCATTGGCCCAACTTAGCTCCCACTGGAGTCAAAGGGAGTTTTACACATGACTTCAGTAGGAGCAGAGTTGGGCCACCACTGAGAACTTTTGAAAATCCTACTCTACGTATATAAATATAACTCAGTTATTTATTCAGTATAGTATTTTATTTCATTTGGTCTTTTAATCAGGATGACTGGCTGAATCTAGTAGAGGGATTGTTAAACGGAAACTACTGTGTTATTCAGCCACTTATACACATTGCTGTATAACTGGCTGAATAACATGGTTATCATACAGCAGACAGAAAGTTCAGCTGTATAATGGTATTGTCTCATTGGCGTCTTGGCTTTCCAGTCTGTTTGTATTACTGTAGTATATAGCAGTGGTTAGCAACCTTTCCAGACTACTATACCCCTTTCAGGAGTCTGATTTATCTTGCGTACCCCAAGTATCACTTCACTTAAACTACTTGCTTACAAAAGCCAGACACAAAAATATAAGTGTCACAGCACACTGTTACTGAAAAATTGCTGACTTTCTCATTTTTGCCATATAATTATAAAATGAATTAATTGGAATATAAATATTGCACTTACATTTCAGTGTGATATTTGAGCCTGTTTTTCACTTATGTGCTTTGCAGTGCTACAGACTAGGGACCGAATGGCTAGGTAGCAGTTCTGCAGAAAAGGACCTAGGGGTCACAGTGGACAAGAAGCTGGATATGAGTCAACAGTGTGCTCTTGTTGCCAAGAAGGCTAACGGCATTTTGGGCTGTATAAGTAGGGGCATTGCCAGCAGATCGAGGAACGTGATCGTTCCCCTTTATTCGACATTGGTGAGGCCTCATCTGGAGTACTGTGTCCAGTTTTGGGCCCCACACTACAAGAAGGATGTGGAAATATTGGAAAGAATCCAGCGGAGGGCAACAAAAATGATTAGGGGTCTGGAGCACATGACTTATGAGGAGAGACTGAGGGAACTGGGATTGTTTAGTCTCCAGAAGAGAAGAATGAGGGGGGATTTGATAGCTGCTTTCAACTACCTGAAGGGGGGTTCCAAAGAGGATGGAGCTCGGCTGTTCTCAGTGGTGGCAGATGACAGAACAAGGAGCAATGGTCTCAAGTTGCAGTGGGGGAGGTCTAGGTTGGATATTAGGAAACACTATTTCACTAGGAGGGTGGTGAAGCACTGGAATGCGTTACCTAGGGAGGTGGTGGAATCTCCTTCCTTGGAGGTTTTTAAGGCCCGGCTTGACAAAGCCCTGGCTGGGATGATTTAGTTGGGGATTGGTCCTGCTTTGAGCAGGGGGTTGGACTAGATGACCTCCTGAGGTCCCTTCCAACCCTGATATTCTATGATTCTGGGAGGCAGTGAATTACAATTTTCACTGTCGCCACTACCGCTGCTTTCAGCTCCTCGTTTTAAAACTCTGTCCATTTTGACATCGCAACCATGTACGCACCATGACAACTTCAACCTCATTAACGTGCTTGCACACATCAGTAAAGACATAACATGCCTGTCTAATACAGTGCATAGACACATGTTACGTTACTGTATAATTTAGTATATAGAGCAGTATAAACAAGTCATGAAATTTTAGTTTGTACTGACTTTGCTAATGCTTTTTATGTAGCCTGTTGTAGAACTAGACAAATATCTAGATGAGTTGTCGTACCCCTTGGAAGAACCTCTGCATACCCCCAGAGATACGTGTACCCTGGGTTGAGAACCGCTGGTATATAGGATGCCTCTATTCTAGACGCTGTAAATAAAACAGACACAGTCCTGCCCCAAAGAGTTTAGAATCCAAGTCCCCTGTCTCTAAGGATACGTCTTCACTACCCGCCGTATCGGCGGTTAGCGATCGATTTATCGGGGATTGGTATATCGCGTCTTGTTAAGACGTGATATATGGATCCCCGAACGCGCTCCCCGTTGACTCCGGAACCCCACCGGAGTGAGCAGCGGTAGCGGAGTCGACGGGGGAGCCGCGGACGTCGATCCCGCGCCGTGTGGACCCCAGGTAAGTCAATCTAAGATACTTCGACTTCAGCTACGCTATTCACGTAGCTGAAGTTGCGTATCTTATATCGATCCCTCCCCCCCCCCCCCCCCCCCCCCCGTGTAGACCAGCCCTTATATTGAGATGGTAGGCTCTTTAAGAGTAGGAATCATCTTTCTGTGTAATTTGTACTGTCTCTACCACAGTGGAGCTCTGTTCTGTAATTGGTGCTTCTAGATGCTGTCACAAAACAGTTGTTGTTCAGTTCTAATCATCCTAGTTAAAAAAGGATATAGCAGAAACAGTGGTCTAGAGACTTGGGAAGACAAGATTGAGACTTACACAACAGACGAACGAGAGGGGGTGTGATGCAAGTAAACATAATTGATATGGAAAAGGTATTTTGGGCCTTTCTGTTAACTTTTCTCATATTAGAATCTGAGGATATTCAATTGAGCTAATTCACTCAAAACAGAAAAGAAGCAATTACATATTTTAATACAAAGTATATGACTAACCTATGGAACTCATGGTCACAATATATCAGTAAGGCCAAGAAGTAAGTAGCTTTAGAAATACTTATGGAGGAGAATGTCCACAGTTAGTGTTTGGCTTATATGCTAAAGCAAAAGGGTTTACAATTTTTTTTTATTCTCACAGGGTTTGGAAGAAACTTCCCCTGTGGGCAAATTATTCCATAATTATTTGTATCAGGTTTGCTTGCACCTTCCTCTGAAGCATCTGGTCCTTAACACTGCCAGGCAGGATACTAAAACTAATAAACCACTGCTCTGATCTAGTATGGCAAATTTAATATTTCCCTCACTTCCTTATGCTTTCTTGTCTCTCTGCTGTTATCCTGTGTGTATTGTCTGTTCTTTTCCAAGCTGTGCTGTTGCCTTACCCCCTATTAGTTATGCTGTTTGACAGTAAAATGACATCTAGGATTTAGAAGTTTGAAGCATCAGCTGACATTCCTATATTGCTGAGGATTCTAATAATTTTCACATTGCTTTCCATACTCAGACAGGAACAAGGTACAGGGGGTTAGAGAAGAGACTGAATGACAGCTGTTCAAAAAGCATCTCAGCACATGTGGTTCTGTAAAACTGTCTAGCCGTGAGTTGTTGTCAAATATTACAAGACTTAAAACAAGTTCTGCTTCAGCATCGTTATAGGATAGACTTTCTCAAGTAGTGGGAGCCTACAGTCGTATTATCACAAAAATCACTCCAAGGAGTGGTATATAACCCTAGTGAAGTCAACTCACTTAAAATGTCTGCATTTTAAAGATTGTTTCATCTGTGCACCAATAACTTATGCCCAAGACTTTTTTTCATATCTATAAGTGTACCATGTACATTGTGTGATTTCTGATGAAATGGAGGTTAAAATGAATGAGATGAAAAGTCTTCAGAGAAACATTTATTAGTAGGGTGTGTGCGTGTATGTATATGTTACTTTTTAAAAAATACTTAGCACTAATTCCTGTAACATTTCTAACTCTCAGTGTTGGAGCTTAATGAAAATGAGATGGTTAAGATCAGTATCGTTGTCACTATCTTGGTTAAATGTTCTCATGGCAGTTAAAAATTAAACCATTACAATGACTGCAATTAAATTTTACTGAAAGGATTTATCAGTGGAGTTGGCTGCATGAAATGGGAAGACATATGTATGCAGAGAAGATTAAATGTACTTTGCATTTTCTGCTAAAATAGATGCCTTTTACCAACATTAGTCACTTACACGATTTAAAGTTCAGTTATCCTCAGGAAGGTAACTCTGTAAAAAGATAACTTAGTGTTCCATATTCATTCTGCTTCCTCTGTTGCTCTCATCAAATTTGCTTTGTTTACCACAGCCAGCACTACAAGCTCAAGTTGTCATTTGAAAATCAAGTTGTGATTAATCTAGCCTTGTAAAGCCTCACCTTCCTTAGCAAGGATCCTGAAATTTGAACTTTGCTGGCAGATTGACTGATGGAGAACAGGCTTTATGCTATTCTGCTTCATGCAACAGGTATACTGGTTCTACACTGCAGGCAATAGCCCAGATTTGTTGGTAACCCAAACAGAAAATGTGCAGTTGTCATTCTGTTTTTCTGACCAAAGCCACTCTTTGAAAAATATAAACTGATACTTAAACGTTAACAGCCTGGTATTTTTTCAGAGGTGCTGAGCACATGCAACTTTCATTTACTTTATTGGAGTTGTGGGTGTGGAGCACCTCTGAAAATTGAGGCATATATATTTTAATATATGTTTATAAATATAGGAACTTTTAATGTAGTTTTTATATAAAAAGTAAAAACAGTACATTTGTGGTGATCTGTAGATAATGCAGGGACCAGTCCTGTTTTCAGAGCTAGGTCAGATAGTATATTTCTCCTTTTAATTATAAATAATACACATTAACATCCGTGCATTCTTGAGAGGAGGAAAAAACCGCAACCTTAAGGTGAAGTCCTATTGGGATTCCCTTCTGTTCATGTGCAGTGGTATCAACGTAAGGGCTGTGGAAGTCGTTTTAAAGCTATGGTTAGTGCTTGAGTTATTAAAACCTTTGAAATATTTTGTCAATATTTGCTGCTCTGGTCTCCAATAAATATGTGATTTCTTCCTTTTCCAGAAAATAAGTGTCTTTGGTACCCTTTTTAAATTTTGTACAGGTTCATGTTAATTTCCCACAACGGCGTTGAGCAGAACACCCACAGATTCAGGCTGGCATGCATAGAGGAGAGGAAAAAATGTAGAAAACATAGTGTTGTGGGCATCTAGACTAGGCCTGTAGAATTTTTGACTTCCACATATACGGGAGGCCCTATTTGCAATCAAATATATAAGCACAACTTGCCTCATCAAATTATCATTTGCTTTCATGTAAACAAATAGCTTGGTGCCTTTTTTATTTATAACTCGTTTTAAAATTCAAAAACCAGAACGAAAATTAAAATCAATTTGACCAGTGGCCTGTTGGCAGCACAGTTGGGCTTTCAAGCTCCCTGAGGTTGGCACAAGCAGGAAGATCTCTCTCTCTCTTAGGGTTCAGTAGTGCCACCCATCACCATAGCAATGTCCTTCATAGACTTCATGGAATCTCTGGCTCTTCTCCCTTTTTGGGCTAAAAACTGTAAGTAGGGTTGGGTTTTTGTTGGCTTGGCTGAGTATTGGTTTTGTTGGTTTCAGATTTTAGGAATGGGGGACCTGTGTATAATGGAGTCGATGTTGTGAGTACTACTGAGCCCTGACACCTTTTGATGGCTAACAGGTTTTATTGAACTTTTATTGAACTTCTTTCAAAAGCAGCTTCACAAATGTGTATTCAACATAGCATTCACACTTGTGCACCTTTAAAACACTACTTAAATGCAAATGAATTGGTGAATCTGAAAGGGAAAAGCCCAAGTTAAGGCATTCTGATGTTTCTGTTCTGATTTCAAACATCAACTACAAACGACCTGTTCCTGATAATTTTCATTAAAACGGGAATGAAATGCGATTCCTTGTATTAGTAATGCAATACAGAGTCAGCTTTTTTTTAGTTTATATCCAGCCCAGGTCAGGCACTTGCTATCATCTGATGGCTGTTGGTTGGCCTCCAAGATAAGGTTATTTAAGGGGCCAAATGATCAGCAAAGCAGTAGTTAATTCTGACATTTTAAAATGTCTGTTAATGACACTTCAGAGTTCATGCCCAATGGGAGTAGTGGGAGATGGAGTTCATACTTGTCTGTCATAGTTTCAGGCAGCTTGAAGACTTGATGCAGTTTTGTCTGTCTGATTTGTATTTGGAAGGTTATCTGGTTGGGTTTTTTTCCTAATTTAAATGAAAGCTTAGATTCTGCAGCGTGAGTGTCAAGCGGAGTCACTTAAATAGATCAAGCAGGCCCAGTGTATGCTTTGGATGGAATGTTTGACACCACTGACCTACAGTATTCTGCTGCCGTACCTATTCCATCTAGGAGTAGGATTTCATTTTCCAGAGGCATCAAACTATCATTTTTCAGAAGCATTTCTGTAAACTCACTTTAAAGAGATTCTTAGAAATTAGCTAAAGTGTAATCTCTTAATCTTTGATGTTGCAAGGATTCCCACATATATTTAACTTGAATAATCCCTTTGACTTCAATGTAACTATTCACAGTACGTAAAATTAAGCACACGAAATTCTTTGTTGAAATGCGACCTGAATATATGAAGTACTCCTGTGAGTTGGCAATAACAATGCTTTGCTCTGTTGCCTTGACATGTGTCTTAATTCCAGGGGTGAAGGCATGTTTGCAAAGCAGAATTCGTGAGCAAGAGGAGAAGTATGAAATCTGTGGTGGCCCACGAAGAGGCAGACTCAACCAACAACAGCTGGTAGCTATCTGATTTTTTGAAAACTATCTTTTATACCACTGCCCTCTGCCTCATAAGAGATTTAATACTTCAGTGTGCACTTATTCAGGTGTTTGTGTGAGAGGTGATTAAATTTACTGTTAATGATTGTCACAAACTGTTAATGGATATCTGACTTATATTCCCATAAACCTTGCCAAAGCTTCAGAGGGAAGTCTCAGTGTCGTTATGCAAGAAGTTGCATGAAACACACAGGCTGAAGTTTCCTCTAGGATTCTCCAGTTCGGTTTCAGTTGCTACTTGGAATCACTCCCATCTAAAAGGAAGGAAAAATATTGTAATTATTTTTCATTCAGTCTAGGTCCATCCTATCTTTTTAACTAACATCTGATTTAAATGGACCGGTGGTGTGATGTAATTTTATCACTTGTATTGTTGTAGCACCTAGCAGCCCTAATCAAGGATCAGGGCCCTATTGTGGTAGGCGCTGTACTAACAGAGCAAGCAGGTGTTCCTTGCCCCAAGGAGCTTACAGTCTAAGTAAATGCCTTTCGGAGACTAGCTTTGATTGGTTGGAAACAGATATTGAGGTTTCTAGAAACTGGCATAGTAACTTGTTGCACAATTTAGCCCATATTTTCTGATGCCCCTATTGAGCTAATGCTCGTTCCTTTGACTTCCCCATCATATGCCGAGCTGTGGATCCCTGTACTTATTCTATTGTTTTCTTTTTTCTTAGCTGCCTAAGTTGTTTGATGGTTGCTACTTCTATTTTTTGGGAACTTTCAACCACCACCAGAAGAGTGACCTCATAGAGCTGGTTAAAGCAGCAGGAGGACAAATTCTCGTTAGGCAGCCAAAGCCAGATAGCGACGTGACACAGACCATCAACACAGTGGCATACCATGCCCAACCTGGTTCTGATCAGAGTTTCTGCACACAATACGTTATCTATGATGTGTCTTCTAAGTACAACCCAGATAAAATTCGCCAAGGCAAAGTCTGGATGGCCCCCTCCAGCTGGCTCATAGACTGTGTGATGTCATTTCAGCTGTTACCTATTACAAAGTGAATATCCCAGAAGCATGAACAAGTTTGTCAAATGACCTCCGAACCTCTTGAGCAGTTGGAACACACTGCCAGGCAGTCTAGAATCAAAAGCTAAACCCACTCTTCATTATTCACACTTAAAACCACAGTAGAACCTATTAACGACTGGGAGACTCACTGTGAATTGCTGAATTTTGTGAATAAATGAACAAGCAATGAAAAATAAGGATAACACATCAGAAATGTACTTTAAGTTCCTTTATTTGACACAGCTCATTTTCAGTTCTATTTCAGCATACTAATATATGTTCCATATAGCATTTTGTAATTTATAATGAAGTCTTTGTAACACAAGACCTTTAGAACACCCTTGGTTGTTCAAACCTTCCCTTCAGAGTGGATGAGATCATCATTTCTTGTTTGTGACGTATAAATTAACAGCGTCCTACCATAAGTGTCACATAGTCAGATTTCCCTTTAAGGCCAAGAATTAAAAAATAGGACCCTAAAGTTAAATGCCTAAAACCATACTTCAGCATCTGCCTCATTTCACTGAGATATGAGGTAGCCGTGTGTTCAGCACTTTTGAAAATTGGGCATGTGCATAAATACAGATTTAGGAGTCTAACTTCAGACTTCAAAGTGGTATTTGCAAAACCACCTACGTTACTTAGGACAAGTCCCATTAGACGTTCAATAGAACTTGTGGTCTTAAGTTACTTAGGCACCTTTGGAAAATCCCACCCCTATATTTAAAAATCTTGACCTAACCTACTCTTAATGTTTCATTAAGAGTCATTATCAAAACTCATTCCACTTTCATACCTGTAAATATATAATTTAAAAAAATCCTAGCAAACTAGCATCTCATTTAAGGTGTGATTTTTTTTTTTTAAACAAAAGTCAGATTTAGAGTCAGATTACATCTATATTCAGAATTGTTTTATCCATGCGTACAAATAGTAATTGTATTACACATACCACTGCTATCATAACCCCTTTAATGGGAAAACTGCGGCACCCACAAGCATAGAATCGTGCCTTTTAGAAAATAGAGAGTTTTATTAAAAATTTATCCTGATTGCATTTGAGTGAAATTTGACATTTTACATATTTTGTTCTAATCACTGATTTTTATTGAATCCTTTATTGCTTTCATAATTGACCACAGTTTATGTTAATGTCTATAATCTCGCTTTCTTTCAATGTATTCGAATGGCTTGTGAAGCTTTTCATCCTGTAGGTTGCATCAGGTATAAAATCATGACTTGGAGCCGTGTGATTGTAATGATTGCTATGTGATGATAATGATGGCTGTGTGATGGGATTAAGCATTTGTGTTCGCATTTTGTATTGCTTGTAATAAAACTTATGGTGCCAGTGACTTTAAAATAATTTATTACGTAAGTTTAGCTGCAGAATAAATATGAAGCGTGTACATAACTTAACAAGAATTTCAGAATTATTTGCATAAATTCCCGACACAGCAGCTGAGCGCAACAAAGATTCCGTCTGTGAGACTCACTCTCTTCTGGGGGAAGGACAATTGATTTCTTTTCTATAGCCATTGTCACTGGGGATTGTAGGCCATTTCCATTATTCTCCATGGAACTCTCTGTGGAGTGTTGCTTTCTTCACAGATAGTACAATGGGTAAAATTTTCAAAAGCACCAAAATGACTTGAGGAGCTGAAGACCCCAGGATGTAGATCTCTCGTTTACCCTGGGTAGCCTGTGAACTGTCACCGTATGCTAAAAGCCGGTCTCATGCGCTTGGCTTTGTGTGTGATAGCATGCGCACAAATTTCACGGATTAACAAAATAACTGTTGCAAACTGATGATTTTTGTGAATAAGCAAATGACCAAGTAAACACTACAGAGGTGAACATGTATCCGTTTGTTAATTTATTGTAACCCCTTTGGGGTTTAGAGAGCATGGCCCTTTAAATCTTTTTCCTAAGGGGGAGGGGGAGAGTAAGAAAAAAGGGGGCAGCGCTGGAGCTCCAGGGAGAGGGAGAGGCAGCCTGAGGCCCTGGAAAAGTGAAGCAGCAGAGAACCTGCCTAGAGCCTGGGAAGGACAGGGCCGATCAGGGACACCCCAGGACAGGAGCCAGGAGCAGCACTGTGCCAGGGAGGAATTGCCCGAGAAGGACAGGCCGGAGCTGGACCCAGTATCACTGCTGCCCAGAGCTGCATGGGGCTGTGAGTACTGGGTAGGGTGACCAGATCACCCAAGTCAAATATCGGGGGGCGGGGCAGGAGGGGGTGGGGCAAAAAAAGACCCCTTCCTCCACAAGCACTGGAGGAAGGCCCCGGGAGACGCAGGGGAAGTGCGGGGCCAGGGTGAGTGAGAGTCCGGCCTGGGCCCGAGCAGGCAGGACTCAGTCGGGCGGTAGGGAGAATAGGGGGGCGGCCCGCGGGGCTAGGTGGTGGCTGTTCTCCCCCCCGGGCAGCGGGACTCGGGAGCAGCCGGTGCTGCAGCTCCCACTGCTGTGGGGGGAGGAAGATGGCCAAGCTCGGCGGCTCTGGCGCCCGGGCCCGAACCCCCCAAGCCCGGGCCTGCTGCAGGGACCCAGCAGCGCGCACGCTGCGCCCAGCCCCTGGCCAGTCGCGTCTGGGCTGCTGCCCAACTGGTGCTCTCCCGCAGCGGCCCCGGAGTGGGGGCAGCAGGCCCCAGCCCCCCCGTCCCGCTCGGGTCCCGCAGGGGAACAAACGGGGCTGGGCTGCCCTGGGGGGGAGAACAGCCGCCGCCTGGCCCCGGGGGCCGCCCCCCTAGTCTCCCTACCGCCCGACTGAGTCCTGGCTGCACTGGGGCCAGGCCAGACTCTCACTCACCCTGGCCCCGCGCTTCCCCTGCGTCTCCTGGGCCTCCCTCCAGCGCTTGTGGAGGGAGGAGGAATGGTGAGCCTGGGGAAGAGGTGGGGATTTGAGGAGGGAGCCAATGGGGGGAGGAGGGGGTGGGGGCAGGGGGGGTGCGAGCACTTCCGGGCTCCTGAGCATTTCCTTGTTTGTCCAGTGTCCCAACCGCACATCGGTCGGGACGCGGGACAAACAAGGAAATATCAGGACAGTCCCGATAAAATCGGGACGTCTGGTCACCCTAGTACTGGGGCTTGTGACTCTGCATTGGGGACAAGGAGGGAGGTTGCTAGCTAGTTAAGTGGGGAAGTGGTCGCTCTGTGTGGTTTTGCAGAGAGCGGCAGAAGAGGGCACCGGAGGGGTTTGTTGGGGGAAAGTTCACTGGCACCGAAGACGACCAGGAGCACCCAAGACTCACCACTGGACTGGAACTTTGCTCAGGACTTCTGAACTCTGTGTGCAGACACGTTGCTCAGTGTCTGCCCTTCCAGACTGTGCTACCACTTGGCCTGTGGGGCCTTGGTTTGGATGCAGCCCTGTCTTACTGCTCCCCCTATATTTCCCCTTGTTGTTTTTCTCCTCTCATCCCTCTGTAAATAAATATTTCCCTTGTTATATCCACTGTACTTTTCCTGTGGGGGTGTTCGTTCACTCTGGGGGGTTTGGAACAGGTGCCTCTGGGGTGGAAGGGATTTTTCCTGCTGCATTCCTGTGCACGCCTTCTCTTGGCCAGAGCTGCCTGCAGAGCAGACTCCATCTTGGCCACGAGGGCGCTAAAGTTACATTATTTTGACACCTATAGTTCGGTTAACACCGAAATATCAAATGCAAGTAATATGCTATGGTATACTTCATAAAAATACGACTCCTTCATGGCTGCTGTCATGGAGCACAGCTTTACACCAACAGGGAGTTTAACCCTTTAAGAATTTACTAATCTAATCACTCTCCTCAGAATTTTAAGTGGAGAATCCACCATTTGGGGAGATTTAGGGGAGCTGCAAATTCTAAAGAGGACAAGTCTCACACATGGGAATTAAGGACTGAACAGAAGTGAGATTAGAAACTATAAAGTTGCCACAACTCAATGTCGGGTGGGGGAGGCGGGGAAGCCACATCCTCCCAAGTTTATCTGTTTTGCTCACAAGTGGACTTTTGTTTTTCTGAACTAGATCCCATTTCCAAGCCAGGTTCCTATGACATGCTGCAAGAGCCATATAACATCAGACTGATTGTTATCTAGACTTAGCAACAAAACATACAAAAGACATAAACTTGAGCCCAGATCTTGCAAGATTTTCTCTGCCATCAGACCCTTGTTGATTTCAAGGGAGCTCTATGTAGGTACTATAAGAATAATTGCAGGATCGGGGCCAGTTTTAGGTCTAGAAGATGGAATAATTCTGTGTGTAAAAAAAAAAAAAAAAAAAATTGAGACTATACAAGAATTTTTTTTAAATCCACTAAGAGAACCAGTATAGCAGTATTCACTTTTAGTGTTTCAACTATAGTACTTAGGATAGTTTACATTTACTGTTAAACTTTTTGACTTGCTGCTTACTTCAAACAAGTTGTACCCTCACATTAATTTCATTTGATTTCCAATTGCTTTGGTTATTTGGTTCCATAGGATGACTTGGCGAGGTTACTGCTGCAAAGGGAATTATTTATTTGATGTAGACAAAGAATCAAAGATCCAGAAAACAGAAACACTTCAGATTTCACAAAAGTTAGGATTCTGTAGATTTACTTCGGTAAAAGGCCAAACAAGGGCATGCCTAAAACCCCTTTGGAAGCATTTTGGGCGAGTTTTAAAAGTTTAAGCTTCGTGGTTCGGAATCTTGATTGCAATCCACAACTCTTATTAATCATTGTAAACGGATGCGCCGTTGATATACATTGTAGCCGAGAAATTTTGTATTAAGGTTAAAATCCACTTTACTGGTTTAATAGTGGGTGGGATTTTTGCCTAACAATATTCCCCTTATTAAAATGTGTAGATTAGTGATGTAAATTTTATGGGGCTCTCTGCCAGTGGGGCATGTGAATGAGAGGAAGTCTAAGACTTTACTTTGGCTTGGAGGCATTCTTATTTATCTGAAACTATTAACATCCTTGGGCTTTGTCTACACTACACACCGCTTTTGGCAGCGTGTAGTGTACATACCCGGGTAACTCCCCCTTCCCCTGGCAGCTAAAAATAAGTGTATCTTGTGAGGCAGGGCTTTGGTGAGTAAAGACCCACTTGAACTGTGGGTATATATGCAAGTACAGTAACTCCCCACTTAACGTCCTCTCGCTTAACATTGTTTCGATCTTGCGTCCCTGCTCAATTACAGAACATGCTCCATTTAAAGTTGTGCAATGCTTTGGCTGCCTGCTTTGTCCACAGCTGGCAGCCCCCCATCAGCTCCCCTATGCCCTCCCCCCCACAGCACCTCCTGCCCGCCGGCAGACCCCGCGGATCAGCGCCTCCCTCTAGGTAGTAATGGGGAAAGGGTTTAACTTTACTTACAGATCACAGTAAACAAATACTTCGGTTGGAAACTAGGTAGCTGTCTCAGCTGGACATGGGTTTTTGGGCTTGGGTATGTCAAGGATGATCACTTGGGGCTTTTGCCTGTACAGCTGATGTGAGGCGGGTTGTATTTATAAACAGCAAAATGAGGAGGAGGAAGGTTGGTCTTGTGATTAAGGCACTAGACTGAAAGACCAGGTCAACGCCTGTCTCTGCCACAGACTTGCTGTGTGACCTTGGGTAGGCATCACAACCTGTTTGAGACAAAATTCCCCATCTGTGTAATGGAGATAATACTTCTGCCTCACTGGGCTGTTGAGGATAACATCATTAATGTCTACGGCGTACTCATGTAATGGCAATGGGGCCTTTATAAGTGCTTAATCTGCACAAGCTGGCCCAAAGAGGTGCACGCAGATGAGGGCTTCATGTGGTGGCTGAAGATCACAACAACTCCATATCTCCCCAGGCATGTCCACTCGCTACCCTTTTTGCACTACTCACTAGAGCGGGAGCAGGCACAGGAGAGTCCTGAGACTGCCAACTTCTGAGTGATTCGTGCTTGCTCCTATGTGTGCCCGGGTAGCCTCTGCTAACCCTTGCACTAGAGCACAAATAGCAGGGAGTGCCAGGTTATTGTATTACAGTGGCTCAGCTGAGATCGGAATCCAGCTGTGCTAGGGGCTGTCCAAACACAAGGGAAGAAACAGTTCCTGGTCTTACCATCTAAATGGATAGTGCTAATGAAAGGAGGAGGAGTAGCAGCCCCATTTTACAGATGGAAAATTAACGCACCGTGAGACTAAGTGTCACAGCCAGGAATTGGAGCTACATTTCCTCAGTTCCAGTCCAGTGTCTTAACTAGAAAAACAACCTTCCCTGCAAAGGGTTAAAGCCTTTTTTGATAGGAAGTGTCACTGCAAGGTAACCAAAGAGGCTCTGGTGAGACTGCTGTAAACAGCCTGCTTGGAGCAAAGGGGTGAAGGTCTATATGAAGCCACAGACTATTGTAAAACTAGGTCTTAGATTGTGGTTATTGACAAGAAAACATGAGTAAAAATAACATCTGCTACTTGCTGCATGTTTCTACTTCCAGTGCAGCTTCTGATTCATAGTGGCTTACTTTCCTGAGGGGAAAAAATCAGTTTCTTACTGCCAGCACTGTTGAAGAGCAAACTGAATTCTGTCATGTCCGATGAATCAACAAAATTGCCAGCTAAATTCTGATTCCAGAATCTTCATGGTTGGGGATGATGTATGAAGCAAGGGCCAGCATGGCTTGATTTTCAAAAAGCTGTCAACTGGTGCTAGAGGGGGTCTTGTTTGGACTTGGAAATGGAGAAAATGTTATGTGGCATTCACTAAGGCAGAATAACTACAACTCCCCGTCCCGTTTGCCCCATGTCGCTCTTCTCACCATTCACCAGACTTTAAAGAAAAGTTGCAGCTGAACAACAAAGGGATTTGAATCCCTGCATCTAATCATGGAAGAGGCGTGAATTTTCTGAGACAGAAAGTTTCAGGTCTTAAATATCACTTTAAAAACTATAATTAGACAACTCCTTGATAGCGGGGTGATGTCGGGTAATGTCTCTTTGGGGACTCAGTGATTTTATTTTTTTTTAACAGCAGTGGTACAGCAACTTCTACATTTCTACAGCTACTTGGTTAATTTAACAGTCGTTTAACTAGTGTTAAATTACCCTTTAAAGCAGGAGAATGTGCTGTAGATAACAATTTTGAAAAATCTCCCACCTTCTAGTTATTCCTCTGGGAGAGATGTATTTTGTGCGGCTCAATCTAATTCTCAGCAGGAGGTGTAATCTGATGAAGTAGCGATGAAATGTCTATGAAAGACAGAGAGACACCACAGTCTGCTGAAGTGAGTTGCCAAAGCAGTGACAGGTAACGGGCTTGGCTGCTATGCATTGCAACGTTACGCAATATGGATTGTGACGTTTTGCACCCGTTGAAGTCAGAAGCATGGCCCATGCATGCTTAGCAGCGGTGGTAAATTAACCCTCCAGAGCTATGCAGGTGCTAGCTTAGGGAGTACAGCCTGGCCTTGGTGTCAGATCACATCTGAAAGGTACACGTCTGATATCACTTCACCGACATGTATGCTGCTACCTCAACTCTTATGTTGGCTAGTTATCACTTATTATAGTAGTACGCTAGCGTGCTCAATCAAGAGCAGGGCCCCCTTGTGCTAAACACTGAATAAACACGTACTATGAAGCACTCCCTGATCCAGAGAATTAACCAGCTTGTAGTGAGGTGGAGTGGCCTCCCTCTGAGCTGGAGGTGGGAGGATCACTCTCTGCACCCAGGTGGGTGGAGCCAGATGGCCCAGCCCTCGTGTTGGAAACTGAGAGGCAGGACAGAAAATATAAGAGGCGGGGCCTCCAGTTCAGTTGAGGGGGAGCCAGGGAAGGAGACAGATGCCTCTTGCCTGTCAGGCCCTGTGACCGAACTGGGTAGCGCCCTGCCCCTAGAGGAGACCCAAGTCCGGAGAGGAGCTACCAAGCTTGCCAGCGGCCAAATAACTAGAGGAGACGGAGGCTGACGAGGAGCTGCTTGGATTGCCGGAGGCTGAATACCCTGAGGAGATGGAGGACCCCTGGACTCTGGAGCCCCTTCCCTGATCATGGTAGGAAGTAGCTCAGGGAACCAGACGTTAGTCTGATTTTGCTGTTGGTGCTTGGGTTGGCGTATTTTGGTGGGATCCCCGATGACCCAGTGGCAGAGCCCTCCACCACTGTCAGGGCCATGGGCTGGGACCCAGTGGAGTAGGGTGGGCCTGGATCCCACTGCCTTCTGCGACTGCCCCACCTTAAACCAAGAGGCCTGTGTTTGTCTGTTGTCTGCCTGAGCCAGGCCAGGCAAAAGACTGTTTGCTGCTCTGCCTGAGGGCCTGAGCCCCCTAGACTGCAGCCCTCGATTTGCTAACTCCCCCCCCAGTGACTGGGCTGATCCCACAGTGACCCAGTGAGGCCTCCCTCTGAGCTGGAGAGGGAGGGACGACCACCAATGCACTACACAGCTAAATAGACAAGCCAGACAAAGAGATGGGAAGAGAAGCATAAAGGTCATGTAGCAGAGCCAGGAACAGAACCCAGGTCTCCTGGTTCCTAGCCCAGTGCTCTGACCATTATACAGCTGTCCCATAATTAAACACTTTCCATTCTATTGTGTTTGCTTTCAGAGAGTGTTTTTGACTCCATTTAGTTCTTCCAGAAGTCAGGGTGCCACATTGAAGCTGGGCCACTCTGGATTTAAATTTTGTAGCAACATTTAAATTTCTGCCACAGCGTGAAATAAAATCCAGAGGTCTTTTCGTGAATGAAATATTAATATGGATAGCATAATAGGAGCTTGTGTTATCTACATTAATATTAAATTCAATACCAAGGCCTCTGGTTTGGAGTTATTTCCCCCCCATTTATTTTGTGCTGTGGCAGAAATGTGAATTTTTCACACTGCTGCTAACACCTAACTGCATGGTAGCAGGTGCCAGCGGAGCTGGAGGGATTGGCAGCCGGGAGTCAGGCACCAGGGGAGGGACGGTTTGGCAGCTAAGAGCGATATCGGGCTGGGCTGCAGTTCAGTAAACCAGACAGACTTGCCCAAGGTCACACATTGAGTGAGGCACCGAAAGCAGGCGTTCCAGCTGTGGCTCTCGTCACCACCGGCCACACCCCTTTAGAGGGATATCCTGTGGCCTGAATGCAAAGCCCACGGACATCAATGGGAGTATTTCCACTGACTTCTTTGGGATCAGGGGCTGGCTCCAGAAGCTGTGCCTATTGGCTGCTGTTAGTGAGGAAGGTAATCAAGTCAAGTACCATTGACTGGGCAACAAAGATGTATTGTGTTTAAGCCATTTAGAGCCCCCATAAGATTCCATTGAACAGTTTCCAGATTGTGTTTTCAACTCCACCAACCCTGAGCAATCCTTTTATAGCCATAGGCAGAAGGTTTCATAGAGAAACTATCATTAATACAAGTGTTAATTTAATTTAACTGTAGCGAGGCGGCTACAGTTAAAGGCTAGGAGGGTCGTCCACCCTCCCCCCCCCAAGCCATCAGATTCCCAATTCTTTGCTTTTAACACACTTGTCAAACACAAAGCGGTAAAACCAGTCAGGCATGAAATCACATTGAGCCATTGTTTTCTAATGATGGCCTGCCATGGAAGACCATTTCCAGACCCGGCATAGACTGGGTCATGCGTTTGTAGAGAAATTGCTTGGTGAAAGATGTCTTAACCTGCACAGTGAGAAACACAGGAAACTTCCTGACCAAATAAACCCCGTTCAGGCTCTTGGATGCAGACCCGATTTTCCAAAGAGCCCAGCACCAATTTAGACCCCTAATTAAGGGCCAGATTTTCAGAAGTGCTCAGCAGCACCTGTTGCACCATTTATGGCCAGATTTTCTGAAGAGCTCAGCACCCAATGTTCTGGGCTCTTTGGAAGATCTGGCCACTTGTTTTGGTGACTCAGTGGGACCTTGAGCTCTTTGGAAAAGTTGCCCCAGTGTTATGGGTATCAAGCACTTGAAAAGTCGGCCCTTAAGGCAAAATCCAGTGCTCAGTGAAGCAAATGGAAAGGCTCCGATTGACAGCAGCAAGTGTTGGATTGCCCCTTTGAAGGTGTTCTTCTAGAATTTTGAGTCTTCTATCGTAAATATTAGGAGTGATACTGCAAGGTCCTGAGCATTCTCATCTCCCACTGAAATAGATGGGAGCACCACATGAGAACAGACCCGGTATGCTGATATTTAACTGGTAATTGTTTCATTTCCCCCAACCCCCAATACATTACTCGGGTGCTGAAAGTGTTTTCCAAGTCAAACTTTGCGTTTTACATGAAAATATGGGATTGCAATCCCTGATTCTTCTTCGAGTAGATGCAGCCATGTATTCCACTTAGGTGTGTGCGTGCCCAGCACACCGGAGCAGGAGAATCTTGCATAGCAGTAGTCGTAGATGGGTGGTGGTCATGCTTTGTGGCTATCAGCCCTCCCTGGCTGTATGAGGCAGCGCCGCCCTGATCCCACTCAGTTCCTTCTTACCACCTGTGGCTGGAGTCGGGGCTCTTTGTGGACTAATCTCACAATTCTCCATCTCTCAGTGATTTTTTTCTAGTTGTATATAGTTAGCTCCCTAGTGTTAGTTAGATTTAGGATTAGTTGTGTATTTCCCTGGAGATGCCCTCACCAGGCTGTAAGCATTGTCCTTTGTGTGTGTGGGGGGGAAGTGATTCCCAGCATTCCCCACATGCGGTGCTTCCTGTGCTTGGGCAAGGCTCATGTCAAAGAGCGGTGTTCGATTTGCACATCGTTCATGAAGCAGACTCAGGTGGCTAGGGACCTTCCCCTAAAGCAGCACCTGCTCCAACAGATCATGCGTCCTGCTTTGGCACCGAGGCCTACGTCAGACCAGAGGTCCCCCTCAGGTTCTGAGAGTACTGCTGTTTTGCACTCTGGACCTGGCACTTCTCCAAAGAGACAGCGGAGCCATTCCCCATCGAGTGCCCCAAGGAAAAGGTTGTATAAGACCAACTGTGACCACTCCATGTCTCATGGAGACTCTTCTGCCTCCTCCAGACAGTGTATAGATTGGTGTGGTGGTAATGCTGGCGTACAGGTTGGAGCAGGTCCCTGTAACCATTCCCTGATACCACGTAGGGAGGTTGGAAACCTCAGACCATTGACTCCGGTTCTGGTTCGCATTAGGGACTAGACAGTTGGACTTGTGGTTTCACTTCTCAGACATGGCTCCTAGACAGAGGAGCCACACCCCAAGAGCGTGTCTAGAACCCCAGCCGGGGGCAGTGCCTGGACTGCGTTATGACTCAGGAGACTTAAAGGGCACATGGGGCCAAGTGAGGTGGGCTCCAAACCCCACAGCCTGGGGACCGGCCAGCCAGAGGCGGGAGCTCTACCAGAGCATGTGTCTGAGACACAAGTGCTTCCATGGGTCACACTTTCCATGGCACATGTGGCGATAAGGGAGGGGATTGAAAGAGGCACTACATGCTTGAGTCCTTGTCCCATAATATGATAGTGGCTTACCTTTGCATACCTCCTTTCATCCCAAAGGACCCCAAAGCGTGCTGCAAACAGTGGCCCGGGCCTTGCATTGTGCTTCACTCTTGTGCTCCAGTGAAGTCAATGGGGAGCTGAGCGGACCTCCTGGCATGTGGGTCACATTCTGGCTGCTTTGCACCACGCTGGCAAGGCAAACCTGACGTGTAGCTGGCCTGACCAGCCAGTGAAGGTGGATTTATGGCTGCCTTGCTAAGCCGTCGGAGTGTATCCGCAAACATGATGGTAGGTCAGATGCACTGTATAGAATATATGTAGGTCTAGCCTGAGCTCTCATTTATACTACGGCTGCTTTGCACTCCTGTGGCAATAAAGGGGCTTTTAAAGTGGGTCTGAACTACAGTCCCACCACTTTAAGGCCCTTTTCACTGCCAGAGGGGTGTAGGGTGACCAGACAGCAAGTGTGAAAAATCGGGACGGGGGTGGGGGGTAATAGGAGCCTATATAAGGAAAAGACCCAAAAATCGGGACTGTCCCTATAAAATCGGGACATCTGGTCACCCTAAAGGGGTGTGAAGTTGCCTTATTGAGTGTATAATGCCACTGACCTGCATCTGGGGTGGCAGCCAACCAGTGCACAGTGGGGGTGGGGATAGAGAAATTCTGGCCAATTACACTAGCGCAAACCCCTGCTCTTCTGAAATATCATCTGATCCAAGCTTTAATGCCCACACACAAGCAGAAGGGGCCTCAACTTTATGATCTCAGCTTGAAGACCCATAAGCGTTACACATGGACCTCGGTTCACGTTGAGCGCTCTAACCCCTCCTCAGCAGCCTTCGTGGGAGGTGGCGAGAGGAGAGGGAGCCGTATTTGATTGAAAGCTATTTGCATTTTGCAAATTGTATCCATTATCGTTGTAATCCACCAAATTACGTGTTTGCGAGCCCATGAAAATCCCATTATTCTTGCTTTTATTTCCTCGTCAGTTTGGCTCAGGGCACCAATTGTGTCAGCACGGAGCCTCATTAGTGCCGCTGATGTTAGAGCCATGAAGCAACTTGGTTCTCAAAGCACCTTTCTGAAAGCGCTGGTTACGGCAAGCTCTCCGTGTAACGGTATGAGCCCGCAGCCCTTCACAGAGCCATTCGTTGGTGCGCGCCTGCGGCAGGGCAGCGAAAGCTGCTGCTAGTCAGATTTGTGCCTGCCACCCAGCCCCAGGAGCAGGTTGTGCTTGGGTTAACTGTTCTGAAAATATAGCCCAGAATCTCTGCATATAATAAATTGTCAGCTTCAAACAACTCCCAGTTTATCAGGAATCGAAGGTCATGCTACATGTCATTACCAAGGCATATTCCCTAGGATTTGCAGGTCTTCCCTCATGCTTACTCAGGTAACATACCCCTGGTACTCACCCTAAATATGGGCTTTGTGATCAGCCTCTTGGAGTGGAGCTGTAACCTTGGGGGAGCAATAATCTTTTCAATCTCGATGGGCACCTTCGCTGATGGCGGTGAGTGAATATAAGAGCGAGGCACAAGAGAGAGCAGACGAAGGAGAGAAGGAAAGAGGGGAGCCTCCATGTTTAAATGGATGAACCTCGAGATGGCAGAAGAAGAGTCCAGTTCAAATTATTATTATCGTGTTTACTAACATCTCAGTACCCAGGTGACTGGTACCGCACAAAAGGCCCCAAGATAAAGCAGCTGCAAAGGTGGCATAAAACCTCTTACTGGTGGGCCGACTGCAGCCCCAGCAGCAAACATGTGCAAAGCTTTGTTGTATTTAGAGCTGATGGGGAATTTTTTGACTAAACCTCTTTGCATTTTCCAATGAAAAAAAAAAAAAAAAGATTTGTGGAATTCAAAGCTGTTTGCGGGAAAGGGTTTTGACAAAGTTCCTCTATGGGGGCGGGGGGGAAATGGAAGTGAAAAGTGTCGAAATGGGGGTCTTTGGACATGTTCCCATTTTTCAGTTCCAACCCACTTTTTCCGTCCACAATGAAATGAATATATAACAAACATATTTAAAAAAATCAAAAGGTCAAAATGGAACCGGTTTGAAATGATTGAAACAGAACCTTCTTTACTGATCTGAGCCAAAAAATTTTGGGGGGATTTTTGGTTCACAAAAATGTGGCGATTGCCTCCCGAGTCAGAACAGGAAACATTTTCAAAATCTCAAACATTCTTGCTGGGAATTTCTGCCCAGCTCTAACTGTGCAAAGGGTTGTACGTACACATGGTAGAAGCCCATCCCTGCCCTGAAGATTTCACCGTGTGACTAGACAAGACACAGGTAGCACTGTTCTCCTGATGTTACAGCCAAGGATCTGAGGCACAGAGAGAGTCAGCGAAATGTTCAAGGTCACACCGGCAGGCTGTGGCAGAGCTGGGAATTGAACCTGGATCGCCTGAGTCCAAGCCGAGGGCCTAACTGCACCATCTTTTCTCCCATTCAGTCCTTGGCCCCTCTTCCCCAGTCCTGTGCTCGGACTGGCAAATGTCGTCCTTGGTGTATGGTATTATGAAGAATTAGATTCACAGAGTTCATACTGCGATGTTCCAAATGGACTCCAGATGGCCAATTAAGCTATATTTTGTCCTCGTTTGCCAACAAGCTTCTTCCTAAAACTATCATTACTTATGAGGCTAAATCACAATTTCCTTTTAGTCCTGCGGGGCGATAAATCTTTTTACATTTTTTTAAAATATTTGATCTCTTAAGTGAAATGCATCTGAGCACAGTACGGAAAGCAATGTATATAATTAGCCCATAGGATGTGATCCATATTCACAAACTTAAAAGCCGATGATGGGCACTCTGCTTCTCTCACACATGCGCGCACCTTAACTGATAGTAAACTTAGCATGTTAAAAAACTGAATTATAAATAGATCAATGTGAAAGTGATGAAAGATAGTTGACGCAGGACCTTCATGAAGTGATTGTTCTTCACTGAAGGGAATCCTATACAATTCCTACTAGTGGGGGAAAGATACACGTCTAACTAGTTCACTGTATGGATGAATCCTTTGCAAAGTTAAAGTATTTTAAATATGACATTAAAAAACCCTAAATTAAATGAACATTAAAGTTGTACAGTCAAGCACTCAAATACTTAGGAAAATGCAAGAGAGGTAAACTATATGGCCATTTATGTGGACTGAACAGACATATTATTTGTGGGGCACGAAATAAGAGTGCCTCTTTTTCAAAATCCTCAGTTCTGAGGGCCTTCCATACAGTAACACTGTTCTGAACTAATCCTGTGTAGATTTTCTTTATTCCACTTTCTCCTCAAAACGCCTTTTCTTGGGGCACCACTTCTGCATCAGACTTTTGCAGGCTAATTCTCAACATTATGATACTTCATCTCCTGATTTCCAGACAATGCCGACTAATGGATTTTTGCATTAGTAGCTCGTATCAGGAAATCTACTACCAAAAGGTTAATGTACATCCATTAGTTCTTTTTTTATTTGTTAGTACAAGACAACCAATTTCTGTAAATTCATGAGGGCTGAAGCTCTTGAAATCCTGTATCTGAGATGCGTTTGTGCTATTAATGTTGCTCTGATTAAATATTGTTGATGAAGCTTGATTCATTTACTACACCTTAAGTAGTGTGGTCTCTGCTTTCTGAGACACTAGTCTCAACAATAAAAACCTCTATTGTGTAGCTCTTTGAGATTTCGTGTCTCCCTGGCACAGATCCCACTGGGAATGGCTTTCTGGCTCACATAGGTCCTGGATCACATGAGAAGCAGTGATTTCACCCACTTAAGTGTACTCCAGTTACATTCCCAGTATGTTGAACAGAAGACAACCCAAGAAGAAATAACATAGCTTGTCCCACTCCATTCTATGGCCTATGTTGTACGGAAGGTCAGGCAAAATGATATAATACTGTGGCTCTCAACCTTTCCAGACTACTATGCCCCTTTCAGGAGTCTGATTGGTCTTGCGTACCCCCAAGTTTCACCTAATTTA
Organism: Terrapene triunguis; assembly: GCF_002925995.2. Taxonomy (NCBI): domain Eukaryota; kingdom Metazoa; phylum Chordata; order Testudines; family Emydidae; genus Terrapene; species Terrapene triunguis. Next base: position 64,744,769 of record NW_020664413.1, on the reverse strand, counting down.
AAAACTACTTGCTTACAAAATCAGATATACCAATATAAAAGTGTCACAGGCCCACTATTACTGAAAATTTGCTTACTTTTTTATTTTTACCATATAACTGTAAACTAAATAAATTGGAATATTAATATTGTGCTTACATTTCAGTATATAGAGCAGTATAAACAAATAATTGCATGAAATTTTAGGCTGTATTGACTTTGCTAGTGCTATTTATGTAGCCTGTTGTAAAACTAGGCAAGTATCTAGATGAGTTGATGTATCCCTTGGAAGAGCTCTGCATACCCCCGGGGGTATGCATATCCCTGGCTGAGAACCACTGATATAATGGACTTAAAACTTATTATGCGAATGGCCACAACCACCAAGCCTCCAAGCCAATGCACCAGAACTGTGTATTATTTGATGTGATTATTTGATGGTCTTTTATAAATTTCATGAGAAGTTGTTTTCTCTCATCAGTGGCTCACTGTCTTGGGCTTTGTATTTATGATTCACCAAATCTTAGATGTGCCCTAATCCAACTCCCAGACTTCAAACCCACAGAACTGTCAAAGGTCAGGACATTAAGGCTAGTGTACAGCTATATAGCTTTATCAGTGCTTAAGGCTTGATTCTGGAAGGTGTTGAATACAATGTCCCTGCTGCCCCAATGTTGCTTAACACTAAGCACATGCTTAAGTGCTTTGCCATATTAGGGATGGCATGTTCATGTCAAAAATTCCTTGGTACTTTAATTCTACCTTAATGATTCCTCAATCTATATTTTTCAATTGCCCGTAATCTAACGATGATCTTTAAAACAAAAAAATATATATACCTATCTCATAGAACTGGAAGGGACCCCGAAAGGTCATCGAGTCCAGCCCCCTGCCCTCACTAGCAGGACCAAGTACTGATTTTGCCCCAGATCCCTAAGTGGCCCCCTCAAGGATTGAACTCACAACCCTGGGTTTAGCAGGCCAATGCTTTTTGGAGCAGTTTACCAACAAAGAAATCATTTGATAACATTCACATCCTTCCTTATGTCAGGTATCCAAAAGTCAGTAACCCAGCAGTTACTGGAGAGCTAAAGTTTGATTTTTTTAGCTTCTGGAACTTATTATACTGTAACGATAATTATTTTTCTGCTTGAAAGACGTGTGGCCCATGACCTGGTGAATCCCACAGCATGTTCTTGTATTTCATCCCCACAGCAGCAGATTTCAGAGAAGAAGCACAGTAGCACTTCGTACCTCTGCACAGTTGGCTGTGTAGTATCTCTTTCATCTAGTGACCTCTTCTACGTGCTGGTGATGGAGGAATAAAGTACTCCCAATTGCATGTCATCAGATGGTAATTCCCAGATTCGAGCAATACCACCTATCTGGAATGGTTTGCTCATGAAATGATTGTGTTAATTTATATGGCATTTATTTAGTTCCTGCACATTTTGTGGGTATATTATTTAATATAACATAGGGTAGATGTGGTGGATAAGATAACAAATTTGAAAAACAACCCCAGTGTCATTCAAAAATACTACAAGACATTGAAAAAGAACTCTATGCTCTCTGCCTATCCTGTCCCTCACTCCTTCTTTTGTATGTCATATTTCTCCTTCCCTTGTCTTTTATCCTTCTCCTCTACTCCTCCGGGTCGTCTCCCATCCTGTTCATATTTCCTTCAGCCTGATAATTTTACTGTATGACCCTCAAAGTGCCTCTCCCACTATTAGGGATGGGGCAGAGAGGAATAATCTTGCATTTTCCTTTAGAAGAAGGTCACCTTTGGTTTTGATTTCTGATCCCTGAATTAATAAGAGCTGCACACAGCATACTGAAAAGGTTAAGAGCAGTGCCGCATACCTCCATAATACACCCAATGTGCAGTAACAGTAGGAGACATTAACATTCTAACACACCATTCCTATGACCAAAAAACCCCACCGTAAATAAGAATGGAAAATGGCATAAAATGAAGCCAATCTTCATGACAAATGTTCTTCTGAAAATGGAGACATGGAACCAAAGGCGCCCATTCTCATTATAGTGTTCACAGTGCAGTGTGACGCACGCGTTATATTAACAATGCGTTCCATGAAAGAAACAAAAGGCATTTCTCTTTGTCCTCCCCCAGTCATGTAGCCTCTGGATGAGCCTCACTAATGACTAGGAGATATCCTGCAAATGACTGATTTTTTGGGAATTACACCCTGGTCTTGCACTATTACGTCAATGGGAGTTTTACTGATGACTTCAGCGGGACAAGGAGCAGACTATGGGTAAAATTCTCACAGTGCAGAGGCCAGCACAAAGTGTATGCACTGCTTAAATCCCATATAAGGCCTCAAAGTATGTCTCAAGTGGTACTTATGTGATGCAAAGCCCTAGCGCTGGTCCTCTGTCGTGGGTGGTAAATTCTGCCCTACATGACTAGCTAGGGTCTAGTGGGCAGGACATGTCACATGGTTTAAGTTCTATTCCCAACTCTGTCACTGGCCTTGGGCATGTCCCTTTGCCTCTGTTTCGCCTGCTAGACTTTGTCTGTTTGTAAACTCTCCAGGGCAGGGATTGTCTCTTTCTATGTGGTCTGACGGTGCTTTTCAGGATGGGCTCCTCCATCTCGGTTAGGGTCACTGTAATTCCCGTAACAATTAAAAAAAGAGTCCAGGCTAATGGACCTCACAATGTATTCTGTTCCTTTGTTTTGACTGTTGCAGCTTAGTGTTAATGATTCATGGTAATACCGCAGGGCATCAGAAAAAAGACAAACAATATTTTATGCAGTCCTAGTCCTAGGAAGTTTCACAACAGGATTCAGCTCTGAAAGCTTTAATGAGAAGAGAGGCAAGACTCTCAATTCTATGAATTGTAGTAACATAGCACCGAGGAGCTTTAATAATGGGCCAGGATCCCATTGCTTCTGGCCCCTTTCAAATGTAGAACACGAGCCAGCCCATGCCCCAAACAGCTCTTCAATTCCACCAATCACAGTTTGTCCTTTGCACCGTGTCGGTTAGTTACATGAGTCATCCAATCAGATAACAGACATTAAAACCAGGCAACACAGCACAGCGTTTGGGGCACATTGCAGACGTTCTCAATGAAGTTTTGTCAGATGAATCCCCTAAGAGGCTTGGGCAAGTGGTATTTAAGTGGGGCATGGTCCTTGTTTTGCCTGAATTTCATCCAAATAATTGCAAAGACTGAATCCATTTGATAATTTGGTGACCTGTTTTCAAATGGAAGAACAAAGGCAACATTCCCTGAATAGCTTATTTGTTGCAATTTTCTCAGGCAGCTCTTGAAACCATGGAAGAATGTGACCCTTTACAACGACCCCACGGTTGTCATCGTCTCTATCTTCAATGCACATGACCAAAGTGGGCTCCATAATTCGTTGCTTAATATTTTATATGCTTCAGAAACCTCCCAAGACTGGCACACAAAACACAGGTGAACCAAGACTCTACAGAGGCTAAGGCACTGGGAGAACTTGAATTACAAGTTAGTCAGTCTCACTTGCAAATAAATCACTGTGTGAAAGCTTTATGTCTTTGGCGCTTACTGTATTAATTTTATGCATGAGTGCTTTTTTTTCTTTTTTTACCATGTGAAATATATCACTAGCCTACTAGAGCAAAATATCATTAGATCTGAAAAGGGATTTGGTCACTTACACATTGTCACCGAGGATCATTGCACATAGATTATGTAGGGCTGTACTGTGCAATTTTTCTTGTGTTTATTAAGTGATTATAAATGTTGAGCAGAATGCCTTAAGGGGACGTTTAACGTCTGTTACTGTAGTGACATTTCGTTTAAAAAATGACCCACCTAGGGCGGGATGTGGCTGCCAGGCTTTGCTCAAGGGGATGTTTCGTGAGCAGGCGGCTATAGCCCCTTCTGGCCTGTATAAGCAGATCTACTTTGTGTTCCTGTGTTTTCTCTGTTGTTTTCATGCATGCTTACTGGAACATAACATAAGTGATCGCTCTCCTGCCATCCATCTCCACCGTCTGACAAACAGAGGCTAGGGACACCATTCCTTACCCATCCTGGCTAATAGCCATTAATGGACTTTAACCTCCACGCATTTAGCCAGTTTGCTTTTAAATGCTGTTATGGTCCTAGCCTTCACAACCTCCTCAGGCAAGGAGTTCCACAAGTCGATTCTGCGCTGTGTGAAGAAGAACTTCCTTTTATTTGTTTTAAACCTGCTGCCCATTAATTTCATTTGGTGGCCCCTAGTTCTTGTATTATGGGAATAAGTAAATAACTTTTCCTTATCTACTTTCTCCACATCACTCATGATTTTATATACCTCTATCATATTCCCCCTTAGTCTCCTCTTTTCCAAGCTGAAAAGTCCTAGCCTCTTTAATCTCTCCTCATATAGGACCCGTTCCAAACCCATAATCATTTTAGTTGCCCTTCTCTGAACCTTTTCTAGTGCCAGTATATCTTTTTTGAGATGAGGAGACCACATCTGTACGCAGTATTCAAGATGTGGGCATACCATGGATTTATATAAGGGCAATAATATATTCTCCGTCTTATTCTCTATCCCCTTTTAAATGATTCCTAACATCCTGTTTGCTTTTTTGACCGCCGCTGCACACTGTGTGGACGTCTTCAGAGAACTATCCACGATCACTCCAAGATCTTTTTCCTGATTAGTTGTAGCTAAATTAGCCCCCATCATATTGTATGTATAGTTGGGGTTATTTTTTCCAATGTGCATTACTTTACATTTACCCACATTAAATTCCATTTGCCATTTTGTTGCCCAATCACTTAGTTTGGTGAGAAATCACTTAGTTTTGTGAGAAGGTGGCACAGTCTAGTTTTTAGAGACCAGAACTAGACATGAGGGCATCTGGGTGGGTCTTGGCTACTTCACAGAGTTCCTGTGTGACTTTGGCTAAGTTACTTAGGTTTTTATCAAAGGGTCCTTTGGTTTTGGGAGTCTCCCTTTTTGGATGTCCATCCAGACTTGATTTTCCGACTTGCTGAGCATCCAGAGCTTCTGTTGGTTTCAGTGGGTACCAGGGTACAAGGATGGGCCAGAAAAGTGCTATATAAATATGAAGTAATAGTATTTCCCTTGGAGTATTCACCCTAGTATATGTACTTGCACCCAAGGAGGAGGAAAAGAGTATTTACACAGTGTGTGTGCTTTCGCCTGGTGTGCAGCTATCTTCTGCCGACCATCTACTCCTCTCTCTGTGGGAATCAGCAGGGACCTTTCGTTGGGACGCTCCCCATCCATGATACCCCCCCAGCCCAAAACAGGTGTTGCTCTCATGTAAGCTGCTTTCTCTTAAGGAAGATGGCTCCACTCCCAACAACCAGACTTAGATTCCTGTATCAAAGAGAAGAAATGGAGGTTTCTCACAGCCCAACCCTTCCCTCCCACGTTGAAGAGGGCTGGCCTATTCCTCCCCATCTCGTGATGAGGAGAAGGAGAAGAAGGGATGGCCTCTTGTCTTCTGAACCTTTTCCTCCACAACGTTTGCAGGTGAGGACAGTGCTTTCTTCCCTGATCTTTGTGCCCCCAGCATTGGCTGCTCTAGTGCTGCCCACAAAGTGACTGGCAATAAGGTCAGGGTAACTTTCCTTGTACAATTTGCTGGTGGTTGTGAACGGAGACAGTATTGATATCCCGGACAAGATATGAGTCACAGCCATGCTCCTACTTCTGGCTGAGGAGTCTAGTAGTAGCAACGGGGGGTGGGGAGTGGGACATTTGCTAAGTTCTTTGTTCCCTAAAAGTCAGCAGGAACTAGAAGTGCTCTGAAGACAGCAGCTGTCATGAAGCCCTTGTTCAGACTGAGAAGGACCAATGTCTAGACAGAAGCTTGTTGGGAAATGGGGTCTTTGACGGCCCATGAAGTTAAGTAAAAATGGAGGAATCTTAGATATCAACACCCTGCTCTCCCCTTCCCCCCCAAAACCCCAAAACAATGAGTATCTTAACAGTTTGATTCCAACCTTCACAGTACATTCCATAGCTCACCTGAGTACACAATAGGCATCATAATACTATGCACTTCTTTGACCTCTTCTCAGCCAAGGATCTTACAAACATTAACTAAGCTCTGTAAGTTTGGTAAGGTGGCTAGTTGACAGCAGCTGGGAGGTTACCGTAACTTGCCCATGATCACACGGTATCACTTAGTATCTGAACTTGGACGGGAACCCAGGAGTCCTGTTTTCTACTGCTCTGATCTCATACTGAATAACATTCTTTTCCCTGGGCTCGGGGAGGAAAAGCAAGGATGACTATTAGGCCTTGGCTACACTTGCGAGTTACAGCGCTGTAAAGGCTCCCCCAGCACTGTAACTCACTCCCCGTCCACACTGGCAGGGCATTTGCAGCACTGCATGTACTCCACCTCCCCGAGAGGAATAGCGAGTATTGCGCTGCCTCTGCAGCGCTGCGGCGCCAGTGTGAGTGAATGGCTGCGGCGCCAGTGTGAGTGAATGCGCGGTGAATGGCCTCCGGAATTATTCGGCAGTATCCCACAATGCCACTCTAGCCACTCTGGTCATCAGTTCAAACTCTACTGCCCTGGCCTCAGGTAACCAACCATGTGACCCCACCCTTTACATTCCCCGGGAATTTTAAAAATCCCCTTCCTGTTTGCTCAGCCCGGCGTGGTGTGGAGTGCTATCAGCGAATCTTTTCAGGTGACCATGCCTCCACACGCCAAGCGAGCCCTAGCATGGAGCAATGGCGAGTTGCTGGACCTCATCAGTGTTTCGGGGGAGGAAGCTGTACAGTTCCAGCTGCGCTCCAGCCGTAGGAATTACGATACCTTCGGGAAGGTATCAAAGGACATGATGGAAAAGGGCCGTGACTGGGACGCCCAGCAGTGCAGGATTAAAGTGAAGGAGCTGCGGAGTGCCTACCGCAAAGCCCGCGATGCAAATGGCCGCTCGGGTGCTCCCCCCGCGACCTGCCGATTCTACAAAGAGCTGGATGCGATACTTCGGGTTAACCCCACCTCCACTCCGAGCACCACCATGGACACTTCAGAGCTGGTACGGGGGGGAGGAGGAAGAGGAGGAGGAGGAGGAAAACGGGAGTGATGGTGGTGGGCCAGATGGAGACACCCCGGAATCCCTGGAGCCATGCAGCCAGGAGCTCTTCTCGAGCCAGGAGGAAGGTAGCCAGTCGCAGCGGCCGGCACTTGGTGGAGGACAAACAGAAGAGCAGGTTCCCGGAAGCGTTTTTTTTTTCGGGAAAGAATTTTTTCGGTGCGGGCTCTTTGGGAGAGGAGGGTTAGGCATGCATGCCTAGATGTGGACTAGTGCATTGATGTGGTTTATCACATCGCGGTAATCGGCCTCGGTAATCTCCTCGAATGTCTCATCCAGAACGTGTGCAATGCGCTTGCGCAGGTTTATCGGGAAAGCCACCGTGGTCCTTGTCCCAGCCAGGCTAACGTGTCCGCGCTACTGTGCCGCGAGGGGCGGGGGGACCATTGCTGCACACAGGCAAGCTGCATATGGGGCAGGGCGGAAGCCGCATTGCAGTAGAAGACCCTCCCTTGCTTCCCAGGTCACCCTCAGCAGCGAGATATCGTCCAGGACGAACTCCTGTGGAAAATGTTGGGCCAGTGTTCGGTGTAGGTGCCCCCTGAACCTGTTGGCTCTCCCCAAGGCACAGAAACCCAGAGGACAGTGCAGCCCTGAAACAATCAGTCCCCCTTACTCACCATTTTGAGGCTCCCATGGAATATGTGCGCTCTGTTTCGGACAGGAAAATTATGCTATTGTGTAGACCCTGTGTGTTTTCTACTCCTTAAGTGCGGGGGGAATCATTACTCTGTCTGGTATAAACAATGCTGCCTCTGTTAAATGTTGCATTTTGCCTATACAGCTGCATCAACCTTGAGACCTCAGCCGTCCCATCGCCTGCTCAGAGACTGCAAAGACTCAGGAAGAGACCGCAAAAAAGCAAAGAAGACATGCTGCAAGAAGTGATGCGGCAATCTATTAAAGAGAATGAGAAAGCACAGAACTGGAGGGAGAGAGAAAGCAGGATCCGCCAGGAAAACGCAGCGCACCGGCGGCAAAGCACCGCGCACCGACGGCAAAGTACCACGCACCGGCAGCAAAGCACTGATAGGCTCAGAAGCATCCTGAAGCGCCAAGCAGACGCTATCCAGGAGCTGGTAGCCATGCAGAAAGAGGAGCAGTACCGCAAACGCCACCCCCCCTACAGCCCTTGTCCCAAAACTCTTTCCGTTGTGCCCCACTGTCACCTCCAACCCACTTTCCCCAACTTCCGTGTTCTTCACGCCACCCGCTGCCTCCAACACCAGTATCTTCACCACCCAGCCCTGAAAACCACGACCCTTACCCTCTGCACTCAACCCCCATCACCATGCAGTATAGCTGTCCTGAAGTGCAGCACTCACTGCACAGCACACCAGACAGGACATACGCGAATCTGTGATTGTATTGTTCCCCACTCCACCCCCTTGTTTCTTTTCAGTAAATAATTTTTTTTCTTTTCAATAAATGGATTCTTTGGCTTTGAAAACATTCTTTATTATTGCATAAAGTAAAAGACTCCTTAGCCCAGGAAATAAACAGGCACAGCAAGACTGCTTGTCTGCTTAGCAGACACTGATTCCTAAAATTTGGAACTACTGCACTTCACTCCCGTGCAGGGCACCAGATATCACTGCTGGTTTTCAGCCTCAAATTGCTCCCTCAAGGCATCCCTAATCCTTGTAGCCCCGCGCTGGGCCCCTGTAATAGCCCTGCTCTCTGGCTGTGCAAATTCAGCCTCCAGGTGTTGAACCTCGGAGGTCCATGCCTGAGTGAAGCTTTCATCCTTCCCTTCACAAATATTATGGAGGGCACAGCATGCGGATATAACCGCGGGGATGCTGTTTTCGGCCAAGTCCAGGTTCCCATATAGAGATCGCCAGCGGCCCTTTAAACGGCCAAAGGCACACTCCACAGTCATTCGGCACCGGCTCAGCCTGTAGTTGAACCATTCCTTGCTGCTGTCAAGGCTCCCTGTGTAGGGTTTCATGAGCCACAACATTAACAGGTAAGCGGGATCTCCAAGGATCACAGTGGGCATTTCAACTTCCCCTACCGTGATCTTCCGCTCTGGGAAAAAAGTCCCGGCCTGCATCTTCCTGAACAGACAAGTGTTCCGAAAGATGCATGCATCATGCACCTTTCCGGGCCAGCCTGTGTTAATGTCAATGAAACGCTCACGGTGATCCACAAGTGCCTGGAGAACCATAGAGAAATACCCCTTCCGATTAAAGTACTCGGATCCTAGGTGGGGTGGTGCCAGAATAGGAATGTGCGTCCCATCTATCGCCCCTCCACAGTTAGGGAACCCCATTTGTGCAAAGCCATCCACTATTTTCTGCACGTTACCCAGAGTCACGGTTCTTCTGAATAGGATGCGATTAATGGCCTTGCAAACTTGCATCAACACGATTCCAACGGTCGACTTTCCCACTCCAAACTGGTTTGCGACCGACCGGTAGCTGTGTGGAGTTGCCAGCTTCCAGATTGCAATAGCCACCCGCTTCTCCACTGGCAGGGCAGCTCTCAATCTCGTGTCCTTGCACCGCAGGTTGTGGGCGAGCTCCTCACACAGTCCCATGAAAGTGGCTTTTCTCATCCGAAAGTTCTGCAGCCACTGCTCGTCATCCCAGACTTCCATGACGATGTGATCCCACCACTTGGTGCTTGTTTCCCGAGCCCAAAAGCAGCGTTCCACAGTGCTGAGCATGTCCGTGAATGCCACAAGCAATTTTGTGTCATACGCGTTACGCGGCTCGATAGCATCGTCGGACTCCTCACCCTCACTCTCACTGTCACTTTGGATCTTAAGGAATAGTTCAACAACCAAACGTGATGTGCTGGCGAGAGTCGTCAGCATACGCCTCAGCAGTTCGGACTCCATTTCCCGCAGACAGATCGCGCTGCACAGAAACCATTGAAAGATGGCGCCAAAGGTGGACGGAAACAAAGGGATTTCTGGGATGCGAAGCGATGCATCACAGGGCATTGGGACAGGACCCAGAATCCCCCCGCACCCACACCCCCTTCCCACAACCCACGGCGCCAGAATGGGAAAAGGTGCTCTGTGGGATAGCTGCCCATAATGCACCGCTCCCAATAGCGCTGCAATTGCCGCAAATGTGGCCACGACAGTGCGCTGGGCAGCTGTTAGTGTGGACAGACTGCAGCGCTTTCCCTATTCAGCTGCACGAAGTCAGGTTTAACTCACAGCGCTGTACAGCTGCAAGTGTAGCCAAGGCCTAGGATGTGTCAAAGAGAATTGCTCCTAAAAGGCACTGCTCTCAGAATGGTTCGCCTTGTTGCTTCTACTCTTTGAACAAAGGAAGCTACTGCATCCTACTCTACCAGATGATGAGTCAGAAGATGTGATCTCCCCCAGCTTTGCTACAAATTGCTGTTGTGATCTTTGGCAAATCAGTTAAACTCTCTCAGCCAGATTTGCAGAAGAGCTCAGCTCCTATTTTGGTGCCCAAATCAGTAGTCAGTTTTTCAGAAAAGGTCTTCAGCTCTTTTGAAAAACTGGTCATGTCTCCCTGGGAGTTGTTTGGCTCTGCGCTCTTTGGAAAAGCTGGCCCCAAACTGTGCGTGCTCAGCACTTGAAAATCTGGCGTTTTGTTCCTCAATATCCCCATCTGTAAAATGGAATAAAAACGGTTGTCCGCATTTGTAAAATGCTTTGAGATCCGGGGATTTTAAAAAAAATAATATTTAGCAGTTCAAAAGTGATTTATTAAGCAAAAAGACTGCAGAGACGGGAAAATATATGACGTGTTATTTGTAGAAAGTAAACAATCTGAATAAACTACCTGCCAGAAGAAACCAAGTAATATAAAGATATAATGTTGTTGTGAGATGGTTTATAATATATGCACCATGAACCATGGGAAATGAAGCACAAGTGATTTGTGACCAAGCTTGTAAAAAAAAAAAAATTTCCCTGTATTACATGGTTGCATATTTGTTACTTTTATTAGTTTTATAATATATGGCCGGACCATTTTGCTTGCAAATCACTTTTGTTTAACACTGCATTTTCCTCCCCAAAGTGAGCTTTTCCTATCAGTTATATGAAACACAAATGGCTAATCCTTGAACTTTATTAATGCCTCTCGTTCTTGTAAATGATCTGCATTAGCCCAGATAATAAAGCTCTTGTTTTGCTATTATGTATCCACCTTATCTCATGGGCTTTCCATAGCAGAGGAAGGATGAAAAATCTGTTAATAAAAATAATAATAATCCAAACCATAATATGTTGCATCAATAGTAATGTGATTTTTATACCAGCTGCTGCTCTTTGGGAATGTTCAGAGGCCACGGACTAATTTAATAATAATCTAACTCAGTCCATGTTTCGATGTGATCTATCATATCAATATTGAATTTTCAGCCCTAATCATTTTGATATACATGATGCACCAGAATAACAATAGTCTACAGAAGAGGACTAGGTTTACATCCGCACCCTAGCATTTTGATCAGGACACAGGTTTTTTGAGGTTTGTGTCTCAGCTTGACATATGTTATTTATCACCAATGTATATAAGAAATGAAGCATTAGGATACTGTAGCATTTCTGCTTGTAAGTAATTCAATTGTAGAAAATGGGATATTAACCTATGACCTGTAGAAACAGGTTCTTCATGTGAAGATTCTTAGCATTGCTTCTATTGAGTTTAAGAGTCCACGCCCACCCCCCCCTGAAATCAATGCCAGATCTGGCCCTAAAAATCTGATTTTATCCGAGGTAACTGTGAGCCTCATTAACTTTCGTGCCATCACGTCTGTTCCCCAGGCCCTGTAGCCATATGAAAGAACATTTTAATACTTCCTTGTTTTCTAAAATGCTCAATTTCTTTTCTCTCCCTGAACCCAGCTCCCAAGCGTTAGCTTCTTCATAACAGAGCCTTTAGTAGCTTTTAATGATAAGAGAGAGGCTGTGACAGCTCCAGCGTCTGCTACAGCAGCGCTCCAGAATTGCTGACCATTGAGCCCACTGTATGCATTGGCTCGAGAGTGAAAGTAATTTCCTCCTTTTGATGTCCTTGGGCCTCATAGAGATGGAAAAGCTGTGCCGATGTATTATAGTCCAATGCCTGTTTTTATTCCAGCTCGGAAAACGTGACACGGAGTACTAAAGAGCCCCAGTTATACGGTGAACCTGCTTAAATGAACAGGTGAGTAATAAAACATGTAACGAATGAACCTGCTGCACACATCAATTCCGATAAATCCTGTTACACAACAGAAAAATGTATCAAATAACGAAAAAGGATAATCTGACCCTGATAAATGCCTGTCGTGTAATAATTGGTGCCAAGGCTATGCATGCAGTGAAACTCTTACACATTTAATTCCAGGTGAAAGAATTGAGTTCACATAGGAATGTGTTCTCTGTCCCCCCAGCAATGTATTCAATCATTTTCTCTTGTATAAGGAGATTTAAACAAATCATCTTTGTTTGTTCTAGCAGGCAAGGAACCAATGTGTACTAAATAGACTGACAGTCAGCACCTGTTTAACTTTTAGAGTGTCACTCCTCCCACTGGAATGTATAAAATTAAGCAAGAGCTCGATTCTGAATGCTGAGTGTTCTGGCCTGCTCCAGTGAAGCACTTAAGTTTGTGACCAGCTATAAGCATGCAAGTAGCCCCATTAGCTTTCATGGGATTACTCATGCGTTTAAAGTTAAGTGTGTGCTTCAGTGCTTTGCTGGATAGGGTCAGAATGGCCAGCACCTCGCAGGATGCCAGCCCCAGAGTTTGCAGGATGGGTGCTGAAGTCAGTAAGGCCCAGATTTTTAAAGGTATTTAGACACCTACTTCCCTTTGATTTCTAGTGACTTAGATGGCTAAGTGCCATTTTCAAAAGTGATAGGCACTTAGGATCCTAAGTCCCATTGGCTTTCAGTGTCTGGCCCTGCCACAGCTGTGCAAGGAAATACTACCCCACCTTGGGATGCAGGCATAGTGCACATTTACAAAACAACCTAGAACACGCTGGGTGACTCTCAGCACTGGGCACATCTGATCACCACCGGGATATAAAGGGTCACATTTTCAACAGTGGCTACTGCCATGGGATGGCTCAGGGGTTGGAAGCTCAGTTTGTGACACTCTGGCCCTGGCTCCCAGAGTCACTCAACCCTGGAAGGTCCAGCAAGTGAGCACTCAGCAGGTGCCATTGCAACCATACTCACTCAAGTGTAACATGTCGCCCGGAAGTACTGCATCACCTCAGGAGCAACCCAACCGTGTTCCTATCTGAATGCTTCGCCAGCTCAGCCATTTTACAATGGCCAAATTTGGCTTGCTCAACGTGGCTCATGTTAGGAGACTACAGCTACTAACCTCAGACAGTGTCTATTTCCCAATAAGCCACCTTACTGCTCACTCGTCTCAACATGTTTGAGCCCTTTCCTATGCCTGTGGGAGGAACCTAGTGTGAGACACTTCCTGTTGCTCTAGCAAGAAGAGCCATCAAAACTCAAGCCAACTGTTAAAGCCAAGATTTTCAAAAGCAACTAGGGACTTCGGGTGCCTCAATTTTGGGGTGTCCAACGTAAGATGCCATAAAGAGGCCTGATGTTCAGAAAGTTCTGAGCATACACCCTTTTTTGCCACCCCTCCGCCTACAGCCTCTACTCTAGCCTGTAGGTTGGAGCACTGGTCACAGCTGTTTGCCTGACTCGTGTGTGGTGGAAAGTTTGGGTTCCATATCAACCTGGTTACCTTGACTTGTCCCTGGTTGACCCACATTATGCCCTCTCTGATGGTCTCTATGAACCCACCCCCTCATCCATGAGTGGCCATTCCACCTACAGTTCCACTAAAGTGATGATGAGCTCCTTGCCCTTCCACTTTGCAAAACCTTGGTTTATATCTAAGATGACGCAACGCTGATGCCATTTTTGTCTGAATCAGAGACTGCCATTTTCCTTGTGAACAATGCTGGCTGAACACTGGCTATAAAACCCATTTGTAAATGTTGTTACCTTCTTATCAAGGCATCCAGCCCTCCTTTAATATATTGCTGTCAACATTACCAGTATAAGTAGCGTGTTTCAGGATAGATTTGTGAGGCTGTGTGGGCCGAGCTACTCTGTGGGGCTTCACACCCTGATAGTAAATGTGCTTCTTTTTCAAAGGAAAAGGGGCGGAGAGGAAATCAATCATGCACTGTGTTATTTGGCTAGCTATAAAATTAGCAAATGTCTACAGGACTTTAATAGTCCAGCACAGTAACCTTGAATCCAGTGGAAGTTAGGGGAAATTTAAAGACAAGAATTATACATCTGCAACTGAAATAGGTCCCAGTGCACCCTTTTTGCTCTCAAATTCCTCTCATGCCAATAAAATACCAGAAGATGCAAAACAATGGAAAATTGGTTCTTTGGGTATTATAGCATCTTGACTTAGAAGTGCTTTAACCTTGGCCTCATGCTTCCTGTGGGGCCTGTTGTCTTTGCTACATAAATACCGACACTAGCAGGGAGCATGTTGAATTTCATCTCAGTAAAATTAAAAATGAAACCTTCACGATCCCATTGATTCTGGACATGTGCTATATACATTAAATTGAACTGAATGGACTGAAAAACGAGCATTTCACCACATATGGGAGAGAATTATTTGTTGCGCACATATTTATATTGGTCCCTTCCCCCCTCCTTCAAAATACATGTATACAGCTATGTGGGCAGACAAGACAGAAACCATTCTATCAGCCTGCTACGATTCTGTGCCAACTCCATTTCAGATAGTTTTTTGTGCGACTGATGAGAAATTCTCCTGGGAAGTTCTTTGTCTCAAAAAGCTTCAATGGTAAAAAAAAAAAAAAATGCAGTGGCAATACAGAAACAGAGTTGACATCCAGGGACCCCAGCAGGATTGTTATTATGAAGCGAGCAGATGACGTTTGAATCCGTCAAGCCATCTACACAGTAATAATAACACGTTATTAAGACCAAGTTATTAATTATTAATTAATTAATGGTCCACTCTTAAAAACATTATTATTATTTTGCTTTGGAAGGGCTATAATTTATCATGTTTCAGTCAACCTCTAACTAATAAGGTTTAGGGAGAAATTTTCCACTGTTCAAGTTATCATATACCTCCATACTACTAGGTTTCTTGCACCTTCTTGCACCTTCTTGCACTACAGTAGGACATGCAGTCTGGAATTTCCTACGTTCTTAATGTGAACCTCACAGTAGGTGATTATTATTATAATCCAGTTCTATCATACTACTCTAATGTCATAGCCTAGTATCTCTTAGGTGAAGCGTGCCAACTTTTTAAATTCAAACTATTTAATCTTTCTATTGTACACGTACTTTATAGGAACACTGTCAAGCCCCAGATTTGACCTACGTTGTTTTCCCCCCCCCCACCCGTTTGCCAAAATTTATATAATGCTGTGACAAGGCTGCTTTTCAAAGCACACATAAGTCACTGCCAGGAAGCCCAGTCCTGGACAACCCTGAAATAATACTATGTGTCAGCACAACTAAGGAATGGGTGACATCAGTATCAATCAGATACCATTCAAGCTTTCATGGGGGGCATAAACAGAGAAGCAGTGTGTAACATTTTTTTAAAATTATGAAAAAATCCCTTGATAGTGGCCTTTTAAATACCAGATTCCACATAGTTGAGGCGCTTTTAATTAACTAAACATTTTCTATAATTGAGCTATTATTATTGAGCTACCAGGCTATATTATTGAAACAAATCTAAAGGCCAGCCCCCCCCTCCCGCAACCCTCCGCTCTCTTCTCAGTGCATCCCTCTGAAGCAGTAAGGCGACATTTTGATGGCAGGTTGAGATATTTAAATGGCAGCTGTTTGAAGCATCTCAGAGACTCTAGCAGAGATGGGTCAGTGAGCAGGTGCAGGGGAAATGAGAAAAGGTGTATTATAAAAGCAATTAAGCACCTGCTTCGCATTGTAATCCTGGTGTGACAGGACACGAATGCAGCCCTCATCACCTTACAAGCATCAGGGTTAGGAGAGTTTATACTGAGTTAGGAAAGTGTGCCATGAATCCAGCGGCTAAAGTCCTCTTGCGCCCACCGCCTTTCTTTTAAGAAAAGTCACATGCGATTAAAACAAAAGATCAGCGAACCAACCACCATAAATGACTTCGCAAAAATAAATAACCCACATAGACTCATGTGAGGTGGCTGTGTTGGGTGGGGGGTCAGGGTAGATGACATGACTTTTTCATGGCAGATAGGCGTTTTCCTGTTTTTTGTTGACCATTTATCAGTAACTATCGCTGACCCTAGATAGCTTCATGGTCACATGCAGCTCAAGCTTTATAAACCAGTCTCATCTGCAGCGGCCTGGTCTGAAGTGGTTCCATCATCTGGAACCTGTATTTTCAGCTCCCTGGTGTTTATCATTGTCAGTCACTGGCTGGGCACATGTTACTTCAGTCAGCCCACAAGCATTGTCAGCAGCATTCTTTGTGTCCTCAAGAAACAGGCAGCCAATGTCCTCTTTGGGTTTGTTTAGATGGTTGCTGTTCCTCAGGAGTGATAATGTCGTATGACTATGTTTGGCAGAATTCAATGGTTTTTTATAATTTCGATGGAGAATATCTATTCTTTTAGGCCTTTTTTATTTTTACCAATTTAAATGTTCACATTTGTGCAATATTATGGCCATTATTTCAATTTGTATTGATTTAAATGGTCACAGCTCTGGGGTATCAGACAATAATTATTTAATGACAGAAGACACTGAAATTCCAAAAGTTAAAGCTTTATAACCGTCAAAACAGAAACGGTCAACATCACATGCCAAAATATACAAAGAACATAGCCATAAATCAAACTCTCATAAGTTCTCAAGCAGTTTTCTTACTTTGCTTAGCTGTAAACTTTGATTATTAGTGATGGAAATATTTTTTCATCTGTTTGTGTGTGTACCGTGAAAGCGATGTTTTACTGACATTTACCAATAAAAATCTAATCCTTCCAAGCCTAAGTATGACCTTGGTGACGCCAGCATAGCTACTATCATCACAACCACATATGTTGCTACCCCTTTTTACTTGAAATCGAAGTCTCTCTTACTTGCATTGAAGGTATAAGTGTGGCACTCATAGTATTTTTCCTGTTCTACTTTCCTACTATATAGAGTCTTTTGTAATTTTTCCAGGGTTGATTGACTTTGGGTCCAGACGCTTGTTAGAGCCTGCCACTAATTTTTGTTTTCTATCCACCCATTAGTCTGTAGACTGGTGAGCCTAATAAAGCACCATGAGATGTGCTGCAATAGTCTAATCACTGCATAGAGGGGCCCAAATTGTATTGTTTCGCATACCACTTTCTTTAAAGAATTTATGTTAGAAATAACATATGCAAATTTCTTCTTTTATGCAAATTTATTTTAGACCTTCATAGGACAACATAAGTAATTCCAGATGCCCCTTTGTTTGTATGTCACACTGAACCCTAGACTATCTGTTGAGTCGTTGTGAAGCGATGGAAACAGCTACAAATATGGTTCAGAGCTCTTTTTGTTTATCACTGGATTCAATCATAACTGGGATTCACAATCTGCTATCTTCCAGTTTTTAAGTTCTCAGCCATTTTGACTTTACGAACTACACCTGTGCCATGTAAAGCTACAGTAAGGCACATATCAATGCCAAGGCAAGAGTCCTAGACCTTTATGATAGCAGCGAGAACTCAACCAATCAGCACGCTTAGTCTACAGGGAATTTGCATACCACAATTTCATTGGTTGTATGAGGGAGAGGGCCCAGATGGTGGTCCCATCTGCCAGACACATGCGCTAGCATGGGCTGTCAGCTACTAATAGTAAATAAATGCCTCAGGAAGGCTAAAATGTTCCACTATAACATTAAACCGCACAGGTATTTAGACAGTGCATCAAAAAGAAACACAATGAAGCAGCCATTATTATTACTTGGCTTTCCTGATACACAAATTACCAGGAACAATTCACTATGTCGCACAATGACATTGATACATTTGGGTGCCTGTCGATGAACTACATTCTGCCGCTTTTAAACATGTCTAATGAAAGTGTGCAGCTCCTGCTCATTCTGAGCTGGCTCTTTGTTGAACACTGATGAGCCACAGTTCACTTAGCTTCCCTTTTATCAAATTTCAATTAAGGGAAATACAAAGTGTTTTGAGTAGCTGATGGGGAAAACAAAATGTAGAGTTAATGAGAAGGGAACACGTGTGTGACAGGGCAGGAGGGTGGGGTTCTGGTGGAGGGCTGTGTTTATATAAAAGGCAGGGGTTTAAGAACATAAGAACAGCCGTACTGGGTCAGACCAAAGGTCCATCCAGCCCAGTATCCTGTCTACCAACAGGGGCCAATGCCAGGTGCCCCAGAGGGAGTGAACTTAACAGGTAATGATCAAGTGATCTCTCTCCTGCCATCCATCTCCACCCTCTGATATACAGAGGCTAGGGACACCATTCCTTACCCATCCTGGCTAATAGCCATTAATGGACTTAACCTCCATGCATTTATTCAGTTCGCTTTTAAACGCTGTTATAGTTCTAGCCTTCACAACCTTCTGGTAGGGGATGTGCATGTATATCAGGGCAAGGGGCTTAGAGAAGGGTGGAGGTGGGAAAGACTTGGCTGGGTGTCTGGCAGCATGTTACGCCACAGCGGCTCCCTCCCAAGCAGGGCTGTCTGCAATGCTGGGTGAACTGCTCCCTCTGCTAGGAGCAGGCTCAAATTGCATCCAGCAGCTGAAAAGTCAGGCGACTCTCCTGAGCCTAGGCTTTTTATGCACCTGAGCAAGCATCACCACCCCTCAACTTTCCTGCAGCGACAGGAGGGAATTCTTCCCCATGGGTCCCCTGCAGCAGATTCCTGTGTGGGGACTCTCTGAGCTCAGGGCTCCATGTGGCTGCTCAGAGACAGCCCTGTTCCGGACGAGAGGAGAGCTGGGCGTGTTTTGCCCGTTCACCTCAGTAGCTCGAACTGAGTAAGGCTGGGCCTAGCAGAAAGCCACCCAGCTGCGTGCCCCAGGTGAGTACAGCATCCGTCTGTGCAGCCACTGTGCAGAGCACACCACTAAGTACCACTGCTCTGCCAGCATGGTCAGCGGCTGTTACGGCTGAAAGCAATCAGGAGAATGCCTTGTGGGTCATGGGCCTTTCTAGTGTGCTGCAGTGTGTGTGACAACTGGACGGGGTGTGGGTTTTTTAAAAAAAAGAGTTTTTAGTATCCCACTTCCAACAAGCTCATGTACAACCGGTGGTATGCGCACCACAAATTGGAAACCTCCACATTTTCCCCTTTATTTACCTGTTTGATATTGGTTCTGTCTTGGCTGCTAACCCATCTGTGTATAGTCAGGGATCGGCAGGCTGTGGCTGAACTGACCTATGAAAGAGCAGTGCCAAAATGAGCCTCTCATGAACTGAGGGCCATTATGTGTTATTAACGCCTCAGGAATCCACTGGGGAGCAAGCAGAGATGGCAAGAGTGAGTATACGCTGACTCCAGCAACTACTGTGCCACTCATCGCTATCTATAGGACAGTGATAAGCAGTGGTGGCATTTTTTTTTGGTGCCGCAATTTTTGGATGCCTTTAAAGGAGCCTGATTTTTGGCAAGCACCGAACACCTACCCTCGGGGTTTTCTGAGTCCCAGACTAGACTCTTTTAGGGTTTTTGTTATCTATCTATCTATCCCCATCCACCCCCTCTATCTATCTATCTATCTATCTATCTATCTATCTATCTATCTATCCCCATCCACCCCATCTATCTATCATCTCTCTCTCTCTTTCTCTCTCTCTCCCCATCCACCCCATCTATCTATCTATCTATCTGTCTATCTATCTATCCCCATCCACCCCATCTATCTATCTATCTAGCTATCTATCTAATCTGATAAATGGATGACTATGCTGTAGCTTTTAAACAAGACACTATAGGCACTTAGCTTCATGACATCAGAATGGTGATATACTGTATCTCGTTGGGGTTTTTTTGGGGAGGGGGGATGGGGGGTGCTAGCCTTCAGTGCCTTGCAAGGCAGGCTGGTTTAACTGAGTATGACTGTAGTATGTAGGATTGTTGTAGCCACGTTGGTCCCAGGATATTAGAGAGACAAGGTGGGTGAAGTAATATTTTTGATTGGACCAGTGTCTGTTGGTGAGCTCAAAAGCTTGTCTCTCTCTCACCAACAGAAGTTGGTCCAATAAAAGATATTACCTCCCCCACCTTGTCTCTCCTTGATTGTATGTATTTTTGTCTTTTCCCTTTAACGAGCAGTAAATGGTCTTTCATGCTATCTGGTGGATGGAAGGTACATAGTGAGACTTCGCTCTTTGTGCGCATACATGTTGCTTTATTATGTTTTTCAGACGCATTGCTGAATAGCTTTCACTGCAGTGGCTCTGGCCTCCCTGCTGATTGGGCCGACAGCTCAATCCTCAAGAAGGTCAAGTAAAATGGAACTCAAGTCATTATGTGCCATTGAAGCAATTACACGCTGCTGACTCAGGGGCATTGATAATCAGCAGTCTGGGTGCTGATAGCGGTTGGTGGTGGCTGAGGGAAGGATGGAGGGAGTTGCAACTCCAATTTGTTCCAGTCTTAGCCTGTTTCAATAAGTGCCTCTCTAATGCTGTTATAGGAGGATGAAATATGCCTCATAATGCTTTGCAGGTGATACAAAGCAGAGATGGATTTCCACAGGAGTGTGGGGAAAATAATCTCAAATTCTAGATAACCACATGTTAATAAGGCTCTGAAAACAGACAATACTGTGAGGCAAAGCTCCTGGGACTGAAGGAGATGCGAGGTGTTCTCATTAAAGAGGCGAGAGCAGACGTATGCACACACCAATTCAGGGGACAGGAAACCGGAGCCCGTTACAGCTAGAAAAGTTTGAATAAAGGAAACTGTATTTAAATTAAGAAAGCAATAACTGACCAGCTCCCTGTGGGGTTTCCCCGTCGCTCTTCCTATCACCTAGGTCCCTGTGTGACTTTGCTGCAATTTCTCAGTGGTCATGTTTTCCCTCAGACTCATTTTCTCTACTTATCAACCTTATGAAAAAAACATTTTTTTCTGTAAAAATCCTACTTATCTCCCACACACCCTCCCCCACCGTCTGTCTCTCTCTCTCTCTCACAACCCCCGCTCCTTTGTTAATCTCTCCTTTCTCTGTCCTCAGCTCCATTTTTACCACCTTTGTCTCTCTTTCCATTTTCCCAAGCAATGTCCTATGCTCTCCACCAACTCCCCCCACTTCCCTCTATCCCCTCAGCTCACCCTGTGCTCCCTTCTCTCTCCACTCA